>NC_056742.1:451705760-451710760 GCF_019279795.1 Protopterus annectens
TAGTGTTGGCCTGTACTTCAGAGAAGTAGATGTCAAACAGGAGTGGTCCCAAAACTGAACCATGAGGTACTCCACTTGTCACTTGTCTGGAGCTGGATTTCGAGTCGACTACTTTTACATTCTGGGTTCTGTCAGTAAGCCAGTTGGCAATCCATTGAGTGGCATAGGGATTTATGCCCAGCTTAGTAAGTTTATCTGTGATTCCATAGTGGGGGATGGTGTTGAAGGCCTTGGCGAGGTCCAGATAGACTGTGTGGACCACCATACCCTCGTCCTCAGCTCTGGAGACTGAGTTGAAGAAGTCAATCAGGTTCAGGAGACAAGATAGACCTTTCACAAACCCAAACTGTGTGGGGTCCAGTGTTTGAAGGTTGCCAATGTCTTTGTTTATAAGTTCCATGATAATGCATTCCATGCCCTTGCAGATCAGACTCGTCAGACTGATGCAATGGTAGTTCTCAGGATCCAAGATGGATCCGCCCTTGTGGAGTGGGATAACTGTAGCTGTGTGCCACTCAGTGGGCACAAAGCCTGAGGTGAGGCTATGATTAAACATGACACTTAGGTGAGGTGCCAGTTCATTTTGTAGTTCATGTAGTACACACCTAGGGATGTCATCTGGTCCCATGGATTCGGTATTCTTAGCTTTGGAGAGTGCAGTTTCTACCTGTGTGGCCATGATTACTGGAATTTGGCAATATTTTGATATTGAGATGAGCCCTTTAGGGGTGAGAGGGGGGTGAAGTTGGCACTAAATTGATCTGCCAGGATATTGGCAATATCCTTGTGATCAGTATATGTAATGCCATTCTATTGTAGCTCAGAGCAGATCTGTGCATTGCCATTTAGATTCTTGACATAACTATAGAATGCCTTGTGGTTGTCTTTGAAATCTTTGAGAATTTTATTTTCGTAACTAGCTTTTGAGGATTTTATGATGGATCTCAGTTTCTTACTGAGGAGAGCATCTTGGTTCTATTTGGGATGGCACGATTCATGCACAAGTGGATGTGCTCGTACAGTCCTTAGTGTAGGATTCAGCAGTCGAACTTTCAGATCCCGTCTGCATGAGTGCCATGAAGTTTGTCACTTCTGACTTGAGTAGCATAAAGTTGGCTTTGGAGAAGTTTTTTATGGAGGTTTCCTTACTGGGGGGTGCGGGTGGGATGTGGATGTCAAGGGTGATTTGCTTATGGTCAGACCTGACCAATGAAGGGGTGACCACTGGTGCAGAGCATCTATCTCCCATGTTGGTAATGATCAGGTCTAGGATATTGGAACCCCTGGTGGGACAATGGATTAGTTGATCCAGGGCATTGGAATTTATGAATTCCAAGAACCATTGGGAAATGGTGTTGGTACCTGAATAGTTTTCCAAGCTAATGGCAGGGTAGTTGAAATCACCTAGTATTAGGGTGTTTGGTTGTATCTTAATATTTTCCAATATGTTTAGAAAGGTGTAGTGAGAATCTTGGGGCATGGTGGGGGATCTGTAGCAAGCTACAATTTGGATTGCCTTCTTACCTAGTGTTAGTTGCACCTGGAAAATTTCAGATGCATTGTGTTGGGCAACTAGCCTAGAGGTGTGAATATCCTTGGTGAATATGGATACTTCTCCAACTTTCGTGTTTCCATCTTGGTTTGGTGGCCGAAAAGTGTGGTAAGAGTTGTAGCCTGGTATTGCAGGGGTGCTCTCTGGAGCCTTGAGCTAGGTCTCAGTTACTGCACAGATATTGATGTTCTCCATTTTCAGGAGTGCCTTGAGAGTGTGCATTTTTAGGTTTAGACTTCTAGCATTGAGTAGCATTGCCTGCAGATTTTGCATGCTTGTAACTGTTATGGTGGTGGTTTTGTCCTTTGAACCTTGCCTAAGAAAGACACTATAGGGGTGGCAAGAACTTTAGCCAGTAACCTGAATCCCTGGGGTGACAGGTGCAGACCATCTCTGGCAAAGCATTGTGGTTTGTCGATCATGTCTTCCCAGGCAGACAGATACTGGATCCCCTTTGAATGACACCAGAAGCTTAGCCAATTGTTGAAGTCAATCATTTGTCCTTATAGGTTCATAGGTTCATAGGTTTATACTAGGCTATCTGCCCTAAGGCATTTATAAGCCTAGCCCAAAGTTTTGTGGCTTACGCCACCCCTTATGTTAAAAAATACTGTGCCCATTAGTTTGTTGTGCCTCTGTCCAGCAGTGACACAGAGATCTCCTATCCACCGGTCAAGATTTCTCTTGAACAGAGCCAGCAAGGTGCTCTGCCTCACATGGACCGGGATTTTATTCCACAGCATAGGGAGTCTCTGGGTGACAAATCTATCCCTCCAGCATGTCCTATTTATATCCGTGCCAAGGTTTAAGTCACTTGCTCTAGTGGATCTGGTAGATTTGGATTTTTTGAGGTGGAGCATGTCCATTAATTCCGGGTTGGACATGGCCTTGTATGTCAGGCACAGGTCACCTCTGAGCAGGCGATATGCGACTGAATAGAGCTGGAGTTTCTTCAGTCTGGCAGCATATGACAGATTTTGGAGTCCCTTTATCCTTTTGGTGAGGAACTTTTGGGGTCTCTCCAATTGCTGCAGGTGTCGGGTGAGATACATCCCGAATGGGGCATTGTATTCGATCATTGGTCTGATAAGTGAAGAGTACAGGGGAACAATGATCTCACTTGATCTGGATGTGAATCCCTTCATGATCAGGTGGGCAATGTAGAAGGTCTTTCTAACCACTTTAGCAATGTGAGTGTCAAAAGAAAGGCCACTGTCAACCTGGGTCCCCAGGTCCCTGATAACCTCTTCTGTGCTTAATGGATTGCCACCTATATGGTAGCTTGGGGTTACCTTGTTTTTCCCGAAGGGTATGACTATACATTTTTTGGCATTTAACTTCAGGCCATGGCTCTGGCACCAGTTATCAGTTTCCGTGAGACCCCTCTGAAGGATATCTGTGTCCGATGTACTTTCCACTATGGCACCCAGTTTGCAGTCATCTGCAAACTTTGTCAGCCATAGTCCTCCTATGTTTGCCTGTACTTCTGAGAAGTAGATGCCGAACAACAGGGGGCCAAGGACTGAGCCCTGTGGGAGACCACTTGTGACCGGCTTGGAGTCTGACATGGCACCAGCAACTCTAACCCTGTGGGTTCTGTCCTTTAGCCAGTTTGCAACCCATCTTGTGACATATGGGTTTACATTTAAGCTGGTAAGTTTCTCTATAATACCCGAGTGGGGTATTGTGTCGAAAGCTTTTGCAAGGTCAAGGTAGGCTGTATGGACTGCCTTTCCCTCATCAATGGCCTTGGTGACTGTTTCGAAGAAGTCGACCAAGTTCAAAAGGCATAATCTGCCCTTGACAAAGCCAAACTGGGTCGGGTCCAATGTCTGCAAGTCCCCTATGTCTTTGTTTATGAGTTCCATTATGATCCTCTCCATAGCTTTGCAGACCAGGCTTGTTAAGCTTATGGGGCGGTAATTACCAGGGTCCGTAGAGGCACCGCCTTTGTGGAGTGGGACCACAGTTGCCGTACGCCACTCCTTGGGCACGTATCCTGTGGTAAGGCTAAGATTAAACAGCTGCCTTATATGCGGGTTTAGTTCCTTGTTGACTTCGTGTAGTACACAGCCGGGGACACCATCCGGTCCCATTGATGCTGTGTTTTTAGCTTTAGAGAGAGCAGCTTTCACCTGCGCATTTGAGATGTCTGGGAGGCTACACTCCGCTGGGATAGTTATCTCTCCTTTTGGGGGGGGGGGTGAAGTTTGCACTGAACCTGTCTGCCAGTATGTTGGCAATGTCTGTGGGTTGACTCTATAGTCAGGCACACTGTGGTGTGGATACTGTGGTATCATTCTGGGCGAAGGCAGGATGCTAGTCAGGGCTAAGGTCATACCTGCCATATAATCTGAGAGCTCTTCCATGTCTCTTTTCATGTAGTCCAGGGAAGTATGTCTCAAGTCATTCACTCCAACATGGACAATGACAGAGTCGTATTTGTACTTGTTGTGGAGTGACTTGAGTGCATGCCTTATGCGGCGGATCCTGGCACCCGACAGGCAGCTGACTGTAATTTTCTCCTTGTTCAGCCTGGTGAGTGGGACATCTGTGTGCCTGACTATAGAGTCACCTATGACTAAAGTGTTGGGTACATTGTCTTGCCTTAGGGGCTGTTGTTGGGTGGCACACTGGTGTTGTGAGCTATGTGTCATTTTGGTTGTGACTGGTATTTGTTTGCATTTCAGCTTTGGAAGTCCTTGTTACTTGGGCAGGTTAATATTAAGGGCCTCCACATATGTGGGTTTAGTGTTGCTATGTGTGGGTGTTGATGATGTGGGTTTTGAAGGGCTATGTGTTGCTTGAGGTATAGTGTAGGTGTTAACCTTCTCCTCTTGACTGTCTAGCACAATCTTGGCTGGAGAGAGCTTTGCTTCCAGTTTGGCTATGTTAGTGCATCTCTCGCAGGTTGTAGTGTTGGGTGGTAGGAGGAGAGGATTGTCTATGTACATGAGGCAGTTGCCGCATTGCCCTAGTATACCCAGATTCACCCAGGTGGACAGAAGAAATCACCGGAAGTTGACCCTTGGACATGCCTGTTTAGGTGCTTTTTTTGTAAAGTACAAGAGCTGTTTTCCCTTACCTTTGCAAGGTACTTTACAATTATAGGCTGTTTAGTGCCTACGATTAATTTGTCCTTATTGACAAGGAAAGTTGAATGCTTGTATCAGTTTCAGGCTTCCTAGTGCTTTCCAGCAGGTTCTAGAGCAAGTGCTAGTCACAGGAGGTCAGATTTTAGTGCTACTACTGAGAAACCAGCTAGTTCTAATGGAAAATTTGAAGAAGACTTTCTGGCACCTGGAGTAGCTTAACCGTAGCCCTGCAATGCTGCACAATGTGAAAAATGCACAAACACATGCATTTTGAAGCCAGAAAGTTGAAAGGGATAGAAATCAGCCCAAAAAGGCTAATAAAATTACAATTTCAGAGCTGGAAACCACTCCTC
>NC_056742.1:451715760-451773260 GCF_019279795.1 Protopterus annectens
TCATTTTATTTTTTCGTAACTTATTATGATTCTTCTCAAAGTGTTTGCTGTTAATTGTTTTAACTTAAAATACCTGGAAAAATGGCATTCAGTTCCAATGCTGGAAGGTGTAAGTGCATATACAAAGAACAACGATTCAGTTTGAAAACAAACTACTTGTCCGTTGTTTTGTGGCACACCTTCAATGTACTGTGCACTTGAAGAATGTATTGGTTTAACATCAGTACCTTTTTCTAGCTATATATGCAAGAACTAAGAAAATATATTGAATCAAGAAAAATGGGGCTGATGCTGGACATTGCCATTAGAGCAGGGAGAAAGCCATCACACTACAATCATACCATGCTTGAATCACAGTGATTCAGAAAGAACTGAAACTTAGATGAGCTAAACTAAGCCCTGAGATGGCACAGCACATTGCCCTTACTGTGCTAAGCATGTTGTACAGATTCTTGTTCAGTATTAAGTGGTCAGTGATCCCAGGGAGTACCTTCTTGTACAACATAGCTACAGCAAAAAATTGAGAGTATTTAAATACTGTTTGTGCACTAAAGGTTGCTTTGCACTAACATTCTCACTCTGTAGTTTTAAGTAACAGAGGAGCCATACCAGAAGTTCAATGTTGCATTTTTGTTGTTTTAAGTAATATAGTTTGGCTGGTGTGGACACCAAGTGCAGACTAGTTCCTCTGAGTTGCAGACTGATTGTGATTAGCTCATATGTCTCCCTTTATTGCTCCTAGCAGTTTAACCTTGTGATTTAACAGGCCAAAATGGCCTAATGAAAGACATTGATCTCATCAGCCAGGGATTGTGGATTTGAGTGTCATCTGGGGTGACATAATCTTGGGAGGTGCAGTGGTGCAGCAGTTAGCCTTGTCACTTCATAGCAAGAGGTTTTCCAGTTTGATTCTTATCTGGGGTGCTTTCTGTGCAGAGCCTGCATGTCCTTCTGGCATTTGCAAGGGTTTCCTTCCACATTCCAAAGACATATATCTGGAGTGTTTCTCCCCAGGCCTCCACTGAAAATGGGCCCTGTCCTAGTCAGACTTTTACGGGTAAACAAATATTTATGTTAAATAAATAAATTGTACATTAGTGGTTGTGTTCTGAAAAGATAAACATTTCAGAGCATTGACATGCAATATACTGAGAGAAAAATGTCAATAGTATGTAACGTTGAAAGTCAACATCCCTTGTTAATTATATATTCCAACTCTGAGATCACATCACAGTGATGAAAAAGTCAAATTTCCAGATCATCACTGTACCACAATCTCAGCAAAAATATTCTTCCTGCAGTAGTTTACATTCATCTCATTATTTTAATCCTACTATTCCTTCCCATATCTCTCTCCCACCATAAAACTACTTTTACCATTTCTTCTCTTGATAATACTGTTATTAAACCAGAACCAGACACCAAGCTGCTTGGCACTATAAATGATGACCGGGTAAAATTTGACATCCATATACGACACTGCATTAAAAAAACAAATCAGAAAATGGGTCTTCTCTATAGACATAATAAATTCCTAGTCCCTGACTCCAAGCTCACACTAGCTCAAGCCTTCTTCCTTCCATGCCTTCTCTATGCCTCTCTTATCTTTACTCATCTCCAATCATCCCGGCTAACCAAACTCGAACAAACCTGCAACAATGTAGCCAGATTTGCCAGTAACCAGCAATATAGATCCCACTACTGCCTTGCCTTAAATCAGCTTCAGTGGTTCGAATTCCCCCAGCTCCTGCTTCTTTCCCAGATGCAGCTCACCCACACCTTACTAAATAAACCCTTAGCCTGTCTCTCTCTCATCCCTTGTATCCTCTTATTCACCAGCTTGTTCTCTTTGTAGATCCGAATGAAACCTTCTTGATATCTATAAACCTAACATAAATATAGGCAAACTATACTAAGTGCTTCAAAATGGAACTCAAAAGATACCTTCTGGACTCAAGACCCCGACCCTGCCTAAATCCTCCTTAATTTCTCCATTTTCACTCTAAACTGCTTATCTTCTATATTTTAGGATAGTATTGTACATGCACTGTCCATACTGGCATATCTATAGTCCACTACTTCATCCTTGAACATCTACCCTCTGTACATGGCCATCTGTAACCACTCACTTTATAGAAAAGTCTATCTTGTTATTGCTCTGCCATTTAAAGGAATTACATATTTGACTCTGATTCCTCACATATGAACTTTATTTTTTGGTTTGTAAATATGTAACCTTTAAGCTTATTTCCTTCCTTGCCTAGTACATTTTTCCACCATGTTTTTCTTCATATAATGTACTGTGCATGTCAATTATTTTGTATCTTGTTTATTAGTCATCCGTATATGCAATGTTTTAATCTGTATGTTGGAGTTTTTATCCTTGGGTCTCCAGTGAAAATGGGGCATTGGCTCAGTTGGATTAAGCCGGTTAACAAATGACAAATAAATAAATAAATAAATGCTGACATTCTAAAATGAAATAGGCTCCAATACGGGCACTTTGTCATCTAGTATAAAGTTTCTCAGAATCTTACCTAGTAAGTGTGTGTGTGTGTGTGTGTGTGTGTGTGTGTGTGTGTGTGTGTGTGTGAGTGTGTTCACTTGAGTGGGCAAGAATGTCAATGCATGAGTATCTGTGTGCACATACATGGGAATGTACATCTGCATGCTTGTATGTAGACCCCCATAAGGACACTGTCATCTGGTGTAAAGTTTCCAGAATTTTACCCAGTGTTTGTGTGTGTGTGTGTGTGTGTGTGTGTGTGTGTGTGTGTGTGTGTGTGTGTGTGTGTGTGTGTGTGTGTGTGTGTGTGTGTGATGAGTTTGTGGCTCTCACACCATTTTTCTTGGTGAATAGCATATGAAATGGAATATTACTCCAGAGTTCTGGTACAATACCAAGAATTACCCAATATTTCACTGAATAAATTGGGGGAGCCAGCAAATGGGAATAACAGTATGCCAGTGGTAAGTTGTCTGGAGACAGCAGGGCTACAAAACTATCACCAGAGTGTATATCCTATCTTAGGGGATGGAAAACAGAACACTGCTAAGAGAGACACAGCTTTTGACATAACCATTGTGAAGCCTGCAGTGGTTAAAGAGGAACACTACTTGCTTGGCCAGTCCACTCCAGTCAGAGCTTTAGGAGGGACCCCATTCTAAATGCCATTGGCCAGGGTTAGTCTTGACTGGAAGGGTAGAAAAAGAAGCATGCGAGGAGGTGTGTTTGAGGATATCCCTGCAGATGTCTCGATAGGTATAATTTTGATAATGCAGTACCTTCTGTGCATGCAGTTACACTCAGTCAGGCTTGGAGACAGGCATGTGGATCTGTAGCCTGGGGGAGACCTGGACAGACCCCAGATCTGATAGCAGGGCTGGTGAGGTGGCTATATCAGGGAAGGAGCTACCCTGTAGCAGTGAGCCTGAAGGTGAGCCACAGCTGCTGTTAGGTACTGATGTTCTTTTGGACAGAGTGACTGCAAGGGCAGAGGTGAGTGGTAGGTCCCAGGCTGACAGTGATGCACTGCTGTCAGAGGATACCAGATTTCCTGTGGAATGGGAGCTAGAAAGGGTCACAAAGAAAAAGTTGAGAGAGGCTCAGCTCTTGGACCATGCACTAAGAGGCTTGAGGGAGGCAGCTAGAGAGGCACCTGATACTCAAGGAAAAGGAGAGTCTGTATACTAGAATAAAGGGTTACAGTATAGAGAGTGAATCCCTGAAGGTGGGCTAGAAGGTGAGGTAATTCAGCAGTTTGTAGTGCCAAGAGCCTACCATCTGGTACTTCTAGCCATAAACCATGACATTCCTTTTGCAGGTTATATGGGCATAAAGCATACCAAAAGATGCATTATGCAGAACATTTTATTGGCCTGGAATTGCAAGGGATGTAACAGTGTACTTCAGGACCTCTGGGCAGTGCCAAGCTCCTTTAATGCCTTTGCCTGTGATTGAGGAGCCCTTTCAGGGAGTAGTCATGAATATTGTGGGGCCTCTGAGTATCCCACATTCCATAGAGAAGAAGTATATCCTGGTGGTAGTAGATTATGCTACTAGATACCCTGAGGCGGTGCATCTGTCCTCCACTGAGGCAGAGAAGGTAGCAAATGCTTTGTTAGAGATTTTCAACAGGTTAGGTTTCTCGAGAGAAATACTGACTGACAGAGGTGCCAATGTCATGTCAGCCCTACTGGCTTGTCTGTGGGAGTGCTGTGCGATGAAGCACCTAAAGACCATTCTCTGCCTCCCCGAGACTAATAGTCTTGTGGAGATGTTAAACTCTACATTAAAGACCATGCTATAGGCATTTACACACCAGTTTGAGAGAGTGTGCTGTGGGACAGCAGGTTATGGTGCTCATTCCTTTTAGCTACAATAAGCTGCAGGCAGCTTGGGAGGGACCCTTCAAAGTGGTAAGAGAGGTCAGTGATGTTAACTATATTGTAGAACGGCTAGGCAGGAGGCAGAGTGTACCATGTTAACATGATGAAGCCTTACCATGATAAGGAAGCCCTTGTGGTGAATATATGTCGTAGGAGGCAGGAGGTGTCTGAGGGGGATCTATGGCTACATTGAGCCAATTAACAAAATGCCAAGTTATTAAGCTGGAGCCTAAGGTTGCAGACATATGACATGACAGTGCAGCACTGTAGTGGGGTCAGCAATACCAATGCAGATAGGTTCTCAAGACATGGAATGGGTTAATGTATTCCCAAACAGGCCCATTCCTCTCATGCAATGTTTCTTAGGGGTCACTTGAAAAACTAGCTTTAGTCTTCTAAGGGGGAGAGATATGACACTGTGTGGTATTGCCAGCTATGCCAGGAGAAGTAGGGCAGTGGATGTGTAACATATGCCCGCATACCTAGATGGAGTTTTGTAAAGAATTATATGTCATTTGTATATCAAACTGATTTGTATAGGTGCTTGTGTTGAACATGTATTTGTAAAGTTGTTTGTGTTGAAAAAATGCTGGACAGGAAATGAAATGCACCTGTATGTCAGACTGTATTTTAACTGTGGAAATTAATATATTGTAGCAGAGGATATTGGAAGAGAATAGATGAATTTCAATCCAACTAAGTTTGAAAAATAGTTTGAAATTAAATTACCTGATAGACCATAAAGATTGTATCTTACAGATCTGATTGCAGCCAGAGACGAAATGTCTGTGAAAACAAGGACTACAAATCCTTGTTATATTGTCCATTGCAGTGAACTAATTGCTACCCTAGAAGGGTGGAAGTGTTTAAATGGTTTTATGGCTTCCAGATGCTATAACACATCTTAGCAAAACTCTGTCTGTGTGTCTGGTATCACATATGTACGAGATTCTGTTTAAGTTTCTAGTAATGGGGGCAGTATGGGAACCAGAAGTCAAATGACCAGATGTGTATGATGTCATTCTGTAATCCATCACTGAAATGATGTTTTAATACTAGATGAAAGTGAAGTCTCAGAGCAGTCTGTTTTTGAAACCTGACATAGAAGGGTAACTCACATACTTCATCTTGCCTTGCTCAAGTAAGTGACCGGGGAATAATAATTCTTTAGATCAGTCAGGAAAATATAGTGAGATTAGTTAAGTACTGTTTTTCTTTATATGTATGAATTTATTTATCTGTGTTATTTTAATATTTCCTGTGATTGAAACTCTGGTGTTTATTGTAAATAGACATTCCATATTTTCATGTTCTTTTATTATTTATTATTAAATATATTTAAACTTCTCATTGTAGCTGGTCCTCTATAGACTATTTTTAAACTTTAGGAGTACTTATATCTATTTGATGACCCCGTGGCCATACTGCACTGGTCAAACACTATCATTTATATTAATATTAATTTCACTCAGTATAATTGGGTATCCCTGTAGCAGACAGAGAGTAGTTGGCTTTGGAGTGTCTTCTGGCAGTGTAACTACCTTATAGTTTGGGCATAATGGGCATAGAGAGTAAATCTGTGCCAGCCTTTCCAAGGTGTGTGCATGTGTGTGTGTTTGTGTGTGTGTGTGTGTGTGTGTGTGTGTGTGTGTGTGTGTGTGTGTGTGTGTGTGAGCTGCTTGGAGCAGGGACACAAATCACTTGTTTCACCAGGAGGGTGCTGAAGGACTTACCTTGGACACTCGGCTGAGGACGCAGCTCTACAGCTGTGCCAGTGGGGAGTCTTACTGGGGCCTTGAGAGAGAGAAAGAAAAAACAGCCCATGGACTATGTTCCCTGTGTGCTCTTAAGGGAAATTGTGCTTGATACAGAGAGCTGCATATGGAAATACTGTGTGTAACTATTTTTATTCCAAGTGAATATCCCTCTCCAGTGTCAGTGATGAGGATCCAGGCTCCTTGATTACTGGCCCAGAGAGGGGGCATCACAGTACACATGGGGGCACAGAGCCATATTGCACTATAGTTGTACGTACAGCTAACATGTGCCTCTGAGATACATAATGAGCAATACCATTGGCCTAATCTTGGGATGAGCATAACAGACCTGAAAGAGACTCAATGCCAGCAATAGAATACAAAGATTAAACACAGGAGAGTCATTCTCCTCACCTCAGCTGCATATGTCATTATTGCAGTTCTACATGAAAGAGGAATGTGCTCACCAAGCTTACAGAACACTGTGAGGAAAAGGACATGCATGCTATACTCCATCAGTAGTACATATCTTTAAATACACACATACTGTCAACGTGACAAGAATATGGATACAGACAAAAGTCTAGGGAAACTGCATCTAGATGTGCTCAAATGTGACAGAAATGCAAACAACTGGAGGCATAAAATTGGTGATAAACTCCTGCAGTTGTCAATGGAACGAACCACATATGTCTGTAACACATCCAGTGGTGAAGAGTGTATAGTGAGAGACTGAAATAAAAGGTCATACATTATCACGAAAGACAATGTATCTTTCAGCAGAGAAATGTGATGCATAGAAGACATGTACAATAGGGAAAGAATGACCACCATGAGAAATAATGTACACAGATATGTGTCAAAGCAAACCCAAACCCCAAGTGTGGTGACATTACATGAGATGAACACAAACATTAAACTTACTGACTGGAGGCATTGTGTTGCTTATGTTGAACTTTGTGAATTATCTCTCTAGCAGTCTACTGGATGGAGTCATGCATGGCCCACACCTTGTCTTGGAAGAAGATTCCCATGAGGTCTTGCATCTGGTCCAGAAGAGGTCCATCACAGCATCTTAAATTTGGTCCCTTAGCTACAGGTGTTGGATGTCATTTTTGGCAGTCCACTGGAACTACTGCACCCAATGCTCCTGGAGTCTCATTGTCATTATCATGGTGATGTTCTATCTCACTAACAGGGTCTGATTCCACAAGCAGTAGAAGTGCTTGGTGTGGCCTTCATCATATGCTAATAGGGGGATAGGCTTATGTTCAGGACTATAACAAAACATAAAATTGCATAAATGGTGTCACATGTTATTATATTGCCAACAGATATTTCATTTGCACCTATATCAGAGAAATATACATATTTTCAGGCCTGATTTCCCCTGCACATGATGTACCAATATTTGGAGACATGTCCCTATTTTCAGGCTTGATTTTCCCCTTCTCACAATTTTCTGAATGCCCATAATCACTCATTATTTATGAAGCTGTCTAGTACACAGAAAACCACAGTACATTAGCAACATACTAGAGGCACCAATAATTTAAAGGAAGAGGACACACATCCTATCGCTCCCTTTTTCAGAAGGAAAAATGAATGGCCTTGTATGGTATTATTTTAGAATACAATTCACTATGGTTTACAGATTTTACATTGTCTCTTTGATAATGGACTTGGTTTTTAAACATGTTTCTGAGTAATAGCCTACATTTCTTCAGGAAGCAGGGTGAGTTAAATGCTATAAGGTGTTCAAATGATATGCTAATTACATTTCTAGATTCTTGATTGGATGCACCTACTTTTCAAGGGCATTGGTGCCTGTTTTCAAGGTTTGATTGCTGAGCCGTACAATATATATGGTTCGACTTCTATTTCACAAATTCCCACTTAATCGAACTACAAAACGATGAGATGGCATTGCCAAAAATTAGGTTTAATGTACATCTGGATCACTGAAATTTAACTCCAGGAAGCTAACCACTTGGCCACCATGGTGAACTTTGCCCTTTTTTCCACTATAGTGCAATCTTGAAGTTGGTATATTTAGTTAGGGGAATGTGGGATGGTGAAGCCCCCTACTTGGGTGGGTTTGATTTGCTTGAGTTTCTTTTTAAAGTGTTGGGGTCATGTGGTTAGTTTCCTGGGGTTAAATTACGGTGAGCCCCATTATTCCTTAAAGTACATTCTTGCCAAGGTTGTCTCATCATTTCATTGTTCGACTAAGTGGAATTTCAGAAAATAGAAGTAAATCCATATATATATATATATATATATATATATATATATATATATATATATATATATATATATATATATATATGTGTGTGTGTGTGTGTGTGTGTGTGTGTATACAGAGAGAGAAAGAGACAAGCAGTTGACATGTCATTGTTAATAATGCATGTAAATCACAGATATTATAGAGCTCCTACAGAGGTGTGCAATGATAAAAACACAAATGTGATAAAGCTATGAGCACAACCCACAAATAGAATGTAGTAGTAACAAATCATCAATCCACAAATTCATTGCACACAACCATATGGTAAAAACTATGTGCCAGATTCACGATGGCTTGCACGGAGTCTAAGAGTAGAGTAAGACTCCATGCAGCCATCATGTCCGACGAGCGATCCATGAACAGCCTGTAGGGGCGTGTAAGAGAGCTCCTAAAACGGCTCTTACATGGACAGGGTTTGGATATGCAAATTACCTGACCTGCAGCCGAAAGGCATGCAAATGAGGTAAATTTGCGATCCAGGAAGCACAAACCTGTCCGTGTAGGAGCCGTGTTAGCTGCAGAAATGTACTCAGTTGACAACTGAGTACCGTTCTGCAAATAGCACAATGGAGCCTTATCAGCTCCAAATAAAGGTTGCATATGTTCCAGGAAGCATGCCAATGGCCAAATATGTGGTCACTGGCAATGTACCCACATGCAAAATTAAAATAAAAATGTTTATTTTCTTTGGCGATTGCCGATGTTTAAACGTAGTGCAGCGCCGTGCAAACGGGCTGCGCTGCAAAAAACAGAAAAATAAAAATTTAAAACCCATCAATTTACAATGTAAGGGAATAGCAGGCTGAAAACAACATGGCCACTGAGTAGGGGTTGCTAAGGGGGGAAGCTCAGTGTAAGACATGTAACTAAGCATTAGTAGGCAATCCTATGTAAATGAGTATTAGGATACTGAATCACACTTTTACATAGCAAATGAGCACATTCCCTGGAGTGTAGGAGTAGGATAAGGGGAGTAACAGAGTAGGAGATAGGTGACATCACAGGGGGGTATGTATGAAAGAAGTGAAGCTCATTGGAGCAGAGTGGCATGTGAAAGCTGTCAGACATCATGGAAAGAGGTGTGTCAACAGGTAGACAAGGGAAAGCCAAGAAATGGAAGGTGTACACTGTGGACAACACCAAAGTTTCTTGCTGAGCGTGCATGCACGCGCGTGCATGCTGGGAAGCCCGAGTAAGATGGAGTGCGCGCGTTTAAGCTGGAGTAAACATGTAGAAGCCTGTTTAAAGACTTGTAAGCGCGTTTGCGCTGGTGTGCGCGCATTTTAACCCGAATAAGCAAGTTGTAGTCCATCTAAGCATGTGTGCACGCATGTTAGCTGCTGTGCGCGTGTTTGCCCTTGTATGCGCGTCGCTCCCCCCTGAGGAAACAGACAAGAAAAAGGAAGCACAACAAATTGTAGGAAGCTACCAGGGAATACTAGCAGAGCTAGCAGGTGAAAACAATCAGAATCAGGCAATTACACAGGCAGAACAGTAGCCCAGTCCAGCACTGAAAACTCTGCAAACAACAGTGCAGTATGTGTCTCTCAAGAGGCACTGCAGCACTGGAGTAAACTACTAGAAGTGAAAACTGAAAAAGCTTCACTCAGGCAAAAAATGCTAGGGGCTGCCATAGCTGTTATAAGGCGACATATGCAACATGCTGAGGGTGGTGACAATGCAAATGCTGCCGGACAACCCACAGTGAGGAGATGGAGAAGAGTGTACAGGCCCAGGATCACCTACCAGGGGTTACATGAGCTGGAGATAGTGGAGCGCTATAGAGTGGACAGAGACCTCCTGCAGCAAATTGTTGAGCTGTGCAGGTCACGCCTCACACACAGAACCAACAGAGGGGAACCCATCCCAGTGGAAACCAAGGTATGTGTTGGCCTAAGAATACTAGCAACAGGTACCTTACAGAGACCAACTGGTGATATGATGGGGATATCACAGGCATCAGCATCCAGGGTACTGCACCAGTTCCTGGATGCCATGTCAGCACATGTCAGTGATCATGTATATTTCCCAATTCCCGTGAGGTATTGGCCAGCAATATGCGTCTCTTCCATCAAATAGCGGAATACCCTGAGGTAGTGGGTGCAATAGACTGCACGCATATAAACATCAAAGCACCAGCCGGTGAGCGGGGTAGGGCCTACATTAACCGCAAGAGCTTCCCCTCCATCAACTGCCAGGTTGTGTGTGATGCCCAGGGCATAATAATGAATGTGTGTGCTGGCTGCCCTGGAAGCTACCATGATTCCCATATCTGGCATCTGAAGCAGCTGTACCAGATATTTGCCAATGGGAACATCCCACATTGTCACCTATTGGGGGATGCTGGCTATGCGCTGGAGCCGTGGCTGATGACACCCATCAGAAATGCACACACACCTGAACAGGAACGCCATAATGAGGCACACACACAAACACGAAATGTAATAGAGCATGTGTTTGGGCTGCTCAAGTCACGGTTCCAGTGCCTGGACACATCTGGTGGAGCCTTGCAGTACTCACCAACTACATGTACCCAAATTATCATGGTATGTGCTATGCTACATAATATGATTCTGTGAAAACAGCTGCAGCAGGACCAGCATAGGCCCGGCCCAAACCGCCCCCCACCATTGCCAAGGCCATCACAGGCAGAGCGTGACTCGGAGGAGGAACAACCTGAGCCTGCCCCAGTAGGCAGAAGGAGGCATGCCCAGTATGCCTTGGCCTTGGCAAAGAGGCAATGCATAGCACATACACTGGCACAGTAGGAACCCTGGAAATGATACCTCTCTCTGACTCACACATATAGTAAAAGGGATGCCTAAGTTGACACAACCTGCTTTCAAACATGTACAGGGAGTGTAGTATGTGCATCCAACATAGGCAGCCCTGCAGCACCACCTGAGGCATGATTGCCATGTGTTAAGCAATGTAACACCAGGTAGTATATGCAAACTTGATGACCCATGAGTAACATCCTACCCTTACCAAGCATGATGCCACAATATGAAGACAAGATGATCAATTACAACACTTGGCTTAAGTATTGTTGTTAGTCAAAGGGGATCCAATGCCTGTCAGCCTGGGATGACATGTTGAGCAAGACATGATGCGCCACTAGGGATGGCTTGCACCTATCACCCCTGGCCTTTTGGATACTGGCAAAGGCTGTTGTCACCCCCATAGTGCCTTGAATAGGTAAGGCTCAAAACACAAACCCACCTCCATAGGTATCACAAGGGATACGAAACTAGAAGTAATGCTACCCAATGCCAGAAGTCTAAACTGCAAGATGCATACAGTCCAAACTCTCCTCAGCATGGAGAATGTTGATATCTGTGCAGTAACAGAAACCTGGTTCAAGGCTCCCAAGAGCACCCTAGCACTACCAGGTTATACCTCATACCATGCTTTACAGCCCCAAAACATGGAACAAACTACAAAAGGAGGGTGAGTATCAATAATTGTCAAGGATACCCACACCCCCAGGTTGGTGCCACAGCATGAAGCAGCACAGACTATCCACGTGCAAGTAACAGTGGCTAAAACTGCCTCCCAGTTCGTAGCTTGCTACAGACCACCCTCCTAAATCCAGGAACCCCACTTGGCCTACTTGAGAACACATGAAAAAATGAAGGTCTCTCCAAACAACATTATATTGGGCGACTGCAACTACCCAAACATAGACTGGGAGCATTATTCTAGCTCCAACACCCTAGGCCAAATGTTCCTAGACTTCATAAACTGAAATGCTATGGAACAACTTGTCACCACTCCCACAAGAGGGGTAAACATACTGGACCTGATAATCACCAACATGGGGACTCTATCGCCAAGACGAGAAGTGTATCCCTCACTGGTAAGATCAGACCATACAGTAATCTCACTGGATATTCACATCCTGACCCCAGTCCCTGGCCAGAAAACCACAGTGAAAAACATGTGTAAAGTAAATTATGCATTTCTCCAAACTGAGATGGAATCCATTAAAGCTCTTGTGCCTGTGGAAAATATGGCCCAGACCTCAGAACCCTTTATGAATGCATTCTATGGACACCTTCAGGAATGCATGGATTATGCAATCCCAAATAAAACCAAGACCCAATCCTCCAAAAGCAGGCATCCTGTCTGGTGGACCTCAGCCATTAACAAACCATGCAAGAGAAGGAGGAAGCTACTACATGATAGAGTAAAACCCAAAAACGGAAGGCATCACTGATCAGTATTATGACAAAAAACTATGGCCACACATAAAATCCTCTAAGGCCAGCTACGAGATAAAAATTCTACAGGACACTAAGGATAATCACAAGGCTTTCTTTACTGATGGTAGGAACCTGGGTGGGAATTCCCAGATATGCTCAGAATTAGTCCAAAATGACAAACAATACACCAAACCCAGAGACATTGCCAACATCCAACCTGACAGGTTCAGTACAAACTCCCCCCCCCCACCAAAAGGCCAAATATCTACCACAGCAGAGTGCTGGCCCCCTGACATCGCAGATGCTCAGGTAACAGCCAGCATCCCTAAAGCAAAACACACAGCATCAATGGGACCAGATGGTGTCCCAGGCTGCATCCAACATGAAGTCCAAGAAGAATTGAACACCAAATAAAACTACTGCTCAATCTCAGCCTTACCACAGGATATGTACCCAAACAGCAGTGTACAGCAACAGTGGTCCCTCTCCACAAAGGTGGTGCCTGAATGGATCATGCAAACTATCTCCCCAGAATCCTGACTAGCATGGTCTGCAAAGCTATGGAAAGGATCGTCATGGACCTCAGAAATAAAGATATTGGGGACCTACAGACACTAGACCCTACCCAGTGTGGCTTTCTTATGGTCAGATCCTGCCCCTTAAACCTGGTTGAGTCATTTGACACAGTCACCAAGGCCATTGATGAGGGGAAGGTGGTCCACACAGCCTACCTGGACCTTGCAAAAGCCTTCCATACAATACCCCACGTGGTCATTATAGATAAGCTCACCAGCTTAAATATAAACCCCTATGTCACTAGATGGGTTGCAAACCAGCTCAAGGACAGAACTGACATGGTCAGAAATGCTGGAGCCATGTCAGAGTCCAAACCAGCTACAACTGGCATCCCACAAGGCTCGGTCCTGGGACCCCCCTGTTTGGTATATATTTCTCGGAGGTACAGGCCAACATGGAAGGACTGTGTCTGAACAAGTTTGCAGATGACTACAAACTGGGCGCCATATCTGACCCTCCAGCTGACACAAGCATCCTACAAAAGGGCCTCATAGAAACAGACAACTGGTGCCACAGCCATGTCATCAAGCTAAACACAAAAAAGTGTATAGTCATCCCCTTTGGAAAAACAGTAAGTGCCCACCAATTACCACATAGGTGGTAATCCATTAAGTACAGAAGAAGTAATAAGAGACCTGGGGACACAAGTTGATAGAAATCTCGCATTTGACAATGATGTGGCTGTAGTGGTTATAAAAACATTTCATATACCCACCTAATCATGAAGGTATTCACATCTAGATCAGGGGAGGTCATCATGCCTCTTCAGTCATCCTTCATCAGGCTCACAATTGAGTACAATGCCCCTTGTGGGATGTACCTTAGCAGACACCTCCAGCAACTGGAAAGACCCCAAATCTGCCTGATTAAACAAACTGCAGCTCCACACAGTGGCATACTGCCTGCCCAGAGGCGATCTGCGCCTGATGTATAAAGCCATGTCCAAACTGGAATCAATGCACATGCTGCACCTTGTAAAATCTGAATCCCATTGAGCTATGCACATGAGAGACCTGAACCTCAGCACTGAAATAATTAGGACATGCTCTAGTGGTTATCCATAACCCAGAAGCTCCCTCCACTCTTGAGTAAATTCACAGTCCAGGTTAGCCAGAGAGTCCCTCATTGACTCTCTCAAGAGGAATCTTGATGAGTGGATGACAGATTGTAGGTTTACCCTGGGTATCACTTTTATGTCACAGTTAGACAGAGGCACAGTATACTAACCTTGAAAAATGTCATGGCAAACTCCAGTTAAAATGTGTGTTGAAGGACAAACACACTCTGACTAGGATTAGAAATGCCCTAGGGCACATAGCCTAGTGTTTGTCAATGTCCACCCAAGTTGCGGAATACACTAGTAATGTTGGACAAGCCTGGTTTAAGTAGGCCATAGCTGAACAAAATGCAACATGGTCATGCCTTAGTCTGGTGTGCTCAGTATGAATATTTAAAGCAGTAATGGGACTCAAACCCAGGATACTGTGCACCAGAGTGAAAGGACTGAACCACTACACTATGACAATATTACAGTATTTGGTCAGTATGAAAGAATGTTGACACGTGTATGCAAACTGTCCCATGGAAACCCTGCAGGCACAGCATAATCCCTGTTGGGTTCAGACACAAAGCAGTTGGGCAGTAAGAACACAACATGACTTCCAACACACACACTATAAATGTCAAATATTGTTCAAGTTCACACACAACCACAAATGTAGTGGACCTCAGATCTCAACATATTGAAAGGTCACACTGGGCATGCTCACACACTTTGATAAATGAGACATATGTCAGGCAACAAACCATGGAAAGCCTGAATTGGGCATGCTCACACACTTAGGCCATGTCTCAGTATAGGAGCTGGCCACACATATCTGGCATTTGTATGTGTTAAGCCAGGAACCTCCCACAATACAGCAATCTGCCCAGTGCACACAGTTAAATGACAACAGAGACATAAGTAATATACTGGAACCCTGCCATGATCAAACATCTTCCACAGATACACAAGTTGTTCATAGAAACAGGGAAAGCTATGGCAATAACGACCTGCAAACAGTTTATCAGCAACAAATATTGTGCATCCCAAACATAAACATATGGGTGCAGAGGTCGATACTAGGCTGTTTGCCCTAGGGAATACATAAGCCTAGCCAGAGTGTATTTGGCGTCTGCCTCCCCAGTACAGTAGCCTACTGTGCCTCTGTAAAGTAGGTCACAGAAGGCACCATTTAAGGCTAGTTTGCTGTGCCTCCATCAAGCAGGGACACAGTGGAGATCCCAGGGGTTGAATTTGCAATGTCACATCCATGTGGCTGGAGTTTGCTGGAAGAGGGTTGGTGAGGGGCTATGTCTAACATTAATTGGGATTCAATTCCAGACTGAGGGGAGCCTTATCTGTAGTGTCTGGGTAATTTCACTGTCAAAACTTGCAAGTGATGATTTTGAGGGATTGAAGTGTCCTGCCTGAACTGTTTGGAAGTTTCTAGAAGGCCAGTGCTTGCTTGGGCTAAAGGGAAGTCTCTGTGTTCACCAGTGGAAGTGGAGAAGTGGTTACCAGCTAGAAGCTGTAGGTTTATTGGCCATTTTGGGTCAATTCTAAACTCCTTGATCTCTCTCTCTTAATACCAGGCTGCCTCATGGTTTTGGTGTCTTTTCAGGCTTGCTAGTTGTTGCTGAAGCACCTACCAAGAGGAGAAAATGCTGAGAGAAGAAAAGGAGCCACTTTTGTGATTTTAAGTATTTTCTTCTGATTTTTTGTTAAGTTTTACTGCTTTGCCGCCTACTTTTTGGCATTTTCCAGCTTGCTAAAGTTTATATCTGTAACAGTAACAGTACTTGGAACACATCTAGAGCCTGTTTACTGCATTTCCTGTGTTGCACTTAATTTAAAATCGTTTTTTTCTCTAAAAACTGCAGTTTACCTGATTTTGGCCTAGCACTCAAGTGTGGGGTCATTTATTGCACTGTTGTGATTATTTTGCTGCTTGTGTATCTTTGCTACCTTTAAACTACAACAAAAAGAAAAAAAAAACAAATCTTGCTTTTTTCCCCTCTTTCCGAAAGTTAAGAAAGTTCAGTTGCAGATGTGCTGTTCTGAACTGTTTGGAAGTTTCTAGAAGGCTAGTGCTTGCTTGGGCTAAAGGGAAGTCTCTGTGTTCACCAGTGGGAGTGGTAAACACTGAACAGCCTGCCTGTCCCCGGAGGAGTGGTTAATACCTAGAAGCTGTAGTTTTATTGGCCATTTTGGGTCAATTCTAAACTCTTTGATCTCTCTCTCTTAATACCAGGCTGCCTCATGGTTTTGGCGTATTTTCAGGCTTGCTCGTTGTTGCTGAAGCACCTACCAAGAGGAGAAAACGCTGAGAGAAGAAAAGGAGCTACTTTTGTGATTTTAAGTATTTTCTTCTGATTTTTTGTTAAGTTTTACTGCTTTGCCGCCTACTTTTTGGCATTTTCCAGCTTGCTAAAGTTTATATCTGTAACAGTAACAGTACTTGGAACACATCTAGAGCCTGTTTACTGCATTTCCTGTGTTGCACTTAATTTAAAATCGTTTTTTTTTCTCTAAAAACTGCAGTTTACCTGATTTTGGCCTAGCACTCAAGTGTGGGGCCATTTATTGCACTGTTGTGATTATTTTGCTGCTTGTGTATCTTTGCTACCTTTGAACTACAACAAAAAGAAAAAAAAATCTTGCTTTTTTCCCCACTTTCTGAAAGTTAAGAAAGTTCAGTTACAGATGTGCTGTTCTGAACTGTTTGGAAGTTTCTAGAAGGCTAGTGCTTGCTTGGGCTAAAGGGAAGTCTCTGTGTTCACCAGTGGGAGTGGTAAACACTGAACAGCCTGCCTGTCCCCGGAGGAGTGGTTAATACCTAGAAGCTGTAGTTTTATTGGCCATTTTGGGTCAATTCTAAACTCATTGATCTCTCTCTCTTAATACCAGGCTGCCTCATGGTTTTGGCGTATTTTCAGGCTTGCTAGTTGTTGCTGAAGCACCTACCAAGAGGAGAAAATGCTGAGAGAAGAAAAGGAGCCACTTTTGTGATTTTATGTATTTTCTTCTGATTTTTTGTTAAGCTTTACTGCTTTGCCGCCTACTTTTTGGCATTTTCCAGCTTGCTAAAGTTTATATCTGTAACAGTAACAGTACTTGGAACACATCTAGAGCCTGTTTACTGCATTTCCTGTGTTGCACTTAATTTAAAATCGTTTTTTTCTCTAAAAACTGCAGTTTACCTGATTTTGGCCTAGCACTCAAGTGTGGGGTCATTTATTGCACTGTTGTGATTATTTTGCTGCTTGTGTATCTTTGCTACCTTTAAACTACAACAAAAAGAAAAAAAAAAATCTTGCTTTTTTCCCCACTTTCTGAAAGTTAAGAAAGTTCAGTTACAGATGTGCTGTTCTGAACTGTTTGGAAGTTTCTAGAAGGCTAGTGCTTGCTTGGGCTAAAGGGAAGTCTCTATGTTCACCAGTGGGAGTGGTAAACACTGAACAGCCTGCCTGTCCCCGGAGGAGTGGTTAATACCTAGAAGCTGTAGTTTTATTGGCCATTTTGGGTCAATTCTAAACTCCTTGATCTCTCTCTCTTAAAACCCTACAACTCTCTTTTTGTGCGGTTTTGCGCACTGAGCAGCATCGAGCAGCGCCGCCTAAACAGGTTTAAACAATTCCAGGCTCCACAAAGTCTGCTCTTCACTTTTTCCCTTAGAACTGTTCAAACTCTCAAAGTAATCACTCTATTCTCTTTCTAAAGCCCCGCACTTGCTCAGTTCTTATAAGGAAACACTAACTAACTAAAGCACTACACCCTCCTTGACTTCTCATAAGTATTAGACTCCCGATTGGTCCTTCCTGATCAAGTGAAAAATCAGTTCCCTTCTCTAATCTGATCAGTAAAAAAAACAGTTCCCTATACTAATCTGGTATGTCCAAGGGTCAGTTTCAAGGTTACTCTCCAGTCCAGCTGGTGAATCTGGGAATTTTGAGGCAATGTTACAATTGCCTTATGTACACAGACAACCCTTTCCTCCTTCCAACAAACTCTAATATATGTGAGAGATGAAGTTACACAGCCAAACTGAAGGCAGAGCTCTCTCAACCCAAGACTGGCACAGTCAGTCAGGAGGAAAAGGTAACCACCCACACCACAAATCCAGTCTCACACAGACCTATTGCATCTGCATACCCAACACATAAACACACAAAAACATACTCGGAGGCTCTAAATAAAAATCTGCTTAAACAGCAAAGACCTCCTGAGCAGATATCCAAGCAACAGCCACCCCTCAACAATACCCACAAATCACATATCTCACAAAATCAGTGTGCCTCACAGTCACAGCCCATAAGGCCAAACAACACACCAAATACACTTGTTATAGGGGACTCTGTTGTCCAGCACACTGATGTCCCACTCACCAGACTGAACAAGGAGAAGGTCACTGTAAGCGGCCTGTCGGGTGCCAGGATCTGCCACATAACGCAAGCACTCAGGTCACTCCAAAGCAAGTACAAGTATGACTCCATCATTCTCCATGCTGGTGTGAATGACCTGAGATGTACCTCCCTGGACTACATGAAAAGAGACATAGAGGAGCTCTCTGACCATGTAGCCCAGGCTGGTATGTCCCTGACCTTGAGTAGCATCTTGCTCTCACCAAGAATGATGCCACAGTATAAAGACAAAATGATCAGTTTCAACAATTGGCTAAAGTATTGGTGTCATTCAAAGGGGATCCAGTGTCTGTCAGCCTGGGATGACATGCTCGACAAGCCACGTTGTTTCGCTAGGGACGGCTTGCACCTGTCACCCTTAGGCTTTGTATACTGGCCAAGGCTCTTGCCACACCCATAGTGCCTTTTTTAGGCAAGGCTCAAAGGACAAACCCACCTCCATAGACAACCCAAAGATAAAAAAACTAAAGGTAATGCTACTCAATGCCAGAAGTCTAAACCTCAAGATGCATGCACTCGAGACTCTCCTCAGTATGGAGAAAATCGATGTCTGTGCAGTAACAGAAACCTGGTTCAAGGCTCCTGAGAGCACCCAGCACTACCAGGTTATAACTCATACCATGCGTTTCGGCCCCAAAACTCGGACCGAAGCACAAAAGGAGAGGGAGTATCTATATTCATCAAAGATACCTACACCTCCAGGTTAGTGGCACTGCACGAAGCATCGGAAACCATCCATGTGCAACTAACAGCGGGCAAAACTGCCTTTCAGTTTGTAGCCTGCTACAGAACACCCTCCCTATTACAGGAACCCCACTTGGCATTCCTGAGAACACTGGAGAATATGAAGGTCTCTCCAAACACTATGTTATTGGGTGACTTCAACTACCCAAACATTGACTGGGAAAACTACTCAAGCCCAAACACCCTCGCCCAACGGTTCCTTGAATTTATAAACTCTAACACAATGGAACAACTGGTCACCACTCTCACAAGAGGGAACAACATATTGGACCTGGTCATCACCAACATGGGGACTCTATGTTCCACACCAGAGGTAAACCCCTCATTGGTAAGATCAGACCATAAACAAATTTCCCTGGACATCCATATCCCATCCCCACCCCCAGCCAAGGAAATCACTGTAAAGAATTTCTCCAAAGCCAACTTTGCACTTCTCAAGACTGAGGTGAAATCCTTCAAAGCCCCTGGGCCAGAGGATAATACAGCCCAATCCGCAGAATCCTTTACAAATGCATTCTATGAGCACCTGCAGGAATGCATGGATTGTGCTATCCCAAATAAAACCAAGACTCACTCCTCCAAAAACAGGAGACCGGTCTGGTGGACCCCGACCATAAATAAGCTATACAACAGAAGGAGGAAGCTACTACATGACAGAGCAAAATCCCAAAAAGGGAAGGCATCTCTGATCAGTATTAGCAAGAAACTTCAATCCCTCATAAAATCATCAAAGGCCAGTTTTGAAAGAAAAATTGCCCTAGACACTAAAGATAATCACAAGGCCTTCTTTAGTTATGTCAGAAACATGGGCGGAAACTCCCAGATATGCTCTGAATTGTTGCATAATGGTACAAAATATACCAAACCTACAGACATAGCCAACATCCTGGCAGACAGATTCAGTGCAAACTTCTCCCCCCCTTCCCCCCCAAAGGAGCAAACGCCTATCCCAACTGAATGTAACCTCCATGACATCACAGATGCACAGGTGAAAGCTGCCCTCTCCAAAGCAAAAAACACAGCATCTATGGGACCGGACGGTGTCCCAGGCTGTGTCTTACACGAGCTCCAAGAAGAACTGAACCCTCACATTAAGTCACTGTTCAAACTTAGCCTTACTACAGGATATGTACCCAAAGAATGGCGTACAGCTACAGTGGTCCCACTCCACAAAGGTGGTGCCACAACGGACCCCGGAAACTATCACCCCATAAGCCTGACTAGTCTGGTCTGTAAAGCTATGGAGCGTATTATCATGGAACTCATAAACAAAGACATTGGGAGACTCCAGACACTGGACCCTACCCAATTCGGCTTTGTTAAGGGCATATCTTGCCTCTTAAACCTAGTTGATTTCTTTGAAACCGTTACCAAAGCCATAGATGAGGGCAAGGTAGTCCACACAGCCTACCTGGACCTCGCAAAAGCCTTCGACACAATACCCCACTCGGGCATCATAAATAAGCTTACCAGCTTAAATATCAACCCCTATATCACAAGATGGGTTGCAAACTGGCTCAGAGATAGAACCCACATGGTCAGAAACACAGGTGCCATGTCCGAATCCAAACCAGTAACAAGTAGCGTCCCACAGGGCTCAGTTCTGTATATACTTCTCTGAGGTTCAGGCTAACACGGGGGGATTATGGCTGACAAAGTTCGCAGATGACTGCAAACTGGGGGCCATAATTGAATCTCCAGCTGACACAAGCATCCTCCAAAAGGGTCTCACAGAGACGGATGCTTGGTGCCAGAACCATGGCCTCAAGCTAAATGCTAAAAAGTGCATAGTCATCCCCTTTGGGAAAAACAAGGTGCCCATAAATTACCACATAGGTGGTAATCCATTAAGTACGGAAGAAGTAATTAGAGATTTGGGGACCAACGTAGATAGTAATCTCTCCTTTGATAATCACGTTGCCAAAGTGGTTAGAAAGACCTTCTATATAGCCCACCTTATCACGAAAGGGTTCGTGATCTAGATCAAGAGAGGTCATTGTGCCCTCTACTGCCACTCATCAGGCCCATAATTGAATACAATGCCCCTTTTGGGATGTACCTTACCCGACACCTGCAGCAACTGGAGAGACCCCAAAAGTACCTCACCAAGAGGATCATGGGCTACAAACAGATGTCCTATGCAGCTCGACTAAAGAAACTCCAACTCTACTCAGTTGCTTACCGCCTACTCAGAGGTGATCTATGCCTGACGTACAAAGCCATGTCAAATCCAGAATTAATGGACATGCTCCACCTCACAAAATCCAAGTCCCTTAGAGCTACACCCTCCAGGGACGTAAACCTCAGCACAAAAATAAATAGGACATGCTGGAGGGACAGATTCATTTCCCAGAGGCTCCCCTCACTCTGGAATAGAATCCCAATTCATGTTAGACATAGCCCCTCTCTGACCCTCTTCAAGCGAAATTTGGACGCATGGATGGGAAATCGCAAATTCAACCCTGGGATCTCTCCTGTGTCCCTGCTAGACAGAGGCACAGTAAACTAATCTTAAAAGGGTACCTTCTGTGACCTACTTTACAGAGGCACAGTAGGCTAATCTAATAGGGAGGCGGAAGCCAAATACACTCTGGCTGGGCTTATAAATGCCCTAGGGCAGATAGCCTAGTATCTACCTATGAACCTATGTCCTCCCTCTGTGGGATATTGCTCTGTTATGTATTAGCTCACTCCTTCTGTTGTGCAGCTTATATATGGCTGGTGTCAACCAGACAGGCCTCCTGTTGTGGAGGAGTCTTGGTTTTATTTGGGATAGCATGATCAATGAAAACCTGCAGGTACTCATAGATTGCATTTGTAAAGGAATCTGCAGATTGGGCTGTATAATCCTCCAGCACAGGGCCTTTGAAGTATTCCACCCCAGTCTTCACAAGTGCAAAGTCTGCTTTTGAGAAAGACTTTGTTAGCAGTGATTTCCTTGCCTGGGGGGTGGGGATGGGATATGGACGTCCAGGGAAAGTTGGTTATGGTCATATCTTAACAATGGTGGTCTACCTCTGGTGTGGAACATAGAGTCCCCATGTTGGTGATGATCAGGTCCAATATGTATTCCCTCTTGTGGCTGTGGTGACTGGTTCTGCCATAGCACATGGATTCACAAATTGTAGTTGCTGTAGGGTGAAGTTGTTGAGGCCTGAGTAGTTCCCCCAGTCAATATTCCTGTACCTGACGTTAACCACTGTAATGGCGTATGTGAACACCTTCATATCCTACACTGTTCCCAGGGATGCCAAGTGTGGTTCCTGGATATGGGGGGGGTGGTCTGAACTACACACCAAACCAAAAGGCAGTTTTGCACAATGGTAGTTGTATATGTATGGCCTGTCATGCTTAGTGCAGTGGTAACAACCCAGAGGTGTGTGTATCCGTGATGTATATGGATACACTCCCTGGTTGTGTTGTGTGTTACAAGTCCTGTGTTCACGAAGCATGGTATAAAACATAACCAGGCAGTGCCGATGTGCATATGTGACCCTGAACTAGGTGTCTGTTAATGCATATATATTGTTATCCCCCATACTGAGGGATAGTAATAGATGTACATACCTCTTTGTAACAACTGATGTCAGCACCCTATAAATACTGCAGGAGAAGAAAAGCCACCTAGTAATGCGAATAGTGCGCCATGCTAATGCATCTTCTTCAAGTGTCATAACATAGTAAGGTAGGGTTTGAATCCTGCAAATGCTCTGTGTGTGTGTGTTGGGGGGAGGGCAGGGGGTGTGCATGTGTGCAATTCTCTTTGAAAGAAATGTCCCTTTTGACAACTGGAATAACACACTACATGATGTATATTCCTCTTTGTAAAGACTGATGATGTCAGCACCCTATAAGGGGTGTGCATGTGTGCAATTCTCTTTGAAAGAAATGTCCCTTTTGACAACTGGAATAACACACTACATGATGTACATTCCTCTTTGTAAAGACTGATGATGTCAGCACCCTATAAGGGGTGTGCATGTGTGCAATTCTCTTTGAAAGAAATGTCCCTTTTGACAACTGGAATAACCCACCACATGATGTACATTCCTCTTTGTAAAGACTGATGATTTCAGCACCCTATAAGTACAGCAGGAGAAAAGAAACCACCCAGTAATGTGAATAGTATGCTGCACTAATGCGTCTCTCTCAAGTGTCATAATATAGTTAGGTAGGGGTTTGAATCCTACAAAAGCCATGTGTGTGTTTGTCACACAGTTTGTCAATGTGTGGTGGGTTTTGCTTTTATTATTGTATGACATATAATTATAACAGTAATTGCAATGCACACATCAGGTATGTGTGTGCCACATACAGATATGTACCTGTGACCTGCAATAGTTCCTATGTGTGAAGCCTGCCTCATATGAATACAGTTGTTACCTTTGCCAGAATGTGCTGCAGATTCCCAGACCGTACGCCATACATGTATGTTGATGACAATGCAGGCTACTGCAGTGATCTGTGTCCTAGGCCAACTGGGTGACACACAGTTGTGAAAGCTGTGATATATTAATGTGGGTGAGGGTTCATGTCTGGAGTATATGTCACACATGTTATAACACAGCAAAGTCTGTAAGTAATGGACATCCAGTGTAGGTGTATGGCAACTGTTGCTGATATGCATAAAGACACCTGCTTGCTTAGGCGATAGTAATGCGAATAGCGTGCTGTGCTAATGCGTCTCTCTCAAGTGTCATAATATAGTTAGGTAGGGGTTTGAATCCTACAAAAGCCGTGTGTGTTTGTCACAGTTTGTCAATGTGTGGTGGGTTTTGCTTTTATTATTGTATGACATATAATTATAACAGTAATTGCAATGCACACATCAGGTATGTGTGTGCCACATACAGATATGTACCTGTGACCTGCAATAGTTCCTATGTGTGAAGCCTGCCTCATATGAATACAGTTGTTACCTTTGCTAGCATGTGCTGCAGATTCCCAGACCGTACGCCATACATGTATGTTGATGACAATGCAGGCTACTGCAATGATCTGTGTCCTAGGCCAACTGGGTGACATACAGTCATGAAAGCTGTGATATATTAATGTGGGTAAGGGTTCATGTCTGGAGTATATGTCACACATGTTATAACACAGCAAAGCTGTGAGTAATGGACATCCAGTGTAGGTGTATGGCAACTGTTGCTGATATGCATAAAGACACCTGCTTGCTTAGGCGATACACCAAGGGACTGCACAATACCTTTGGAAATGTGAATATCACAGGATAGACAAGAAAACACTTGTCCATATGTACACACCATTACCCGTTCTACATGATGGGTGCTGCCACCTACATGGTACTATTGGAATACTATGTTACGTACATGCTGATGACAAAGTTACAGTTGTGTTACAGTAATAGAGCATGGCTTGGACAACAGGTATCTGTCTGTATGATACCCTTGTGGTGGTCATGTGTGTCATGTGCAGAATGCATTGTAGGCCACTGTATGCATTTCCAGTCGTGGATGAACATATCCCTAGTGTGTTGGCATGCACGTGAGACTGATATATGGCAAACAGTATTCTTCCCAGGGATGTGTGGGGCTCAGTAAGAATGGCTACATGGTATAGTGTAGTACTGCAGGGATATCACTGACACTGGGTTTCCTACATCTGTGTATCAGTTGAGGATACATCATGTAATAGGTTAATAGGTTCATACTAGGCTATCTGCCCTAGGGCAGTTATAAGCCTAGCCAGACTGTGTTTGGCTTTCGCCACCCATTTTAAATTAATTTTGCTATGGCCTTTTTCCTGGTTAGTATACTCTGCCTCTGTGTAACAGTGAGACATTTGTGCTGAACCTGTCAGCAATGATGTTGGCAATGTATGTGGCATACGTGTATTCTTTGTCATTTAGGACTACGTCTGAGCATATCTGGGAATTCCCACCCAGATTCCTAACATAACTAAAGAAAGCCTTGTGATTATCCTTAGTGTCTTGTGCAATTATTCTCTTGAAGCTGGCCTTAGACAATTTTATGAGTGCCCGTATTTTGTTCCAAATACTGATCAGAGATGCCTTCCCTTTGTGGGATATTGCTCGATCATGTAGTAGCTACCTCCTTCTATTGTTTTCTGTTATGTGGCTGGGGTCCACCAGAAAGGATGCCTGTCTTTGGAGGATTGGGTCTTGGTTATATTTGGAATTGCATGATCTGTGCATTCCTAAAGGTGTTCATAGAATGTGTTTATAAAGGATTCAGCAGTGTGGGCTGTATTTTCCACAGGCCCGGGGGCTTTGAAGGATTCCACCTCTGTCTCGGTTTTGAGGTGTGTGGAATATGCTTTAGACAACTTTTTCACTGTGGTTTTCTGGGCAGGGGCTGAGGTTGGTATGTGAATATACAGTGAGATTACTCTATGGTCTGATCTTACCAGTGAGGGATACACCTCTGGTCTGGAGCATAGAGTCCCCATGTTGGTGATGATCAGGTGCAGTATGTTTCCCCCTCTTGTGGGAGTGGTAACAAGTTGTTCCATAGCATTTGAGTTTATGAATTCCAGGAACCTTTGGCCTAGGGTGTTGGAGCTACAGTAATGCTCCCAGTCTATGTGTGGGTAGATGAAGTTGCCCGATATAATGTTGTTTGGAAAGACCTTCATATATTCATGTGTTCTTAAGTAGGCCAGGTGGGGTTCCTGGGTTTAGGAGGGTGGTCTGTAGCAGGCTATGAACTGGAAGGCAGTTTTACCCACTGTTAGTTGCACGTGGATAGTCTGTGATGCTTCATGCTGTGGCACCAACCTGGGGGTGTGTGTATCCCTGACAATTATTGATACTCACCCCCTTTCGTAGTTAGTTCCATGTTTTGGGGCTGTAAAGCATGGTATGAGGTGTAACCTGGTAGTGCTAGGGTGCTCTTGGGAGCCTTGAACCAGGTTTCTGTTACTGCACAGATATCAACATTCTCCATGCTGAGTAGAGTTTGGACTGCATGTATCTTGCGGTTTAGATGTCTGGCAGTGAGTATCATTACTTCTAGTTTCTTATCCCTTGTGATACCTATGTAGGTGGGTTTGTGTTTTGAGCCTTACCACCAGAATGCAAACCATTGACATTGGTAAACCGTATGACCCACAGCATACTGTCAAACCATGTCATACATACATGTGACCCCAGGTGAGACATATGTGTAGTACAACACAAAGTGGCCACCAATATGAACTACAATGTATGACTACTGTGTCACATGATGCATGTCACCCTTGCCATGTGTGCACTACGCATCTACATGCAGAGAATGCAACTCCACCTTGTTCACAAATGTACACCTGCAACTGTGTGCTGCAAACATCACACATGTACTGTCCAGTCCACGACACATGCAGGCACAGGTGCACACAATTGCCATGTGGCACATGTGCAGACATTACACTTTTGGAATTAACACTGGTGTATAAAAAACTACAATGCCAATCATAGTGTTAATGCATCAGCCATGCTGAGATATACCCACAATTATATCATTACACTGTACTGTGAACATGATAATATTACTACAGTGCTATGTAGTCACCCTGTGCATCAGCACCATGCTATCCTGTTCCTGCATCAATGTTACAGATTGCAGGAGGTGGCACAGTTTCATCATATGCACAGGGTGTGTACTTGGTTTGCCAGAGTCTGCCATTGACACATCCAATCGACATGTATGTGTGTGTGTGTTAGTAAGGGACAACAGTACAACATGGGGCAATGTTGATGCGGTGTGTGTGTGTATGTGTTAGCCCTAGGTGTTAGCATTATGCATGTGTGTATGCATGCACACAGTTCCACCACATGGCTGCCATATACGGGTGTTTGTGGACAGCCACAGACTGTAACTGCCAGGTCATACAGATCACTGTCTCTGGCCACGGACACGGTACCTGTGCCTGGCAGGGGTGCTACAGACAGTATCAGGTACTAAGCCAGACTTGGTACTGTCATCAGAAGCAGTGGGTTGCTGACTGGACACATGTCCCTGCTGGGACTGTCCAGAGCCATGTGCATGTGGTCTTCTAGGACGGTCTGATGACAGCACAGACCCAACATTGCTGGGGCTGGTACTGGCACTGTGGGAGCGGCTGCGGGTTTGTTGTCATCCGCGATGACTGCCAGCTGCTGATGTTGCTGGCATACGTCCACGTCAACGCCTCAACCATCCTGCATTGCCCTGGCTCATGGACATGAAGTTGTGGAACAGATCTAATGTGTCCCCTCAACGTCTATCAATGACCTCGCCGACAGTACGGATGGCAGCCACAACATCACGCATAGTGTCATTCATAGCAGTGCGATGTGCTCTAAGCTCCCTCAGACCCTGTCTGGTGTACCGTTCCATACGTACCTGTGCCTGCATTACAGCCAGGAACATAGCTGAGGTTGAAAGACCTGTGTGGGCACGTCTGACAGGGGCAGTATGACCACGGATAATCCCACGAGAACCCCTGGACATCTGCCTGTGTGGTACCATGTCAGGACTCTGGCCATGGCTGCTGTGAGGGGATGAATGTGCCACTGATACCACATTACCCTCATCAATGCCCACTGTATGCTGTCCCTCAGCTAAGGACATTGGTGACAATGGATGTATCGGCAGGATGGCTGTGCGCATTGATGGGGTTGACTGCTGTGTACTGTCGATTGGCTGACCAACAACAGACCCTGTCACACCTCACTGTGCCATTACACATGTATCATCATTATCACTATCACCAGCAGTGGCTTCAGGTTCCCTGCTGCACGCCAACAGAGCAACAACAGAACCTGTGAGAGGAAGACAGGAAACACAGTTTACAATGTGTACACAATGTTACCACACATGCACATGGGCACACATGCACACATGCACACATGCACACATGCACAGGGGCACACATGCATACATGCACACATAGACACATACACACGGGCACACATGCACAAAGGCACACATGCACACAGGCACACATGCACACGGGCACACATGCACAAAGGCACACATGCACATGGGCACACATGCACACATGCACACGGGCACACATGCACACATGCACACATGCACAAAGGCACACATGCACATGGGCACACATGCACAAAGGCACACATGCACACGGGCACACATGCACACATGCACACATGCACACATGCACACGGGCACAAGGGCACACATACACACTCCTCAGTACAGCAGATACAAACACACACACACCTGCAATCCAACACATACACAATACTGTTTGAGGGTATTATTAGTATTAATATCATTATTACTATTAATAGTATTGTTATTACACACTCACCAGCATGGATTGGCTGCATTGCTGTTACTCCAGAGGGACCTGCACAAATAAGAGAGTTATTGTCAGTGGCTACAACTGTGCCATTAACACTGCGAGTATGCTACAGTACAGTAGTACAACAGTTGGCTTTCACAGGTGTAGTGATGCTATTCAGAATATCAATCTTGCACAAGAATAGGCAGGATAACAGCTACACACACAGTACACATCTCACACATGCATAAACTACCAGTGCAGAGAACGGTCAACTACAGATATGGCATGTTACCTGCACACTTCATGTCCACATGCTGGGTGGCTCCGGCCTCCATCATGACACATGTCTGTGGATGTTGTTGTTGTTGGCCTGGAGCCACAACACTTAGGAGTAGCTCCTCCACTCTGGTGAGGGGGGGGGGGTGGATAGGTACGGACATTTCTAATTAAATCACTGCAGTGATGGCGTACCTGCTCATATGTCCGGTTATGCATGCCTATGTCATTTACCCGACGGACAAGGTCTTGCCACAGTGCAGCCCTCTCCTGCTGGTTCTGGCTGGTCCTGGAAAACAGTGTATTGAAATCCCGCACAAGGCTCTGGTGTATCTCCTCATCCTCTGCAGCTGAATAACACGGGTTGCGGTGATGCACCATCGCCCTGGAAGGAAAAGATTCATATTTGAGCAAGTCATATGGCACACGTAATACTCTACTGTACTGATATCACTGAACTGCCATTTATAGCATCTGTCTGTCTAACAGGGGATACACATGTACATTACCACATATCAGTGCTCAGCCTACAACTGTGTGACAGTGCCTGCCACACTCCATACAACAAACTAGTATACACCAGCACTCGGAACACTGTTTGAGGTAACTGCACAACCTCACACTGGGGGTATGTATCAAGCTACTGGATGGAGAATATTGTCATCCCATGCAATGCATGCAATGCACATCTACAGTTTCACTGGTAATCCACCCTAGTCTTTGCTGCCATATCCCTACCTACACCGCAGTCGTACACAGGGAACCACTGCACAACATATGGCAATCTAGTATGTTAGTATCCCAATAACTGACACATCTTTCTCTGGCCTCACACCAAGGACACAGACTACCATGACAGACACAAAGTCACGCTGAGCGATCACACCATTACAGACCTTGCACACAGTCAGTGTCACACTCATTCCACCTCACATAGTTGGTATTGCACTGAGTACATGTGTGTGTGCATTGTGTCATAGGTAGGTACTATGCTATTGGCCCTGGGCCTACAGCAGCATAGCCTTATGCTACCCTGCCCCTTGGGACACATGTAATGTGATTGTACTTGCTCCTGTCAAACAGTTACACAGAGGTGACTCACACGGCATATTACCTATCTCCATAACATTCATCAGGGGTATGTCTGACATCTACTAATGAGGAGCCTTGTTTGTTAATGCTGGGTGGATTTAGTCCAGGGTATGGCATATTTGTGGATATCAAAGGGGAGGCTATTGTACACTTGTTTCCCATGTTCGCTTCTGACACCTCCAGTAGAGGGCAGGCAACCACCTATGTGGTAGTTAGTGGTTAAAGTGTTTTGGAATGGGGTATGGTACTCCTGTATCCACACTGGTGTTCAGTCCATGCCTTGGTCACCAGGCAGCTGTTGCAATTCATCTGCCCGCATGTCCCTCTCTCACTCTATATATATATAGATAGATAGATATATTCATATACATACATATCTATAGACATTCATATCTATCTGTATATGTGTATGTATCTATATATACCTATATATGTATGTGTCTATTACATCTATATGTATATACATATTCTATCTATCTATATATGTCTATCTATCTATACATACCTCTCTATGTACATATACATATATATATATATATATATATATATATATATATATATATATATATATATATATATACATACACATACACACACACATACTTATAAACATCCATTGCTGTACAACTACACGCACATCTTGGCACAGTAACAAATTTACAGTTCTAACAGTTCTAACAGTTGTGAGACATACCATTCTGTAATGATATTACACAGTGTTGTGCAGAATGCATTATGCTGTCCTCAGGCCTTATAGCTGTAGCAGGCCTCACTGGCTCAGTCCCACAGAAGTTCACCACCACATGACATATACCTGCACTGCATGCTGTTTTCAATGCCACACACTACAACCTACATTGATATGTGCACATAGCAACCTTCAACTACATATGTATGTCCAGCCTTCGCTAACAGTTGCAGTATGTCCCTTGCCCTATGCATATCTTCATATACATATAGAGGGTTCACAGTATGTAGATTATTAGATTATGTAGTTTACATTACCTTTGTCTCTAACAGCTTTTTAAGTTTGGCTGGCTGGCTGGATGTCTGGCTGCCTGGTTGGCTGGCTGGTGGGCTGCCTGGTTGGCTGGCTGGCGGGCTGCCTGGATGGCTGGCTGGCTTGCTTGCTTGCTGGCTTGCTTGCTTGCTTGCTTACTTGCTTGCTGGCTTGCTTGCTTGCTGCCTTGCTTTTTTTTTGGGGGGGGTCTCTGTCTGTCTGTCTGTCTATCTCTCTCTCTCTCCCTCCAGTCACTGCAATGAAAGTATTGCATGTGTGGACTGGCAGTACAGGCTGCTTTTGTAGGTATCTGCACATGTGCATGTGATGGCCTCTGCACCAATTGGTGGCCAGCATTTACTAATTGCATGCAGCCTGCTGTGTGGTAATTGCAGTTCTCACTGTGATTTCAGGACACTGCTATAAAATGTTAGGTTAGGTAGGCATAGGCCTTTCAGTTTTGCAAGGTGGGGACCATGCTGGTTTGCTGTGGACACTGTTGTGTCAGTCTGAAGGTTGGTATGTCTCTCATATCTAAGGTTGTGTTGTAGCCACTGAATTGCATGTTGTACTGAAACCTGACTGTTGCTTCTTCCAGTTCATTCTTCTCAGTGTGTATGTTAACTCACACCTGCTAATGTTAACACTGTTTACATGGGAGTATGTACTTTCCTGTGGGACTTGTGGATTAACTGGTATACAACTGTAGCTCTTGCAATGTGTTGCTATGGCTTCCCTATTTTCCCTTTACATTCACTCCTTGAAGGCCTGATATTTCTCTTTACTGGAATGTGTTGCTATGGCTTTCCTATTTTCCATTTACATTCACTCCTTGTAATGCATGTTATATTTCTTTCAGCAATAAATTCAAATATGTTTGCTGTGGTTTGGTGGCACTGCATGCAGTCTGGTGAGGCCAAGATCTGGGGTTTGACACTTACAATGGTATCTTATTTTGCTTTTGAGTAGTAGTAGGGCCTTGTATTTTGTACTAATAGTTATGAATATCAGGCACATGCAGTGCTTGTAAACTGCTATACTGTCCTTAGTTTGTTAGATGGCTACATCCTTTGATATTTCTGTGTTGTACTCCTACATGAGGGTGTGCTTGTGGAAGTAATTCTACAGCTATTTGCAGAGTGTGTAACAGCAGACAGGCTGATATGCTGGTGTGTTTCTGACACTTGCAGGCCTCAGATACTCTCAGGTATATATTTGAGCAGCCTCAGGGAAAGGTACATATCAGTGGGATACACCCGTGATATATTTCAGATATTCTGCAGTTGTGACTGTGGGGACTGTGTGTGTTTTGAGCATATGTATTACTACACCTTTTCTGACATGCAAGTAGTGTCTACTTTAACTTATTGATGGTGAACATTATGTGGGATTCCCCACCTTTCTGCCTACTGTTAGTACATTTCACAGGGAGTCAGTGGGGCACAGGTAACATTTTTTGACAAATCAAGGACATCCCTGTAAATCAGTCACAGTTGGAATGTCTGGCCTCATACCTATTCAAATATGGTGGTGTTTATCCTGCTCTGATACCGTGTGTGGTTTGTAAGGTGCTACTGTAACATTATTACCTACTAGCATGGCTGTTTCGATTATCACACTCATGTAATGCAATTCCACAAGAATTGCCACTAAACATACAGGGAACAAGCTTTGTGTAATGGCCTTCCTATATTCCCTTTACATTCACTCCTTGTATTTCATGATATATTTCTTTCAGCACCATGTTCTTGTATATCTGATGTGGCTCAGTGGTAATTCATGCAGACTAGTGTTTCCAAGGTCCGGGGTTCGAGACTGACAGGGGTATTTTATTTTGCTGATGAGCAGACTACAGACCTTGTCATACAGAGTGACTAAGGCACTTTTAAGCAGTTGTAAGTGGGTTTGCGCTGGTTTGCGCGATGCTCACGCATGGGCACAGTCGCTTAGCTATGCGCACACTTGCTTAGCTAAGCGCACAGAAGCGCACACCCGCTGACTACTGCTTAATAGTGCTTACTCTCGCTAACACCCACGCTCATTTCTTTTAAAGAAAAGAAAATGGGGAGATAGGAAAGTGGTGAAAAACGGAGCACAAAGAGGGTAGGAAAACAAGCTCAGGATTTGCAGGAAGGATGTAGGGAAGGCCCATAGCTGCCCATTTCTTTATCAGCAACACCTGTGCATATGTGTGTACGTTGGTGTGAAATTTGAAACCTTTCACCCCTGAGAGAGGGGTGAGGACAACAAAATATGTTGTACAGCCAATGTTAATTATCAGTTGACATGTCCAGCAGACATATCTGAAAAATGGGCAGCTATGTATGGGGCGTAATTTTTTTGTGGGAACAGCGTGCCCTTTTTTTATTTTTATTTTCAGGTGAGAGTGGAATGTGAGGTACAGGAAGTAGGTATATTTGGGGAGGTAGGTTGGGGAGGTTAACAGACAAGACAAACAAGACGCATGCAGGGGCGGAGTATGACACATGTGGGGGGAAACACAAATGACAGGGATGGATGTTTGGATATCACGAGCCCATGAGCCCACAGATGGCAACAGTGGAACTGAGATCCCCATCCATGGGCAGTTACCACTGCGCCTTCACTGCCCAGGATGGGGCTGTGCTGGGGGCTGTATAGGATGGGCAGGCACACATGTGAGTTGCGCCACCCTCGCCTCAAGCTGGCGTAGGGGATCAAGCACAGAACACCTGATCTCACTACGCACCACAGACCGGACACTATGGAGGGTGAGTGGATGTTCTCCTCCAGCCACACTTGCAGAGGGGGGACGAGCCCCATCCCCTGCAGCGCTTCCACCCGAAGGTGGCACAGGGCCACCGGAGGAGGTTAAGGCCTGGGCACTGGTGCCAGGTGCACTCGCCAGCTGAGGTGGGAGAGGCGCGTCCGCTGGAACCCGCCTTCCCTGTTGTCCTATGTTTAGCAGTATTTTATGACATTTTGGGTTAGTAACAAACAACACCATTCAAAATTAGTTGTAACAGCATGCATCAGTATTCCCATTAACCAAACACCCATGAATTCTGAACATTGAACAGCAAGCATAACACATGCATATTTAGAACAACAGTACACATTCCAACAGCATGCAGGGTTGATTGGTGGCAACAGGCCATCAGGTTTGGATATGTGAACAGGGCACATGCATCAACATGCATGCCGATATGTATGAACCAACAGGACAAATGTCCATGGGAATTAATTGTGTATACACATACCCAGTTTGGTGTGGAATGGCATCTTTTGTGAAAATAGGGTAGGGTGACGAAATATTACATTAACAACTTAAACTACATATACATATGCTGTACATTCCTAGAATATATCCCCTACATGTATTAGTACAGTTTCCTATATGTAACCTTAGGAATGTTGGTGATGGGAATGTTACTGCCACATTAATATACATTCCATTTTTATTCATACATGTTCATATCTGGCTGTGTTCAGGTACAGAATCCTGCTACTTTTGATTTATATGGCTCTAGACAACTGTGGATGTTCAGTATTTCATACAACCATACTATCTCCATATTGCAAGGGTACAGCAACATATCCAAATTGTGGGACAGACACATTCCAGGTTCAGTACTTTATTACACACATTTCACTCTTTGGTTGTGGCTGTCTCATTCGTTTCATTATGTACTCACTGCAGTATAACTTTATTCCAGACTTATTACAGCTTTCTTGGTAGATTCATACCCTCTTTCTCACACTCTCACTTGCTTTATTTTTACATTTCAGGATGGTACTTAATTCTAGGCGTTATTAACATTTCTTACTGGGTTACAACAATCCTTTCCAACTGACTCACTTATTTCATATGGCAGATTTTATAAGGGATGTATTTGACACATGTCTATCCTTTATTGATTGATTACCACTCATTTTCAGGCTGAAGCAGTTATCTGATATTACAATACAGGTTGAGACTCTCTATTTGAGACTTGTTTAATGTTTATTTCTGGATTACAGGCTGCATCACTTATCTAATCATACAGTACTAGCAGAATCTTTCTTCTAGGCTTATTTGAACTTTATTAATATGTAACAACACTGAACTCTTTTACAAGCTGTCTCACTTATATTCCATAACAATTCCAGCAAAATAATTACTAACCTGCCTGGTGGCACAACCTCACCAGCCTATCAGCATAGGCTTGCTGATTCATGGAACAGACACCTGCAGCTGTAATATTAATGATGTAATATTGGAACATACATCTCCATACTATAGGCTAGGATAATTTCTTACATACTTCATTACATGGATACTTACTCAGTAGTAGGGCGTTGGGCATTTGCCGGGCCTCCTGGATCCAACGGTTCAGTTAGCCCTGCTTACATCTCTTCAGGTCCACATGGTGGTGACAGACCTGTTCATCAGTCCTTGGAATGCCTGTGGCACTGGTGAGATCATGTGCCAACTGGTTCCACGCCTCTGCCTTGTATGCACCCCAGTGAACCTGGCCCTGCATGAGTTGTGCCTCATGATAATGGACTAGGTGCCAAACCATATATTTTGACTCCTCAACACCCCACCTCTGTGCTCTAAAGCAACTTCCCTCTCCTGCACCTGCCATCCTGACTGCAAATGGGTACCACAATCAGTTATGCTATGTATTCCTGCCTATGGGGCTTATATATGCCTGTTTTCCCGCACTTATCTGTGATTGGCCATTTTGGATATTTATCAGCTTAAAAAAACCTGCTTTGTCATGCTTCTATTTCCATTCATTCCTATATATATGCTAATACTGCATTTCTCAGTACAACTGTCATGGCTTAGTGGTTCAGTACTTTGACTATGGTGCACAGTATCCTGGGTTCGAGCCTGGGCATTATTTTTTTTATTTTACTACTGTCTAGAGAGGCTAGGAGGTGTGTCTGTGTAAAGGCGGCTTTGATACAGCTTGCTCAACGTTGCCCACCGGTAAGCTGGTTGGCACGGTGCGCAGCTCCGCGCAAACGGCTTACGCTGGGTAACACGTTATTTGGCTACGAGCACTCATATTACGCTGTGTGAAGCATTGCTCAACTACAGGCACTCATTTTAAGCGTGTTAAAGCGCTGCTCAAATCCGGGCACTCATATTACACCTGTTAAACTGCTGCTCACCTGAGGGCAGTCATATTAAGCTTGTTACAGCGCTGCTCACCTATGGGCACTCATATTAGGCTTCTTGAAGCCTTGCTCAGCTATGGGCACATAATCTTTTTTTTGTATTTTATTGTGTCGGATTTATTCAAAAATACATGGCCCATTTCATTACATTTTACTTAAATTATAATATATATATATATATATATATATATATATATATATATATATATATGTCAGGGAATTGTTTCATGCTTATTTAACTAAAAATAGAGAATGATGTTGTGGGGGCTCGAACCGTGACTACCTCCTCTTTGGCCAACGTCTCTACCGCTATGCTATTGCTACTTGGCTTAATTTGCATATTTAGATCTTATATGCTTTTCACTGTCTACTAACTGTGGCTGAGTGGAGGGCATACCTGCGCAAACGAGCGCAACTACGGGCAAACATTTTGGAAATTAAAAAAAAAAATGAAACTGTTATTTTTACGTTTTACATTACAGTTGGGTTTATAGTCTGTGGGGGCATGTGTGGTATTGTGTTCCTTGACATTTCCGCGGACTCGCTCGTGGGAGTTTACTTTCAAGACTCTGACTCTTCTGGGGGCGTGTCCCTTTGCAGAACTCGGCATTCGGACACGCCCCCTACTTTCCTACACGGACCGTGTTAGCCTAGGGTATGATTCAGCATGCCCTCATGAATATGCATGGCATGCTGACTTCATACCGTTAGACTGCAGCCTCCGTGTAAGACATATTAACTCTTACACGGAGGTTTCGTGAATCCTGCTCTATATGTCATAATGAATGTTATGCATGTATGACAATATAGTAATATAATACCATAAAATAAATAATGCAGCAATTACTGCTGTCCTAGACAGTGATATGTCAACATCCACATATAGCAGTACAATAAAATGGGTCTAAATTACAAAATAAAATGTTTAGCTTGTTGAACAGCTAAATATTGACAGCTAAACATTGAAACCTTAAAATCACGAAAGGCCAATACAGCAATTTTTTTTTAGGGAAAAAATTTTCTTGGCCATAGGAAACTTACACAAACCTTAAACTCTAATTAAGTGGGGGGCTGTGTCCCTCCACCCCCCTAATTAAACATACCAAATCCGAGATCACTCTACATTTGGGAAAAGAGCAACTTCCTGATAACTGCCAAGCAAATTTTTTCCCTGAGAAAAAATTCATGGAAGTGGCCATTTGTGGTTTTACACTTTTGCCTTTTAGCTGTCTAGACTTAGGTGTTCGACAAGCTAAGCGTTCGCTCATATAAAATAGACTCCAATAAAACACATAATAAAGTACAATATGTGTATATGTAGTAAGCACAGGAGGTGTGACTCTCTGTATCTAGACAATTTTTTCAACAAAGCTGCTGCCTCATGTGAGTTATACACCAGAATGCAGGACACCCAACCAGTCAGTTAATCAAGGATGTAGCTTGTGCAAAGTACATGATACAGCGATATGTGTAAGTGTGGCAATGGTATGACCATAGCAATCTTAAGACACATTTCCTGGAGAGTAATTATCAGTACGCACATCTCACACATGAACATGCTCTGTGGTAGGACCTCAATCATTGTGCACATATCACAAATGAACATGCTCTGAGGTAGGACCTCAATCATTGTGCCCATATCACACATGAATGAGCTCTGAGGTAGGACCTCAACTATTGTGTACATATAATGAACATGCTCTAAGGTAGGACCTCAATTATTGTGCATGTATCACACATAAACGTGCTCTGTGGTAAAACCTCAATCATTGTGCAAGTATCACACATGAATGTGCTCTGAGGTAGGACCTCAGTCATTGTGCATATATCACACATGAATGTGCTCTGAGGTAGGACCTCAACCATTGTGCACATATCATAATGAACATGCTCTGAGTTAGAACGTCAATCATTGTGCAAATATCACACATGAACAAATTCTGAGATAGGACCTCAAACATTGTGTTCATATCTACATGAATGTGCTTTGAGGTAAGACTTCAGTCATTGTGCACATATCACACATGAACATGCTCTGAGGTTGGACCTCAATCATTGTGCACATATCACACATGAACGTGCTCTGAGATAGCACATCAATTATTGTGCGGATATCACACATGAATGTGCTCTGAGGTACGACTTAGTCATTGTGACGTATCACACATGAACGTGCTCTGAGGTAGGACTTCAAACACAGTGCACATATCAAACATGAACATGCACTGAGGTAGGACCTCAATCATTCTGCACATTTCACACATTTCACACATTAATGTACTCTGAAGCAGGACCTCAATCATTGTGCACATATCACACAAGAATATGCTCTGATGTAGGACCTCAATCATTGTGCACATATCATACATGAATGTGCTCTGAGGTAGGTCCTCAAACAATCACAGCAACACACTAATGTGTCATGACATATGTAACAGTGTCTAATATTGAAAACCAGGTACAAATATTTCTCCCCTCGATATACAAGTGTGGATGAATGACACATGCCATACCAAAATGTTGCAAGCATTAATACAGATTGAAAGAACACACCCATATGAAACATATCACTGATATTTATATATGCCAGCATAGTCGATGTGTGAAGAACTCACACCCACATATGAGCACATGAACATGCTCTGAGGAGGGACCTCAGTCATTATGCCCATATCACACGTGAACATCCTCTGAGGTAGGATATCAATCATTGTGCACATATCACAGATAAATGTGCTTTGAAGTAGGACCTCAATCACTGTGCACATATCACACATAAACATGATCTGAGATAGGACTACAATCATTGTGCACATATCACACATGAATGTAATCTGAGGTAGGACTTCAATCATTGTGCATGTATCTAACATGAATGTTCTCTGAGGTAGGTCTGCAAACTATCACAGTAATACACTAATGTGTCATGACATATGTAACAGTGTCTAATATTGAAAACCAACTACAAATATTTCTCAGCTCGATATACAAGTGTGAATCAATGAGACATGCCATACTGAAATGTCACAAGCATTGTTACGGAGTGAAAGAGCACACCCAACATATCATTGATATTTATATATGCCAGGAGATTCAAAGTGTAAAGATCTCAAACCCACGTATAAACACACAAATGAGCTCTGAGATATGACCTCATTCACTGTGCACATATCACACCTGAACATGCTCTGAGGTAGGACTTCAGCACTTTGCACATATCACACATGAGCATGTTCTGAGCTAGGACCTTAGTCATTGTGCACATATCACCCATGTACCTACTCTGAGGTAGGACCTCAATCATTGTGCACATATCACACATGAATGAGCTCTGAGATAGGACCTCAGTCATTGTGCACATATCACACATGAATGTGCTCTGATGTAGGACCTCAGTCATTCTGCACATATCACACATGAAAGTACTCTGAGATAGTACCGCAATCATTGTGCACAAATCACACATGAACATTCTCTGAGGTAGAACATCCATCAATGTGCACATTGTGAAGATTGGGGGAAAATGAATGAAGGCTGCCAGCTTAGCCAAATAGAATTTGATACATAATTCTATCATTTGTAGATATAAATGTAAAATACAGGCTTGTGTTCTTAAATGAAAGAAAACACTGTAAAATGTGAACTTCAAGATTGTAGCAACATTGACATCTGCTGTAAGGAAAACTAAGCCAAGCATTTCAAATGTTCTTTGAAGTAAAATTATCTAAATAGTGGTGCTGAAGCAGCTGGCTGAACACATTTTTTATACTGTCTTAACTTAAGGAATACTTGCTAGAGTGTGCATGTGAAATGTCTTTTATTGTTGTAGTTTCCTGAGCAGGTGTTAGATTCCTAAATAATGCAGTTTGTTGGCCTGGAAACTCCGGACCAAGTGTCAAAATGATGTAATGTGTATACTGGGAACAGCTAAGTGTCACAATGATGTAATTTGGGAGGTCCTAACAAAGATGTTTGTTAGTGAGTTTAAAAACTATTGTTCAGAGAGAGACTGTGAGCATTTTGATCTTGATATCTACCTTATCAGCACTCTGCCTGTTGTCTTATGTAAGTAGTGTCTTAGAAATATGTTTTCTTGTAGTAATAGCTAGGAACTTAGAAGAAAGTTAGACAAGTGTTTTTCTGTTATATCTGAACTTTCCTACTGTATTGTTTTAAGTTTCTGTGTGATCTCTGAACTCTTAAATATCACTGTGGTGTAGTAGTATTGTCTTATGTTTTTAATTATTTGTAATTAAATATTTTAAAATCTTTACCTGTGGCTGGTTTGTGTAGAGATAATAAGCTCTAGAGTACATTGCATATTTATAGAGTTTATCGTAATAAGCCACTCTAATAAACCTTAGACTGAATAGTCACATTACCAATTGGATAATAATATTTCACAGTAATAATTGGACACCCCTTTAAGGGCATTTGGGTAGCTGATAAGTATTAGCTGGTGGTGGCCGAAATTACTACCATATAGTCTGGGTAAATGGGCACAGCTGGAGAATCTGTGTCAGCCTTTCCCAGGAGTGCCTGTGAAGTTGCATAAATATTTATCTCAAAGTGTGTGTGGTGTGTCAGTTAACTGGGCAGGGACACAAAGCACTGGTGGGACAGAGAGGGTACTGAAGGTTAGCTTGCCAGCTAGGCTGAGATCTGGATCATATAGCTGTGCCAATGGGGAGTCTTATTGGGGACCTGGAGAGCAAGGGAGCAACCAGCCCCAGACTGACTGTGATCTCTGTGTGCACTTAAGGGAAATTGTACTTTGCTATGTGTATTTGTTATCCTTTCCTGTTATATGAGATGCCCTCCCTGGTGTTAGTGGTGAGGATTAAGGCTCTTTGATTACTGGGCCAGGGCACGGTCATCACATTTCTTGTGGCAGTGGTTGGGATAAGATATCCTCACATTTGTGGTTCACAGTGGTTGGGATAAGATATCCTCACTTGTGGTTTGCAGTGATGTGAGCAGAGTGTATCCTGCAGCTTATGTACAGTGATCTCTGAGGGTGTTTTGTACTCTAAATCAGCCATGCAGTGTATACTCAGAGTTCAGATCACAATTGTTTTATTTCTTTTGTTAGCTTAGTTACTCAGGGTGAGAAGGTAGCATGTCAGCACAGTAGTATGGAAAGCTGACAAGGAGCCAGCTGGTGGAGATGTGCCAGGCTAGGGGACTGGTGCATGGAAACCTGACTAAGGCAGACCTGATTGCAGCCTTGGTTACAGCTGCATCAGAAAACAGCATCCAGGAGGACAATCATACTGGCAGTGGAGATACAATATCCTTGGAGAATGGACAGCTCAACCCTTCTGTGAAGGACAATCAGACTGGCAGTGGAGATACAATATCCTTGGAGAATGGACAGGTCAACCCTTCTGTGAAGGACAATCAGACTGGTAGTGGAGATAGAATATCCTCGGAGAATAGACAGCTCAACCTTTCTGCAGTGGACTTAAAAATCCAGCTGGAGCTAAAGAGACTGGAGTTGGAGGCCAGGCGTTTGGAGATAGAAGCCAAAGAAAAGGAGCATCAGAGGAAGCATGAGAGGGAAATGCTCACTCTTCTCCAGAGTCATGGAGGTAATGGGGAAGGGAGTTACTGGACCCCAGAAGCACAACAGGTCAGTAAATTTCTTCCGCAATGTAAAGAGGGGGATAATTTTGATACTTTCATTCACATGTTTGAAAGGGTATGCAAACAGTATAGTGTTGACCAAAGGCTCTGGGTTTCTGACCCACTTACTCCATGGGAAAGCTGTAACTTGTATATCACAAATGCCTGACTCTGTTTTGAATATACTACTGTAACAAAATGTCTGTTGGAATGTTTTAAGCTAACACCAGAAATGTATAGGAAAACGTTTTGTGAGCATAGACGCACAGCAGATGAAAATGTGAGTGAATATGTTACTGAACTGAGCACTTATTTTCATAGCAGGTCACCAGTTTTGAAGGGCTGGCAGACATTTTGGTGAGGGAACAAGTCCTTAGCACTTTGCCTGAGGACATGAGAATCTGGTTAGCTGATAGACAATGTGCTACTTCAGATGAGTTGGGGAAGAAGGGAGACCTATATCTGGCAAGCAGGGCAGTCCTGCACAGGAAGGGGACCCCCAGTACTGCTCATGGGTCTAAAGGAACCCTAGGTAGGCAGCACAGACAGCCTCAACAGAATCTGCCAGTAGCAGAAGAAGCCAGTATTCCAGGTACACATCCAGGACCTAGGGTTAAATGTGTTGAATGCAACCAATGGGGCCATGTGGCATACAGATGTCCATGGAGGCAAGGTGGGGAACCAAAGGTGAGGGAGCCAGTAAGTGGGAAAGACAAAATGCCAATAGTAGGTTGTCTTGAGACACAGGGGTATGAAACTACCATCCTGCAGATGTCCTGAGAGGGAAGAATTTGGATGAGGCAGTACCATTTTCTTATGTAGTTATACACATTGAGGTTAGGAGACAAGCATGTGGGTCTGGTAGCCTGGGGGAGACCCAGACAGACTGGATACTTGCAGCCAGGATTGGTGAGGTGGTCACTTCTGGGAGTGAGCTACGCTCTAGCAGTGAGACTGAATGGGAGCCACAGCTGCTGGTGGGTACTGATGTTCCCTTGGACAGGGTAACTGCAAAGGTAGAGGTGAGTAGCAGTACCCAGGCTGACAGTGAGGCACCACTGTCAGAGGATGCCAGACTTCCTGTGGAAGGGGAGCTGGAAAGGGTTACAAGGAGAGAGTTGAGACAGGCTCAGCTCTCAGACCCTACATTGCAAGGCCTGAGGTAGTTAGCTAGGGAGGCACCTGATTCTCAAGGGAAGGGGGGATCTGTATACTGGAACAAAAGGTTACTATACAGAAAGTGGACCCCTGAGGGAGGGCTAGAAGATGAGACAGTACAGCAGTTGGTAGTGCCTAGAGCTTACCATCTGGCACTTCTAGCCATAGCCCATGATATTCCCTTTGCAGGTCATATGGGCATAAAACGTACAAAGAGGCATATTATGCAAAACTTCTATTGGCCTGGAATTTCCAGAGATGTAACAGGGTACAGCAGGACCTGTGAGCAGTGCCAAAAGGTAGGCAAGGCAGGAGACAAGGTGAGAGCTCCTTTGATGCCTTTGGCTGTGATTGAGGAGCCATTTTAGAGGGTAGCTATGGATATTGTGGGTCCTCTGAGTACCCGAAGTTCCACAGGGAAAAAGTATATCCTAGTGGTAGTGGATTATGCTACACGATACCCTGGGGCAGTGACTTTGTCCTCCATTGAGGCAGAGAAGGTGGCTAAGGCTTTGCTGATTTTCAGCAGGGTAGGTTTCCCAAAAGAAATACTGACTGACCGAGGTACCAATTTCATGTCAGACCTGCTGGCTTGTCTGTGGAAGTCCTGTGAGGTGAAGCACATGAAGACCACCCCCTACCATCCCCAGACAAATGGTCTTGTTGAGAGGTTAAACTCTACAATCAAGTCCATGCTACAGGCATTTGCAGATCAGTTTAAGAGGGAGTGGGAAAATATTTTCCCCATCTGTTGTTTGCTTACAGAGAGGTTCTCCAGGAATCCACAGGTTTTTCACTCTTTGAGTTGCTATATGGGCATAGGGTGAGGGGACCTCTAGATTTAATTCGAGATGAGTGGGAAGGTGAGTGTGAGTCTCACAAGGAGTCTGTTGTGGCATATGTCCTAAACCTCAGGACAAGGCTAAGGGAACTCATGGGCTTGGCCCAGGAGAACCTGGCAGAAGCCCAACAACAGAACAAGGTGGGGGCATGACAGGAATGCTCGAGCTAGAGATTACACTGTGGGTCAGCAGGTAATGGTTCTCATACCTGTCAGACACAACAAGCTGCAAGCAGCTTAGGGAGGACCCTACAAGGTGGTAAGAAAGGTAAGTGATGTTAACTACATGGTTGAAGTGCTAGGCAGATGGCAGGGGCACAAATTGTACCATGTTAACATGATGAAACCTTACCATGATAGGGAGGCTCTTGTGCTGAGTATTTGCAGTGGATTGCAGGAGGAGTCTGAGGGAGATCTGGGGACTGCTCTCCTCTGTGAGGCCTGGGCTGATACCTCGGTGGAAGGGGTAGCAAAGTCCCAGCAGCTATCTCCTACCCAGTGTTGCAGGAAGTTTGGGACATGTTCACTGGGAAACCAGGGTGCACCCACCTGGTGCAGCACCAGGTGGATACAGGACCCCAAAGGCCTATTAGACAGGCCCCTTATAGGGTGCCTGAGGGGTTCAAACAGACTCTGAGGGAGGAGGTACAGGAGATGTTGGAACAAGGGGTGATTCAAGAGTCCAACAGTCCCTGGACTTCCCCAGTGGTGTTGGTGCCAAAGAAGGATGGCAGCACCAGGTTCTGTGTGGATTACAGGAAATTAAATAGTCACACAGAGTCAGATGCTTACCCCATGCCTAGGACAGATGAGGCCCTAGAGCAGCTGAGTGGGGCTAAGTATCTTACAACCATTGATCTTACCAAGGGTTACTGGCAGGTGCCCTTGACTCCCAGTGCTAGAGAGAAGTCAGCCTTTGTGACTCCTGTTGGCTTGTATGAGTTCACAAAGATGCCCTTTGGGATGAGGAATGCCCCAGCGACTTTCCAGAGGCTGGTGGATAATATCCTAGCAGGAGCATGAGGGTTTGCTTTTGCTTACTTAGATAATATTGCCATCTACAGCCATTCCTGGCCAGAGCACCTTCAGCATGTCAGGGAGGTGCTGGGCAGACTACAGAGGGCAGGGTTGACCATTAAGCTGATCAAATGTCAGGTGGGTATGGCAGAGGTCTCCTACCTAGGACATAGAGTGGGGAGTGGGAAGATAAGGCCAGAACCTGCCAAAGTGGAAGCTATTCAGCCACGACATGCACCTGTTACCAAAAAGCAGGTGAGGGCATTCCTAGGGACAGCAGGGTACTACAGAAAGTTTGTCCCTAGTTATAGTACCATAGCTGTTCCCCTCACAGACCTGACAAGGAAAAACAGGCCAGATAAGGTAGTGTGGACACCAGCATGTGAGCAGGCATTTCAGAAGCCTAAAGAAGCATTGCGAGGATCCGCTGTGTTAGCCAGTCCAGATTACAGCAAAGAATTTGTTGTGCAGGTGGATGCTTTGAACCATGGGGTGGGGGCTGTACTTATCCAGATTTCTTCAGAGGGGGAAGAGCACCCAGTGGTTTATCTCAATTGTAGGCTCCAACCCAGGGAGGAATGCTATGCAGCCATAGAAAAAGAATGTCTAGCCATAGTGTGGGTACTGCAGAAACTTCAGCCTTATCTGTATGGAAGAAAATTCAGAGTAATGACAGATCACAACCCTCTAACATGGTTAAACAGAGCCAGTCAGCAAAATGCCAAGTTACTAAGATGGAGCCTGGGGTTGCAAGCATATGATATGTCAGTGCAGCGCCACAGTGGGAGTAGCAATGCCAATGCAGATGGTCTCTCAAAACAGGGAATGGGGTGAGGTACCCTCAGATAGACCTAACCCTCTCAAGCGGCATTCTAAAGGGTCACTTGAAAAACTAGCTTGAGTTCTCCAGGGGGGAAAGAGATGTGAAGACTGGGGGAAGATAGGTGAAGGCTGCCAGCCTAGTTAAATAGAATTTGATATATAATTCTATCATTTGTAAATATAAATGTAAAATACAGGCTTGTGCTCATAAATGAAAGAAAACACTGTAAAATGTGAACTTCAAGATAGTAGCCAAGCATTTCAAATGTTCTTTGAAGTAAAATTATCTAAATAGTGGTGCCAAAGTGGCTGGCTGAACACATTCTTTCTATTGTCTTAACTTAAGGAATAATTGCTAGAGTGTACTTGTGAAATGTCTTTTATTGTTGTAGTTTTCTGAGCAGGTGTTAGATTCCTAAATAATACAGTTTGTTGGCTTGGGAACTCCAGACTAAGTGTCAAAATGATGTAATGTGTATATTGGGAAAATCTAAGTGTCAAAATGATGTAATTTGGGAGGGCCTAACAAAGATGTTTGTTAGTGAGTTTAAAAACTGTTGTTCAGAGAGAGACTGTGAGCATTTTGATCTTGATATCTAACTTATCAGCACTCTGCCTGTTGTCTTATGTAAGTAGTGTCTTAGAAATATGTTTTCTTGTAGTAATAACTAGGAACTTAGAAGAAAGTTAGACAAGTGTTTTTCTGTTATATCTGAACTTTCCTATTGTATTGTTTTAAGTTTCTGTGTGATCTCTGAGCTCTTAGATATCACTGTGGTGTAATAATATTGTCTTGTGCTTTTAATTTTTTATTATTAAATATTTAAAAACCTTTACCTGTGGCTGGTTTGTGTTGAGATAAGTAAGCTCTAGGGTACATTGCATATTTATAGAGTTTATTGTAATAAGCCACTCTAATAAGACTGAATAGTCACATTACCAATCGGATAATAATATTGCACAGTAATAATTGGACACCCTTTTAAGGACCTTTGGGTAGCTGATAAGTATTAGCTGGTGGTGGCAGAAATTACTACCGTATAGTCTGGGTAAAGGGGCAGAGCTGGAGAATGTGTGTCAGCCTTTCCCAGGAATGTCTGTGAAGTTGTATAAATACTTATCTCAAAGTGTGTGTGGTGTGTCAGCTAACTGAGCAGGGACACGAAGCACTGGTGGGACAGAGATGGTACTGGAGGTTAGCTTGTCAGCTAGGCTGAGATCTGGACCCTATAGCTGTGCCAGTGGGAAGTCTTATTGGGAACCTGGAGAGCAAGGGAGCAACCAGCCCCAGACTGACTGTGATCTCTGTGTGCACTTAAGGGAAATTGTACTTTACTGTGTTTATTTGTTATCCTTTCCTCTTATATGAGATGCCCTCCTTGGTGTTAGTGGAGAGGATTGAGGCTGCTTGATTGCTGGGCTAGGGCACGGTCATCACACACATATCACACATGAATGTGCTCAAAGGTAGGACCTCAATCATTGCACACATATCATACATGAATGAGCTCTGAGATAGGACCTTCGTCATTGTGCACATATCATACATGAATGGTCTGTGAGGAAGGACTTCCATCATTGTGCACATATCACACATGAATGTGCTCTGAGATAGGAGCTTAGTCATTGTGCACATATCACACATGAATGTGCTCTGAGGCAGGTCCTCCATCATTGTGCACATATCACACATGAATGAGCTCTGAGGTAGGACCTCAATCATTGTGCACATATCACACATGAATGTGCTTTGAGGTAGGACCTCAATCTTTATGCACATATCATACATGAATGTGCTCTGAGGTAGATCCTCAAACTATCACAGTAACACACTAATGTGTCATGGCATGTATAACAGTGTCTAATATTGAAAACCAACTTCAAATATTTCTCAGCTCGATATACAAGTGTGGATCAATGAGGGTCTATATTACGTGAGTGAAAGCTTAGCTTGTCGAACACCTAAATGTCAACAGCTGAAGAGTGAAAGCATAAAAGCATGTATGGCCACTTCTGCAAAATTTTTCTCAGGGAAAAAATTTGTTGGTTGTTATCTGGAAGTTGCCCTTTTCCCTAATGTAGAGCAAACTCGAAGTTGATATATTTAGTTGGGGGAGTGTTTAAGGTCTGTATAAGTTTCTGGTGGCCAACTGAATTTTCTCCCTAAGAAAAAATTTGCAGTATTGGTTGTTCCTGATTTTAAGGTTTCAATGTTTAGCTGTCGACATTTAGCTGTTCGACAAGCTAAACATTCAATTTTGTAATATAGACCCGATCAATGAAACATGCCATACTGAAATGTCTCAAGCAATATTATGGAGTGAAACAGCACACCCAACATATCACTGATATTTATATATGCCAGGATAGTCGATGTGTAAAGATCTCAAACCCAGATATAAGCACAAGAACTTTCTCTGAGATATGACCTCATTCACTGTGCACATATCACACCTGAACATGCTATGAGGTAGGACCTCAGTCATTGATCACATATCACACATGAACCTAGTCTGAGGTAGGACCTCAAACATTGTGCACATATCACACATGAATGTGCTCAGTGGTAGGACCTCCATCATTGTGCTCATATCACACGTGAATGTGCTCTGAGGTAGGGCCTCAATCACTGTGCACATATCACACATGACCGAACTCAGAAATAGGACCTCAGTCATTGTGCACATGAATGCGCTGTGAGGTAGGATTTCAATCATTGTGCACATATGACACATAAATGTGTTTTGATGTAGGAAATCAATCACTTTGCACATATCACACATAAACATGCTTTAAGGTAGGACCTCCATCATTGTGCACATATCACACATGAACATGCTCAAAGGTAGGACCTCAATCACTATTCACATATCACAAATTAACAAGCTCTGAAATAGGGCCTCAATCATTGTGCACAAATCGCACATGAACATGCTCTGAGGTAGGCCCTCCATCATTGTGCACATATCATACATGAACGTGCTCTGGGATACGAGCTCAATCATTGTGCATGTATCACACATTAAAATGCGGTGAGGTAGAACCTCAACCATTGTGCAGCTATCACACATGAACATGCTCTGAGGTAGAACTTCAATCTTGTGCACATATCACACACGAACAAGCTCCGAGATAGGACCTGAGTCATTCTGCACATATCACACATGAGCATACTCTGAGGTATGACCTCAGTCATTGTGCATATATCACACATGAACCTGCTCTGAGGTAGGACCTCAATCATTGTGCTTATATCACACATGAATGTGCTCTGACGTAGGACCTCAATCACTGTGCACATATCACACATGAACATGCTCTGAGGTAAACATTGTGCACATATCATGCACGAATATCCTCTGAGCTGGGATCTCAATCATTGTGCACATATAATACATGAATGTGCTCTGAGGTAGGAACTGCAGCTATTACAGTAACACACTAATGTGTCATGACATACGTAACAGTGTCTAATATTGAAAACTAACTACAAATATTTCTCAGCTTGATATGGAAGTGTAGATCAATGACCCACGCCATACTGAAATATTGCAAGTATTAATATGGAGTGAAAGAGCACACCCATGTGAAACATATCACTGATATTTATATATGCCAGGATAGTCGATGTGTAAATATCTCAAACCCACATATGAGCCCATGAACATGCTCTGACATAGGACCTCAATCATTGTGTACATATCACACATGAACGTGCACTGAGGAAGAACTTCAGCACTGAGCACATATCACACATAGCCTAGTACCAACCTATGAACCTATGAACCTATAAACACATCGCCACAACAGTCAGGAAATCCTTCTATGTGGCACACCTCATCACTAAGGGATTTTCATCTAGAAAAAAGGAGGTCATTGTCCCACTGTACTCATCCCTCATTAGACCCATTATAGAGTACAACTCCCCATTTGGAATGTACCTCACAAGACATCTGCAACAGCTGGAAAGGCCACAGAAGTACCTCACTAAATGAATCACAGGCCTACAGCAGATGCCGCATGCTGACCATCTAAAAAAACTCCAGCTATACTCTGTGGCATATCGCCTACTCAGAGGCAATCTCTGCTTAACATACAAGGCCATGTTAAACCCTAAGCTGTTGGACATGCTCCACTTAAAGAAATCCCAATCCCTTAGGGCCACATGCTCCAGGGATCTAAACCTTGTCATCACAATGAAGAAAACATGCTGGAGGGATAGGTTCCTGACCTAGAGACTCCCCATACACTGGAATAGACTGCCAATACATGTCAAGCAGAGTGCCTCCTTGGCCCTCTTCAAAAGGAACATTGACAATTGGATGGGAGATAGGAAATTCTTCCCGGGAATCACGTCAGTCACCCTGCTAGACAGGGGTCCAGGGAAGTAAATATTGTGGGAAGAAATATCCAAGGAATTGTTATGGCTTGGCTTGCGTAGGCCCTAGGGCCGATAGCCTAGTACCAACCTATGAACCTATATACAAGTGTGGATCAATGACACATTCCATACTGAAATGTCGCAAGCATTAATATGGAGTGAAAAAGCACACCCATGTAAAACATATCACTGCTATTTATATATGCTATAATAGTTGATGTGTAAAGAACTCAAACTCACCAATGAGCACTTGAACATGCTCTGAGATTGGGCCTCAATCATTTTGCACATATCACACATGAACATGCTCTGAGGTAGGACTTCAACACTGTGCACATACCACAAATAACATGCTCTGAGGTTGGGCCTCAGTCATTGTGCACATATCACACATGAAAGTGGTCTGAGGTAGGATCTCAATCATTGTGCACATATCACACATGACCATGTTCTGAGATAGGACCTCAATCATTGTGCACATATCACATATGAATGTGCTGTGTGGTAGGACTTCAATCATTGTGCATGTATCACACATGAACATGCTCTGAGGTAGGACTTCAATCATTGTGCACATATCACACATGAACACGCTCTGATGTAGGACCTCAGTCATTGTGCACATATCACACATGAATGTGCTGTGAGGTAGGACCTCAATCACTGTGCACATATCACACATGAACGTGCTCTGAGATAGGACCTCAATTATTGTGCACATATACATGAATGTGCTCTGAGGGAGAACCTCAAACTGTCACAGTAACTCGCTAATGTGTCATGACACACGTAACAGTGTCTAATATTGAAAACAAGCTGCAAATATTTCTCAGCTTGATATACAATTGTGGATCAATGACACAGGCCATACTGAAATGTCACAAGGATTAATATAGAGTGAAAGAGCACACCCATGTGAAACATATCACCGATATTTATATATGCCAGGATAGTCAATGTTTAAAGAACTCAAACCCACATATGAGCACATGAACATGCTCTGAGATAGAACTTCAGTCATTGTGCACATATCACACATGAATATGCTCTGAAGTAGGACCTCAATCATTGTGCATATATCACACATGAACTTGCTCTGAGATAGGACCTCAGTCATTGTGCACATATCACATATGAATGTGCTCTGAGCTAGGACTTCAATCATTGTGCATATATCACACATGAACATGCTCTGAGGTAGGACTGCAGTCATTGTGAACATATCACACATGAATGTGCTCTGAGGTAGTACCTCAGTCACTGTACACATATCACACATGAATGTGCTCTTAGGTAGTACCTCAATCACTGTGCAGATGTCACACATGAACATGCTCTGAGGTAGTACCTCAATCACTGTGCACATATATATGAATGTGCTCTGAGGTAGTACCTCAATCACTGTACACATATCACACATGAACGTGCTGTGCGATATGGTCTCAATGTTTGTGCACATATCACACATGAATGCTTTCTGATGTAGGACTTCAATCATTGTGCACATATCACTCATGAATGTGCTTTTATGGTAGGACCTTAATCATTGTGTACATACCATACATGAATGTGCTCTGAGGTAGGACCTCAAACTATCGCAGCAAGACAGTAATGTGTCATGACATTTCTAACAGTATCTAATATTGAAAACGAACTACAAGCAATTTTCACTTTGATATGCAAGTGTGGATCAATGACACATGTTAAAATGAAATGTCACAAGTATTAATATGGAGTAAAATAGCACACCCATGTGAATCATATCACCAATATTTATATATGCCAGGATAATCTATAGAAATAACTCAAACCCACATATGTGCATCTCATGTGTCAGCATATATACCGATGATAGTGCCATGTTCACATCACAAATGGCCATACAATACAAAAATAACAATACTCATACAGCCATCACATGACTAACATCATTCATACAACCAACTGGTTGATCTCTGGCTTGTTGTGAGTAAATTATTTGTAAATATTTATTTCTTTATATTAATCTGCCTTGTTAACAGTAACTAACAGGCCTCTGTGTCAGAAATAGTTTCGGTGAGAGTAAGACTGGCTCTGATGAGTAGGGGCCTTGCTGGAGCTGTTTTCCTGCTGCTCCATTTATTGCCTGGATGATTGTTGGTGCCTTAAAAGCTGTATATCACTGCCCTTGGAATTTAGTATGGACATTTTAAAGCTTGATTTGTATGGAGCACTTCTGCTAAACACTAAACAATGGAATCTAAGTTCTGATTATGTCCAGAACAGAAAATTACATAATTTTTCTTGCAGTTTGCATTTTGTCAGGTTTTTGTATACTTTTCCCAACATTCACTCTAGGGGGACCCTGTTGAACTGTTGAAACCCAGTCCTTATACCATAATAGCCCTCCCTAATACAGGACCTGACAACATAGGTATATAATTTCCAAGTGTCTTTGAAGCCAGCTTGATAGATATGGGCATCCTGAGATAATGTAGCAATTGACTCATGTTCTTAGACAGCATCCTTAAAGAAACATACAGTATGCGAGAAATGTAAATACGAGTAACTTCCATGGAGGCAGAAATCTCACTTACAATGAGGTTGTGAAGAAGACATACAATACGTGCTTCAAACATACCCACATAGATCTTCTTAAGTAGGGGCACTTAAAAGAAACTTTCTCAAGCCTCAAGAACCTCCAAAGCTGTCTGATGGCAACACCTTTTCTGAGCAGTCATTAAAGTATACATCAAAAGCAACACCAAACACCACACATAAGCCTACGCACAATGGCTCCCAAAGAATGAAGCCCACAAGGCAAGCAAACACTTTACCTGATGCTCTTGTCATTGGGGATTCCACTGTGCAACACACACATGTCCCACTAACTGGGGATTCCACTGTGCAACACACACGTCCCACTAACCAGGTTAGACTAGGAGAAAATACTGTTAGTGCCTATCTGGAGCCAGCATCCATATCATGCACATACTGAAGTCACTGCATGCCATGTATCAATATGTATCAATATGATTCTATCATAGTCCAGGTGAGTGTAAATGACCTGAGCCATACCTCACTGGACCATATGAAAAGAAACATGGATCTCTCTGAATAAGTGTCAGAGACAGGTACCAGCTTTGAATTGAGCAGCATTCTACCTTCACTAAAGATGATGCCACAGTATTTGCACAAAATGTTTGATTGTTTAATTGGCTTAGTTTCTGGTGTCACACTGGAGGAATCAAATAACTGTCAGAATGGGAAGACATGGTTAACAGACCACATTGATTTTAGGATGGTCTGCACTTTGTCCACCTTAGGATTTTAGATATTGGCTAAAACTCTAGCCACTCCTTTAGAGCCTTTATTTTGCAAAACCAAAATAACAAAACAACCAACATAGCAAAAAAGACTCAAAACATCCTTAAGGTATTACTGCTAAGTGCTAGGAGCCTAAATAAAAAAACTCCACACTCCTCATTATGGAGAATGTTGACATCTTTGCCCTTACTGTCACTTGTCACTTAGTTTAAAGCCTTAGGAAGTGCTCTGGAAGTGCATTTAGACTAAAAATAGCATAGACAGGGACTAAATGTGGAGGTGTCTGTATCTATTTTAGCAACAAATATACTTCCAGATTGGTCAAACGGGTTGATGCCATGGAGTTCATCCTCATGCTGGTCACCTTAGGTAAGGTCCCTTACCATGTCCTAGTTAGCTATAGGTCACCGTGTGTGCCTGAAGAGTCTCACAACACTTACCTAAGCCTGTTAGAGGCATTCACCATCTGACCAAATACCCTATTTGTGGGTAACTTTAACTATCCTTCTATACACTGGGAAAAATACACTGCCTCAGAATCACAGGCACAATGCATATTGGACTTTATTGACATGAACACCCTGGATCAGACAGCGTGCACTCCAACAGAAATCAAACATATTGGATCTAGTACTCACCAACATCAGAGAGTGTTGCAACCCCCCCCCCCCCCGCACCACCATGTCTTGTCCTCCCTAGTGAGGTTGGATCACAATCACAAAGCTGTTTCCATTGAAAATAACAATCAACTTTGAAAACTCAATCAAACCTGTAATAGTTAGAAAATATTCAAAGACAAACTACATCGTATTAAGTGATACTTTGTCAAAAGTCAAGGTTCTCACTAACCCTGAGACCACAGCTACCTATTCAGAATTATTCACAGAAGCTCTGTACAAACATGTAAATGGCTGTGTAGAGGTTGCCATACCTACCAGAGTAAGCCCAAAGCAAACACCAAAAACAAACCTCACTGGCAGAACCCTCACCTTAAGAGGGTATATAACAAAATAAAAAAGCAATGGCCAAAATTAGAGAGAGCATCTTCAACTAAACAAGAAGCTAAGATGACTAATTAAGTCTAAAAATGCCAGCTGCAAGTTTAGAAAGCCTCTCAGGCTAAGGATAATCACAAGCCCTTCATCTATATCCATAACGTTAAAGGTAACACACAGCAGTGTGCTCAGCTGGTAGTTTACAACACCACCTTCACTAATCAGGGAGACATAGCACATCTAGCAGTTGATGTATTCAGCTCAAACTTCACCTCCCAGCCACCCCACTACTCCCTGTGAAATCCCTACTAGTATACTCCACTCCAACTATTAGCAGGGATCAGCTTTTGGCGGCACTCCCTAAGGCCAAAAACACTGCTTGAATGGGCCCCAACAATATCCTTGTTTGCCTCCTGAATAGTGTAAAATGTGGCCTATGAGGACCACTTGAGGTACTCTTCAACTACAACCTCAAAGCAGGTTATGTACTATGTGAATGGAGGACCAAAATAGTCATCCCTCTTCATAAGGGCAGAACATCAACTGACCCCGGGAGCTACAGACAAATCAGACTGCCAATTCTAATATGCAAAGCATGGAATGAATTATCTTGGAGATAATAACAAGGACATTGGCAACCTACAGGCACTGGACCCATCACAGTTTGGCTTTGTTAAGGGAAGATCATGCCTACTTAACCTGGTTGATTTCTTTGAAAGGTCACCAAGGCAATATCCCACTTGGGCATTGCTCACAAAATCTCTGAACTAGATATAAACCCCTACATAACTTAATTGTCTGGTTGGCTCACTAATAGGACCCAAGAAGTCAGAACTGATGATACCACCTCTACCAAGAGACCAGTTACCAATGGAGTACCTCAGGGATCCTTGCTGGTCCCACTCCTGTCTAGCATCTATTTTTCAAGGCTAATGTCAAAGGCATTTGACTCACCAGGTTTGCAGATAATTGTAAACTGGGAGCTATCATAGATTCCCCCATAACATGAACATCTTGCAAGAGAGTCTAACACAGACACATGACTGGTGCCAAAGCCACAGTTTAGAACTCAATGCCAAAGAATGCATTATAATTCCCATTGGGAAACTGTCTATCCAAGTTAATTACTCTGTTAATAAAACACCCCTAAGAATTGATCCTGTAGTCAAGGATCTAGGAATATATTTAGAATGTAAGCTGGCCTTCAACCAACAAGTAGCAAAGATAGTAAGAAAATCTCTCTGTGTCACTCAACTTATCATTAAGGGCATGGCATCCAGGTCCAAGGAAGTTGTAGTACCACTCTACTCAGCTGTTATTAGCCCCATCATTTGGTACAATGTCCCCTTTGGCATATACCTAACCATGCACTTGCAACAGTTGGAATGTGCTCAAAGCTTCCTCACCAGGATAATCCAGGGCAAGAGTACCCTGTCCTACATAGATCGCCTAAAGGCCCTATCTCTGTAACCGGTATCCTACAGGTTCCTGGGACGTGATCTATGCCTGGCTTATAAGGCATCCTCATATCCAGCCCTGTTGGACCTTTTGCATATCTGCAAAATGACCAGAACTAGAACCACTCAATTCAAGGATTTCAACTTGATTTATGACATAAAAAGAATGTCCTGGCGAGGCAGATATGTGACTCAAAGGATCCCCATGTTATGGATTAGACTCGCCATACATGTGAAGCAGAGTTCATCCCTGCCCCTATTCAAACAAAATCTTGATCATTGGATGGGAAATTACAAATTCACCCCAAGTCTGGCTCCCACATCTCTCTTGGACAGAGGCCATCAGTAACATGGAAAGGCATTTTGAGTCACATACCTCTCAAGTCCCTTAACTACCTCCTTATCAACATTCTCTCCTTCCTATTAGATACCCAAGGTGCTTAGGGAGAAAATTGGGTTGGTTTGCATGGCTAGGCTTATAAAGGCAGACCCTAGTGGTCGTTAGTCTAGTAACAACCTATGAACCTATATAGCCGTTGCAGTTAATTAATATGATCCTCAACTTGTCTGCATATCCAGACCAATAATATACTCATAGTTATGACACATGCAGAACACTAAGTCATACTAAATGCTACTTTAGGTTTTAAACACACACACACACACACACACACACACACACACACACACACACACACACACACACACACACACACACACACACACACACACACACACACACACACACACACACACACACACACACACACACACACACACACACACACACACATAGGTTCATAGATGTGTACTAGGCTAATGGCCCTGGGACCCTTACAAGCCTAGCCGTAGGATTACCCTGGCATCATGCCACCCATATAGACATAGATATAGATACAGATATATAGATATAGACATATTTCTAAGCCATATTTCCTACTTTTGTTGCAACTTGTCTTTCTCTTTTAGGATTTTTCTTCATTGGCATCTATATTGTTCCATGAATTTTAACAGATTTGTGATGTAAGGTATTTTGTTTACTTTCAGAATATAATAATCAGCTTTTTTGCTACTAAGAAACAACAGCATTTGCAATACTTATTTCACCTCATTTAATTGCTCATGTCCCTTTCTTTCATCCCAACTTATATCTGTACCTAATAGCCAATGTTATTCAGTGAACCATTTCTCTTCTCTGTCTATGCTCTTTGTCAGTTTACCTACCTCTAGCTTACACAGTGCACTCTCCCACACCATCTTACTCAGACATGCTGACAACTATAACCCTAACACTACTCCCTACCCCTGACCATATAAATTATGTTATTAAACAGCCTTTCCCTAACACTAACACTACACAAGACAAAATGATACACAGCACAGATAAGACAACGTTTGCACAACACCAGCTCTATCCCCTTACATAAGCTTTAAACCTAACAGTGAACACTTGCATATTCGCGACTGCTATAACACAGTTTGCATCTTCACAACTGCCAAGTTTTAATTCAAACGGCAGTTTTACCGTATACTCCTGCTTGCCTACACTACATAAAGCTAAATTCAACCATATGTGATTTATTTACACATGTGAGCATGTGCGCATTCACTCATTTGTGCATTCTCTCTTTTTATACCCACAAAAACCTAACGAATCTGATTGTATTTATCTATCCATATATATATATATATATATATATATATAT
>NC_056742.1:451775760-451848260 GCF_019279795.1 Protopterus annectens
AATTTCATTAATTACATTTTTTTTCCATTCTCATGGTATTCTGCTCCATTATAAATTAAAAAATGAGTATTCCTTGTACTTTAGAATGCAATGGAACTGTTGGCTATTGAAACTGATGCAGGAGAAATTAAATCAGCCATTACAGGTATTTCAGAATATTTGTTCATTATGCCTGATAGTTACCCATGCCCGTGAATGATACATTTAAGTATTATCAGAATGAAGTCCAATTCTAACAAGATGTTCTTGCAATGAAGCTACTTTAGGCTTTACATCTCTTCAATAAGTAACATTAAAAGTTTCTCTTGCTTAAAGCGGGCAGACTTTTCTCTGTATCTGTGATCAATATTCAGTTGCCGATATCACCATGTGGGCTAAATCACATTTTGTCAAAATAATAGATGATAATGACAGAATTTTAAAACCAGACATAATCATAGTGACGACTGTCCCTGGAAGAAATATTTTTTTTCTTGCTAATAATATAAAGCTGCAATGTCACCCATGCATTCATTGTGTAATTACCCAATTTTCAAGATAAATAGACTCTATGGCAGAGCATTGATCATACCTGTTTCCTTTAGCATGGATAAGATACAGTATAGACACCTTTAAGTAATATTAATTTATATATAGTCATCAATTGTGAACAGGTAATCCATTGTTCTCTCTGACACAGGCAGACCACTGACAATGATTAAATTATATAGCTGTGTGGAAATAGAGCATTAGTTGAGTGCCTTAAGATTTTGACTGTTTAGTTCCAGATTTTATGTTCTCTGTCAGTATAAGTTATGCTACTAATTTTGGATGTAGAAGCACATTTTTCAAATCATGTTTTATTTGCAAAAATATACTGACTATCAAGGCCTGAAAGTGTTCAGCTTAAACAGTAGGTGTACACTGCACACACAGAGCTAATAAATGTTTAGCTGAGTGTTACCATGTAGTTCATGTAGGATTTAAGACAGCATGGCTTAGAGGTTAGAGCATTAGTAATAGAGCTGTTCATTCCCAACTGAAATTACAAAACACAAAATTTCACTAAGCAACCTTAACAAATTAATTTTCTTTGCACTTAAGCTCAAATGTTAGATCTATTAAGCATGATAGAATTGCTATGCTGTGTGCATAAAGTGAGAAAAAATTATTTTAGCAATTCCATAGATGTCATAAATATTTAATTGTGACTGACATAATTTTAGCAATCAGAAATCTTTGAAAATAATATGTGTTCACTGTTACATACCAGCAGAACCATTTTTAGTCGTACAGAAAAATGCCAACTGTTTTGCTGTATATAATAAACAAAAAAAATGCTTTAATAGATTCTTCTCCTGAAATCACTGAGAATTGCTGATCTTGGCTTATAGCTTCTCCTGAATTAATTGTTAAGAATTAATTCAATGAATAATAGTTTCTAAGTTACACTCAAATGCTGTAACTCTTTTCACTAGAAATACATTACATTAACATGCATTCTAATGTAAGGAAAAGTTGACATATCATGCATTCGTACTGTATCTAGTGTAATCTCTTCACAATATAATCCTATGGATCAGTAACTATTAGCTGTTATGTTTCACATTATTTCTGGCTTTCTGAGGCACTCTCTTCAAAACACACAGATTAAGTTTTAGCACGATCTGAACATGTCTGTTTTAGAGAGACAACACATGAGGTATACCTTTGTCTTCAGCTTACAAGCTACCTGAAATATTCTGTCATTTGACAAAGCCTTCTTGCAGTTGCTCTGAAATGTGTCATATTTATGAAAACATATAGATCTGTGGCATGAGTATAGGATAGAAAAATAACATTCAACAGAGTAAACCTGGATGTTAATGCATTGTTAAAAAGCAACCGTCTTAAAAGAATAACTTAAGTACTTAATCCATGAGTGTGGCTTGTTGAATGTTTTTTTCTTACAGCACTCTCCAAACAATGAACTGACATAGGCCAGCCTTAATTTTCCCACTTATAGAAATTTCTATTTTAGCGGACTTTTTATAAACTTTAAAAACTATTTATCAGATTATATCCTAAGGTAAGAAAACCAATTTTATCATTTGTTAAATTCATTTACCAATATTACTAGACCTGTCACAAGTGATAATTCAATAAAGTGTTTGAAAAAAAAATATTATTAGACCTCAAACTCAGTCATCAAAGCTGCATATTATTGTTCATAATCCAATCAGGTATGACATCTAACGTGAATACAAACAAATATCGGCACCGGCTGTGAAACCTACAGTTTGTTATCTGTGAGTAATATCACTCAGAGAATTAACCATTCTTCTATTTACCCTATTGCTGCATAGCCTGTCGATATAGGAGGGAAGTCTTTGCAAATTATTACTGCCCAGGCCCATCCTTGCCAAAACATTGCCATCCTTATCGTAGCCAGGTATTGTCTACTGTCAAAAAGAGTGCTCGGTATTTAGAAGATCATTACTATTTGGGAAAAACATAATCAATGAACTATTGCAATGGTTTTTAATACCAGACATTTTTAATTGCACCCAACTCCTTAATTTCATGGCTCTTCTTAATTGATGTCCACATGATTCTTAACTTACTCTGTTTTGGGTGGTACTCCAGTTTGTCCAATTGATGGCCACATTTCCACAATCCAGGATAGAAAGGCTTTGTGGTTCTCAAGGTCTCCATTGTGCTATTAACCATCTTGTTTGGAGATAAATAAATTAAGGTTCAGTATGCATGCCATACATAACCACATTGACATACAAAAACTATTGAGTAATCAATCATACTATTTAGTAATATGGCAGCAACTGCCAATGCAAGACACACTCACACGACATGCTGCTTGGACGTAAAGTTACTGGATACTAACAGCACACTCCAGTATACATGACATTGCCCCCCTTTATGCATAAGGTCTATATTAATAACAAGAAATATGAATGCACTGCACTAGTGTATACTATAGACTAGGGAATTGTGACATAAATACGTAATTTTTTGGATGAAGTAAATTTGCAAATTATATACAACAGTATAATGGTTCAGTTGTCATTCCATCTAGTGATTCTGCTAACAGCTCTGCCACATCCAAGATTCTAATCATACAATATAGCGGTAGCCATGCCTGACTCAGAAGACACGTCCAGGTTGTCAGTTTTAGAGCCAGTATATGAAGAACACAGTCATTGTCAGAAAACATGAGTCACTCTCTGGAACAGTCATGGTCTGACTAGTGTGTGACACTTCCTGGGATGGATTGTCCTTTAATGGCAGTTTCCCAGTCACATAACTAAACTAGAGTAAGAACAGGCCAGTCATATGCAGGTGCTTACTGTTGCATCCTAGGCACCAGACCATTGATGTTTTTGACAAAGTAGGACCTTGGCTGAATAAACATGTGAATAAAACCAGTCATTCAAAGAGTTTGTCAGCTGAATTTTAGAATTAGACTGTCTCTCCTTGTCTCAGTGTCAGTTGTGACTAGGCTGACCTGCCATAGTAGAATTTTGTGTATGTGTCGGACAGCTTGCCATTCATCTTGTACATCTGGCATTTGTTTTGGTTGAAGTAATAACAGAGCCTGCTGCCAACTTTGTCCTGCCCATCAGTAGTTGTGTAAGTGAAAGTCACAAGGCTTAAAGCAGAGTGATTCTGTACTTAAGAAGTAGAACAACTTTGAGCTAGCAGCACATTTTCTTTGATGAATTTTTACAGTCTGTGTAACTCATTTAACCTGAACATTTGACAGAGTATATTGTAGATGTCGTGGTTTATTAAAATCCACACTGTTGTGAAACAGCTGTAAATCCTTGACTTACAATGTGTGAAGACTTAGCAGTGGCTGATATGTTACCAATATACAATTAAGAGGAAAATCTGACTTCATCAGAATTATGAATGTTTTTGAAGTCATATCTTTCCACTTGATGACCTCAGGGTACTTAGAATACCAGTCAAGACACCATTTAGAATTGGAATAGGATAAATTCATGACAGGGTTAGCCACTCATCTATGTGAATAATGGTTTTAGATGATTGTCATTACTGATGTGACGGCCTGCCTCCATGTGCAAAAATGGGAAAAAGGAGTTGTGGATGGATGGATGGCTTGGGTTGGAACAGAACAGATCTGAAACAACTTCACTCCATGGAGGATCTGAAATGTTGTGAGGAATCATTGCATCTATGGAGTTTGCTTTTGTGATGCATATTAAAGATTTGTCTGTTCTTTGCCATCAACTCGAACTTATTTTGACATTCCTAGTGAAAAGAAAACATTATGTGCTCTTTCTTTATGTATAACAATAGAGAGCTGTTCTGATTCAGTTTCACATGTTCATTCAGACAAGGTCCTGCTTTGCCAAAACAATCAATGATCTGTGCCTAGGAGGTAGCAATAAGCACCTGCACATGACTGGCCTGTTCTTACCCTAGTTTAGTTACATGACTGGACGGCACACTGGTGCAGCAGCTTTATTGTTGCCTCACAGCAAGAGGTTCTCCGGTTTGATTTTTGGCTGGGGTGCCTTCTGTGCAGAATCTGCATGTCCTCCCGGTGTCCGTGTTGGTTACCTCTGAGTGCTCTGATTTCCTCCCACATTACAAAGACATGTGTCTGGAGTGTTTCTCCCCAGGCCTCTGCTGAAAATTGGCTTTGTTCCAAGTCAGACTTTCCCGGTAAACAAATGTTAAATACATAAATGTGCTTCATGTATTGTCTCTCTAACATAAGTGCGTGAAGCTGGGTAGATGCAATTACTCAGTTAGATTTGAATGTCATACTTCGTGATTTAAGAGTTTCATCACTGTATGTTCAGTAGACCTGAATCAGTAATATAACTTTGTTTTTATGGTATCATATTTCTCAATAAGTGTACATCAAAGACATTTTCAGTAAGATCAAGAACTTTTCTGTAATTGCCTTGTACAATTCAGTTAAACCAAACCTCTAAGGGGACAGTAGCATATTCTTTGCAGTCTCAGAGGTACTTTTTGAAGTGGTTTGCAAAAACTATTCTGTATGGTTTGTGATCAGATTTTATAAAAACTTGTCTGCCGCAAATGTATTTACGGAACATCATATAACCATACACAGTGGGCCAGATTCAATAAAGCTTACACTAAGTGCACGATATGTATTCAATAAAATTCTTATCACATTTTTTGTACTTTCTAGTCACATCAAAGGCTTGTTTGGTATTGTAAACATCATTAATGGCATATTCATTGGCAATGAAATAGTTAACTAGCACAATGTATGACTTGCAATAATTGATGACTCAATAATTTGAAGCTAATCAAAGAAAATCATCAAGTTGTCAACAGCATTAAATACAAGAGGCATGTCTTGAATGGCTTGGCACTGGTGCATTGGGTTGAATCGGTGCCTATTTACAATGGTTTCTCTAATTCAGTTCTCATCTGAAATGCCATCTGTATGGAGTCTGCATGTGCACCCAGTGTCTTACATGTCATACTTTCTAGTCACTCACAAAGATTACACTAAGTGTACATGTAGTCTATACTTTGTGGTACCCTTTATGAATCCCTGTCAATATATAAAGCTACAAAAAAACAAAAAAAATAATCCTTGTTTTCCCGCCTTTCTCGACTAGTTTAGACCAGTATACAGGCATTGCTGTATTCTGGGCTGTGGTGTAGTTCCTGTGTTGTCCATTACCTTACTTGGATAGAAGGAAGTTTCTTTGCTCACCAGTGGGAGTGGGGAGCCTTGAGCAGCCTACCTGTCCTTGGGGGATGTGACCTCAGCACAAGAAGCTGTAGTAATTGGTTGTTTGGGACCATTCCTAGCTCTTTTGTAGTTCACTGCTTAAAATCCGCCTCTGGGCATTTTTTTCTGGCTATACTGCTCAGACAAGCTCCACGTGGGTTTACAGAGTGGTCCTAGCAGCAAGGAACTCGAAAAAGCTACCTTCTGGATTTAAGTATATTTGCTTTTTTTTCACTGGAAATAGCTTCTGTTGCTTACTTTAAACTAGCCTGAACTGTTTTTTTTCTGATTACTGCATTTATTTTTAAATCTGCACTTAAAGTTACATTTAGTCGAATTTAATCAAAAGTTTGCTTGTTTGTTTGTTTAATTTAACTGTGGAGGCTGCCCACTAAAGTGTGCTAGCCTGTGTAACTAATTTATCACTGTCTCTGCATTTTCTGTGTATTTCTACAAAAAAAAACAAAAAAAATAATCCTTGTTTTCCTGCCTTTCTCGACTAGTTTAGACCAGTATACAGGCATTGCTGTATTCTGGGCTGTGGTGTAGTTCCTGTGTTGTCCATTACCTTACTTGGATAGAAGGAAGTTTCTTTGCTCACCAGTGGGAGTGGGGAGCCTTGAGCAGCCTACCTGTCCTTGGGGGAAGTGACCTCAGCACAAGAAGCTGTAGTAATTGGTTGTTTGGGACCATTCCTAGCTCTTTTGTAGTTCACTGCTTAAAATCCGCCTCTGGGCGTTTTTTCTGGCTATACTGCTCAGACAAGCTCCATGTGGGTTTACAGAGTGGTCCTAGCAGCAAGGAACTCGAAAAAGCGACTACCTTCTGGATTTAAGTATATTTGCTTTTTTTTCACTGGAAATAGCTTCTGTTGCTTACTTTAAACTAGCCTGAACTGTTTTTTTTCTGATTACTGCATTTATTTTTAAATCTGCACTTAAAGTTACATTTAGTCGAATTTAATCGAAAGTTTGCTTGTTTGTTTGTTTAATTTAACTGTGGAGGCTGCCCACTAAAGTGTGCTAGCCTGTGTAACTAATTTATCACTGTCTCTGCATTTTCTGTGTATTTCTACAAAAAAACAAAAAAACAAAAAAATAATCCTTGTTTTCCCGCCTTTCTCGACTAGTTTAGACCAGTATACAGGCATTGCTGTATTCTGGGCTGTGGTGTAGTTCCTGTGTTGTCCATTACCTTACTTGGATAGAAGGAAGTTTCTTTGCTCACCAGTGGGAGTGGGGAGCCTTGAGCAGCCTACCTGTCCTTGGGGGAAGTGACCTCAGCACAAGAAGCTGTAGTAATTGGTTGTTTGGGACCATTCCTAGCTCTTTTGTAGTTCACTGCTTAAAATCTGCCATTGCACGGCTTTGCATGGTCGTGCGCGCTGGTTAAACAAGGTTAAACAAGGTTAAACTTTTTCTGGCTCCGCCAAGTCTGCTCTTCAATTTTTCCCTTAGAACTGTTCTACTTGCAATCTAAACAGCCTATACTCTATCTGAAAAGCTCAGCACTTGCTCCTAAAGCATTTGTTTACAGGTAAAGCACTCTTAAACAAAAGAAAGTACTTCATTCACCTAAATTCTGTTGAGTACACATCTCCCTATAGGTCCTTTCTGACTCAGTTACACAGCAATCTTTTCACTATTTCTAGCATGTCGAAGGGTCAGTTGCTGGCATCCTCTCCTGTTCAGCTGGTGAATCTGGGAATCTTGAGGCAATGTTACAATTGCCTCATGTACACAGACAACCCTCTCCTCCTCCCAACAAATACAAATATATGCAAGAGATGCAACTATATAGCCAAACTGGAGGCTGAGCTCTCTCAATTCAGTACTGGCAAGACCAGTCAGGAGGAGAAGGTAACCACGCACACCACAAACCCAGTCTCACATAGAACTATCACAACAGCAAACCAAACATATAAACACACAAAAACATACTCGGAGGCGCTGATTAAAAATCTACCAAAACAACAGAGGCCTCCAAAGCAGACACCCAAGCAACCACCACCTCAAGACATAGCACATGCAACACATAGTTCACAAAGTCAGTGTGCTAAACAGTCACAGCCCTTAAGGCCAAACAACATGCCAGACACACTTGTAATAGGTGACTCCATAGTCAGACACACTGACGTCCCGCTCACCAGACTGAACAAGGAAAAGGTCACAGTAAGCTGCCTGTCGTGAGCTAGAATCCGCCACATAACACAAGCACTCAGGTCACTCCACAGCAAGTACAAATATGACTCAGTCATTGTACATGCCGGTGTGAACGACCTGAGACGTACCTCCCTGGACTACATGAAAAGAGACATAGAGGAGCTCTCTGATTATGTAGCCCAGGCCGGTATGACCCTGACCCTGAGCAGCATCTTACCCTCACCAAGAATGATGCCACAGTACAAAGACAAAATGATCAGTTTTAACAATTGTCTTAATTACTGGTGTCATTCTAAGGGGATCCAATGTCTGTCTGCTTGGGATGACATGCTTGACAAGCCACGCTGCTTTGCAAGGGATGGCTTGCACCTGTCACCCTGGGCTTCGGATATTGGCCAAGGCGCTTGCGACCCCGATAGTGCCTTTTTTAGGCAAGGTGCAAAGCACAAACCTACCTTCCTAGAAAACCCAAGTGGAAAAAACTGAGGATAATGCTGCTCAATGCCAGAAGTCTAAACCTCAAGATGCACACCCTCGAAGCCCTCCTCAGTATGGAGAACATCGATGTCTGTGCAGTGACTGAAACCTGGTTCAAGGCTCCTGAGAGCACCCCAGCACTATCAGGTTTTACCTCATATCATGCTTTCCGGCCCCAAAACTTGGACCGAACCACAAAAGGAGGGGGAGTATCCATTTTCATCAAAGATACCCACACCTCCAGGTTAGTGGAAATGCACGAAGCATCGGAGACTATCCAGGTGCAACTACCCATAGGCATAACTGCCTTACAGTTTGTAGCATGCTACAGACCACCCTCTCAAACTCAAGAACCCCACACAGCCTTCCTGAAGACACTGGAGAGTATGAATGTCTCTCCAAATACCATCATTTTGGGAGACTTCAACTACCCAAACATAGACTGGGAACATTACTCAAGCCCCAACACCCTAGCCCAAAGGTTCCTAGAATTCATAAACTCAAATGCAATGGAACAACTAGTCACCATTCCCACAAGAGGAGACAATATACTAGACCTGATCATCACAAACATGGGGACAAAATGCTCCACACTGGAAGTATATCCCTCTTTGGTAAGATCAGACCACAAATTAATCTCACTGGAAATCCACATCCCGCCCCCACCCCCTGCACAAAAGACCACAGTGAAGAACTTCTCAAAAGCAAACTTCACACTTCTCAAGACTGAAGTGGTATCCTTCAAGGCCCTGGGCCAGTGGAAACCACAACACACACTGCTGAATCCTTTGCAAATGCCTTCTATGGGCACCTTCAAGAATGCATGGATCATGCAATCCCAAATAAAACCAAGACCCATTCCCCCAAAGGCAGGCGCTCGGTCTGGTGGACCCCAGCCATAAACAAACTTTACAACAGGAGGAGGAAGCTACTACATGACAGAGCAAAATCCCTAAAAGGGAAGGCGTCTCTGATCAGTACTAGCAAAAACTACGATCACTCATAAAATCATCCAAGGCCAACTTTGAGAGAAAAATCGCAAAAGACACAAAAGACAATCACAAGGCCTTCTTTAGCTATGTTAGAAACCTGGGTGGAAACTCCCAGATATGCTCAGAGTTAGTCCAAAATGACACAAAATACACTGAACCCACTGACATTGCCAACATTCTGGCAGACAGGTTCAGTGCAAATTTCTCCTCCCTCCCCAAAAGGAGAAATAACTATCCCAGCAGAGTGTAGCCTCCCTAACATCTCAGATGCCCAGGTGAGAGCCGCCTCTCTAAAGCTAAAAACACAGCATCAATGGGACTGGATGGTGTCCCAGGCTGTGTGCTACATGAACTCCAAGAGGAACTAAACCCACACATAAGGCTGCTGTTTAATCTTAGCCTTACTACAGGATACGTGCTCAATGAGTGGCGACGGCAACAGTGGTCCCACTTCACAAAGGCGGTGCTTCTACGGACCCTGGAAATTACTGCCCCATAAGCTTGACGAGCCTGGTCTGCAAAGCTATGGAGAGGATCATTATGGAACTCATAAACAAAGACATTGGGGACCTACAGACATTGGATCCTACTCAATTTGGCTTTGTCAAGGGCAGATCCTGCCTTTTGAACTTGGTCAACTTTTTTGAAACAGTCACTAAGGCCATTGATGAGGGTAAGGCAGTTCACACAGCCTACCTTGACCTTGCAAAAGCCTTTGACACAATACCCCACTCGGGCATCATAGCAAACTCACCAGCTTAAATGTAAACCCATATGTCACAAGATGGGTTGCAAACTGGCTCAAGGACAGAACCCACAGGGTCAGAGTTGCTGGTGCTATGTCAGACTCTAAGCCGGTCACATGCGGTGTCCCACAGGGCTCAGTCCTGGGACCCCTCTTGTTGGGCATTTATTTTTCCGAGGTACAGGCAAACATAGGAGGATTGTGGCTGACAAAGTTCGCAGATGACTGCAAACTGGGCGCCATAATTGATACTCCAGCAGACACAAACATCCTTCAGAGAGGCCTCATAGAAATGGATAATTGGTGCCAGAGCGATGGCCTTAAGCTGAACGCCAAAAAATGTATAGTCATACCCTTTGGGAAAAACAAGGTACCGACAAATTACCACATAGGCGGTAATCCATTAAGTACGGAAGAGGTAATCAGGGACCTAGGGACCCAGGTTGACAGTAACCTCTCATTTGACACTCACATTGCCAAAGTGGTTAGGAAGACCTTCTATATTGCCCACCTTATCATGAAGGGTTTCACATCTAGATCAAGAGAGGTCATTGTGCCCCTGTACTCTTCTCTTATCAGGCCAATGATTGAGTACAATGCCCCATTTGGGATGTATCTCACCCGACACCTGCAGCAGTTGGAAAGACCCCAAAAGTTCCTCACCAAGAGGATAAAGGGTCTTAAACATATGTCCTATGCTGCCCGACTGAAAAAACTCCAGCTCTATTCAGTCGCATACCACCTACTCAGAGGTGATCTGTGCCTGATGTACAAGGCCATGTCCAATCCTGAATTAATGGACATGCTCCACCTCAGAAAATCCAAATCCATCAGAGCCATGAGAACAAGTGACTTAAACCTCAACACAGAAATAAATAGGACGTGCTGGAGGGACAGATTCATAACCCAGAGGCTCCCTACACTCTGGAACAGAATCCCAGTCCATGTTAGGCAGAGCCCCTCACTGACTCTATTCAAGAGAAATCTTGACGAGTGGATGGGAGATCGTAGGTTTACCCCGGGGGTCATCTCTGTGTCACTACTAGACAGAGGCATAGTAAACTAAACCCTAAAAGGGCGTAGTATTCTCATCCTAAGGGGTGGTGTAAGCCACATACACTCTGGCTAGGCTTATAAATGCCTTAGGGCAGATAGCCTAGTACGAACCTATGAACCTATGAACCTAAGAATATCGGTAGGAAAACTAAAATTAGGAGGAAGAAGTTGTGTGTTATGTCTGTGTTGTCTGTTCACTCAGAGTAGTGTACACTTAGTGTAGGCTTTATTGAATCTGGCCCAGTAACTATTAACTCTTTTTTCATTTCTGATTTCAGACTATAATGTCTGTGCACCAGTCATGGCTCTCAGCCCGTGTACAACTGCTTGTTTTCCTGTAGTGCACTGATCCACTGCTAGATGCTTTGTTATGTCATTATTAGGCAATGCTGAAGCCTCAGTCTGTAGCTTCTTAAAGAACAAGAAATATCTACATTTAAGGTCGTCCTAGTGCCATGCAACATCTTTCCCTAAGTTGTCTTAGTAGCATATATATTCCTAAATTTTTGGGAAAAGTTTTGACAGGCATTGCCCCCAACCTAAGAATCTTAAGTGTATGTGCTAGTCATTCGATTTCAGTGTATGAATTTCCACTCAAACTTTCTTTGGATCTCTGTGTATTCCAAGAATTATTAAGATGTTTATCTGTCTAATGCTGTTGAGTTGCATCTAACTCTTATACTGATGCTTCAGCAGATAATGCCATTCACTGCATGTTTAAGCAAGTTAAAATGGAAGCAAATTGATAGGCCTTCCTTTCATATTGCAGATACACACATGAACTCCTGTGTACAGTTTGGAGTTGACAATTCACCTACTGCATATCTTTGGGATGCAGGAGGAAAAAGAAGTACATGGAAAAGTGGAAAAGCCCATGAAAACACTGGGTGCACATGCAGACTCCATACAGATGGCATTTCAGATGAGAACTGAATTAGAGAAACCATTGTAAATAGGCACCGATTCAATCCAATGCACCAGTGCCAAGCCATTCAAGACATGCCTCTTGTATTTAATGCTGTTGACAACTTGATGATTTTCTTTGATTAGCTTCAAATTATTGAGTCATCAATTATTGCAAGTCATACATTGTGCTAGTTAACCATTTCATTGCCAATGAATATGCCATTAATGATGTTTACAATACCGAACAAGCCTTTGATGTCTTGGGCTTCTGCCACAGAAATACCTCTGCGACAAAGGGAGCTCAAAGTAGCATGTTCTGTCTTCTAAGCAAGGATACAGTCAAAAGTGTCCTGACCCACAAAATCTTTAGTTGGTATTAAGGACAAAAAAAAAACACATTTGTTATCCAGGATATGACTTCTTCCATAGATTTTGGGAGATATGGTTTCATCAATCTAATTTGAGTCATAACTTGTGGGTCAATATTGATCTTGCTGTTGTCAGGTGTGACTATGGTTATCAAGCTTTTGACCCATGGTGTGAGCTTTGTCTACAAATCAGGTTTTCGATATGTTGCACTTCCCTGATAATCCTTTGCTTCAGTGTCACTGGCAATTTTATTGGTGCATGGAAAAATGGTGGCACCTCTGCAGTGATCTTTAATGTACTCTGTCATTTTATATAACCTAACTGCACAAACAAATCAGTATACTGTTAAAGAATGCCTAATGAAGCACTTACATATGTATGTATGTGTGTGTATGTATATATATATATATATATATATATATATATATATATATATATATATATATATATATATATATAGAGAGAGAGAGAGGTGTATACAGTGGATATAAAAAGTGCACATACCCCTGTTAAAATGCCAGGTTTTTGTGATATAACAAGTGAGACCACAATAAATCATTTCAAAACTTTTCCCACCTTTGAAGTGACCTATAACCTGTACAATTCAATTGAAAAACAAACAAATCTGTTGGGGGGGGAATATAAAAAATAAAAAAATGTACAATAACCTGCTTGCATAAGTGTGCACACTCTTAAACTAATACTTTGTTGAAGCACTTTTTGATTTAATAACAGTTGTTACAGTGTCCAAGGCTGGCATCCTCTAATTAGATGCCCTCCAAGGGACAATTGACCCATAGTTGGACCTACCTCAATATTCTTTTTAGAATGATTGAACCAGCCCCCTAAAGTCTTTTTATGCCTAAGTGTAAATAAACACTCAGCTGGCAAAGTATTACTTAGATTTTCATCTAGATTTTAAAAGATTTGCATTTTCAGTATAGGGAATTTACCCCTAATTCAAATTTGAATAAAATGGAGTGGTTAGCACTCAAAAAATTAGCTGAAAATAAGCAAATTGTGATAAATAAGGCTGACGAGGGTATATATGCCAACTCTGAGATCGCACTATAGTGGGGAAAAGGGCAAATACCTCCAGGGAGGCCAAGTGGTTAGTTTTCTAGTAAATGTTTTCACTGGTTTAAGGTTTCATGTAAGTGAGGATTCAATATTGCTGGCTTGATGAAACAGGATTTGCAAATATGGGGTTTCGATATTCTTAGGCAGACCATACGTGTGTGTGTGTGTGTGTGTATATATATATATATATATATATATATATATATATATATATATATATATATATAGTTCCCCTTCAAAACATCTAAAACTCACAACATCTAAAATCAAAACTTCGAAACCATAACATCTAGAACCCATAATATTAAATTTCATAACATCCAAAATGTATAATATGTGATAGTGTATCATCAAACATGTAAATGTTACAGCTTAATCTGTTAATCTTGTGGTATTACTATGAGATGTTGTAGTTTTTATTTCTGTAGTTATCATTTATATAGTGTAGGAATTTATTATTTATATTATTTATATAGTGTTTATTTTGCCACTTTGTATGTATTTTTAGGCCATACAGGAAAGTGATGTAGACATTATGTGTACATTCTTTATGATGATTGTGATACAATTTTTCCACTGTAGTGCGATCCTGGAGTTGGTATATTTAATTTATGGGAGGTGTGGGGGGTGCAGTGCGACTTGCTCCCCTGCAGAAATGTAGTAAAAAGTGTGTTTGTTAGTTTGGTGTCATTATATGTGGAGGGGATGTCATTTTCATGTAATTTGCAGTGTTCAGTGTTGTGATGCACATTTTAGATGTTATGAAATTCGATGTTATAGGTTTTAGATGTTATGGTTTCTTTGTTATGATTTTAGATGTTATGGGTTTTAGATGTTTTGAAGGGGAGCCATATGTGTGTGTGTGTGTATATATACATATCTATATATATATATATATATATATATATATATATATATATATATATATATATATATATATATTTATATATATATATATATATATATATATATATATAAATATATGGGTCCCTAGTTTTCAGAAACTCGAAATTCATATTGTCGAGACAATATAATTGGACTTCCAAAAATTCACATTTTTTTTTAATAGAAATTGTGGTACAGTGCAGATCAGGGACTTTACCCTTTTCCCCACTGTAGTGCAATCTTTGAGTTGATATATATATATAATATCCAGGGGATACAGGAGGGCAAACATAGAAAAAAGGTAGATTTTTGTTTTTTTTTGAAGTTTGAGTTTTCAGAAACTTGATCATGTCATCTCACCAATATTAATTTCGAGTTTCTGAAAACTCAAGCTTCTGGCACACACAGACGCGCGCACACACACACACACACACACACACACACACACACACACACACACACACACACACACACACACACACACACATATATGTTTGTTTGTGCATGTGTGAGGTCATTTTACTGATTTGGAGTTGCAATTTGTCTTTTCCCTGGTGTTGTGTGACCTCGCAGTTAGTATCTGTCTAGTTATTTATTTATTTATTTGTTTATTTATTTATTACATTTGATTACCAGGAAAGTTTGACTGGGTAGAAGACCATTTTCAGTGGAAGCCCGGGGAGAAAAGATCCAAATTATTACAAAACATTTTAAGAACAATAATTATGCAATCTTCAGAATTAAAACAAACACATTGGCAGTTTAAATAATTAAAACAAATTAGAAATAATATAAAAATATTGGCTAAGAATTGATTCAAGGTATATGACAATCATTTAATATTTAGAGAAATTTTAGACAGCTTATAGAGAAATTAAAAGTAAGTTAGTCTAATACAAACAGGAATTGCAATATGAGGTGAAGGAAAAAACAGGCTTATTTTATATTTAGACAGAAAGTCAGGGAAGAGAATTAGATAGCAGTAAGGAAGTAAGTGAAAAAGGGAGAGTAAGGAGGTATATGGAACAAAAAGGCAGGTGTTCACATTTACTGATATAGCTTACCCTGGTTTTGAGCAAACCAGGATAATATAATTAGTGTGTTGTTGTGGGGGGGTTTGTGCTGTGTATATATATATATATATATATATATATATATATATATATATATATATATATATATATATATAAAAGGGTACTGTATGTTTTTGCAAGTTCATTTAATCTTCAATTTTTGCTGATTAATATGTTCAAGTGACTTGGTTTGCCGAATGCTTAATAAGTTCAATGTTGTATTATTGCATTCATGTAAGGGGCAGTGGTTGCAATGCTGAAATTTCCGTTTGTCATTGGGGGTTCAGTGAGTGCGTTTGTGCAACTGTTTGCAGGTTAGGGTTAATGTTAGGGCTACATAAGGGATATATGTAGGATATGCATATAAAAACCATCGTGACAAGATTTATAAGCTTATTATTTTGAGTAATAAAAAAGTATTTGCTCACACTTGTCAAATCACTGGCTTTAGCTTTTTATACTTTGTATAATTTATGGTAGAAAACGTGTTTGTATTGTGGGAACCAAAGCAGAAAGAAGACCATTATGAAAAGTGACCTCATATAAAAAATGAAAAGTAGAAAACAATATGTATGTTGTAAAAGATACTTACTCATGAGAAAGCCAGATAATTTGCTTAGTGACACTGATTCTAGCTTCAAAAGACAGCGCTTCCTTGTTCTTACACACAAAGCCTACTTTTATTTGACCTTTTGAGTAAGTAAATAGATGTGTTCAAATGTATTATCCTTTAAAAGAATTCTATATAAGTTAACCTTCCTGTTATAAAACTTCATGTATGCTATATATTAAATTACTTCTTTCCTTTCAGGCATCTGTCATCATCTTCTCTCTTTCTTAACTTCACACATTGTTCATTGCAAATAGGGTAGTTCAGGGAACAAACAATCGCTTGTCATCTGCAGGTTACACAGAATAAAAATTATATGTTTCTGGCTCAGTTCCCATCTGCTAATTGCCCACCAGAAATTCCAATCTGATATTGGTGAAGTGATACTATCTAGCTGGCAAGAAAAATAGTTTGTTGCAGTTTTTTAATGAACATTCTGTATTAACCCTTAAGGGTCTGCAGAATATAAATGCATAAAAGGAGGAACTTTTTTACTGTAAAGCATCTGCTCAGGTTGTATCTTATAAAATACAATGCTTAAGATAAAACTATATAGATTAGCATAAAACATGAATTTTAATTTTCTGCATTAAAACTGACTACTGTGTGATGCAAACTGAGGTACCAAACAAGTAAGCCACCTGTAAGGAATGTTCTGAACACCTGCATTCATTCTCAGAGTTTCTAGTTTCAAAGCATATAAGTGCCAGTGTGGCACTATGGCTATGTCACTGTGTGAGTGTGTGTGTGTGTGTGTGTGTGTGTGTGTGTGTGTGTGTGTGTGTGTGTGTGTGTGTGTGTGTGTGTGTGTGTGTGTGTGTGTGTGTGTGTGTATGTATATCTGCATCTATATATGAATATAATTAATAGTACCAACACAAAGAATTTCAACCATCAAAATACTGAAACAAAACACCGACAAGAACCAATGCTGAAAGCTAAAAATGTCAAACACAAAAGACTTATAAAAAAAAACACAAGTTGCCCTCACCTCACATTAAAAGCATTGCAAAAGAAAGACAACCAGTCTCCTTCTGTGATCAGTTTAAATAAATAAAATAAATAAATAAATAAAAATCCAAACACATAGCAATGCCATCAGAAATAATTTGTTAAAACAGAGGTACTATTAAGGGTTTTTCAGAAGGTAAGATACAAGATTGTATTAGGAGCAGAGGCAAAATAGAATAAGGTCTAGCATACATGAATAAGGATGGGTAGGGGCTTCACCCACTTGCACCACCTCACTCGTGTGTACTTACCCTAAACTTATCCTTGACCCTGAACCTAACCCTAAACACAGACTTGCACCTTACTTTCTGAAAAGCCCTTTTCCTTATAGAACAACTACACATGCCACTCAAATACATAAACACATACATTCAGAACACTAAATCTATCCCCTTACCTAAACCTTATTTTAACCCTAATGAGCAACTGCTTACACATTCCCACCCCTACATCAACCCACTTTCCTCTGTTGAGATTGAGAATGCTAGCAATAAAAAAAACAAACATTTGTTAAAATAACACCACAGTTGTTTTTGTTAGGAAAATGAATTGTTGATAAAGTGAGTTGCATCTACATATCTCTCTCTATCTATCTATATATATACACACATATATATACATATATATATATATATATATATATATATATATATATATATATATATATATATATATATATATATATATATATATACGGATCTACTTATAAATTTCAAAGTTTCAAAATTTCGAATATCTTATGGTCAAGACCATAAGATTAAAGTTTTGAAACTTTGAACCATTTAAATAGAGATACAGCACAGAATGGTATATTTACCATTTTTCTTGATGTGGTGTGATCTGGGTGTTGGTATATTTAATTAGCAGGGGGTGAGGGGTGTGCAGATTTTTTTGTTTTTATTTTTTTTTATTTACTTTTCAAAGTTCTTGACCATTATAAATTTGAAGTTTTGAAACTTCAAAATTTAAACATAGACCTATATATTGGCAGAAACACTAACACTGACAAGTTAAAAGTGACAACAGAATGTTGACATGGTTTCGCACATGCTCTGAGGTTTAACCTTGGACCATGCAAACTCCACCAAATTGTTAATCTTGCACAACTGCTGGCCATCTGTTTTGTCCACCATGGTGGGTTGATAAAACAGATGTTGACCAAAGCCACACTACACTAAAATAAGTGCATCTTTATATGTACTTTTCAAAAAGATGTGATTATTGTAGGCTCTGGCTCCAGTAACTAGTGGATTCTGGACAAAATAATTTAACAGCACAGTATTCATAAGTAATAACACTGATAACTAGGATCAACAGCAAATGGAAGTTTTAACTCAGATAATCTTTAGTTCAACTGCAGTAGGTGAGAGACAACAATCAGTGCAAGCAACAATGCAAAGACTGCAATAACCAAAGTAAGATCAAGTGCAATCAATAAAAGAAATAATTGTTTAATTTGGTCTCTGCTAATAGGAGCAATGATAAATTGATGGCCAACCCAATTTCTCCAGCTGCAGTTACTGTAGATTGGGTTGCCTATCTTTTTGGCTCAAGGACCACTTACCATACTTAGCAAGGCTTGGAGGGACACATTACCACGTCAAATATGTATCTCCATTCAACATGGTTTGTTACAGAACATACTGAAGGCCAGATAAAATGCTTTGATGGACTGGATTGTGGCCCTATGGCCTCTGGTTGGACACCACTGCTATAGATCAACAGCTACAGACAGAATAACTGGATGGTTCCATGTGTAACAACTGTAGAACAAATAGTTGCAAGCGCAGTAACAACAAAGCAATCAGTATGAGCATTAAAATCATATCAGACAGACTAATCCAGTAGTGTTGAGTGCACTACTGTAAAGTAGGAGCCAGCTGGCATAATAGTAAATCAGTGAGTTAGAAGCTGCAGGGTAATGACACCAATAAGTGTGATCATTAACTGAGATAGTAAGTTAAGCTGGCTTCTGTCTAACTGGTATCAGTAACAGGGAACAGGGCAACATTTCTAGCAATAGTATTAGCAGCTGTGCAACATTACCCTGAATATTGTCACAATGAAGAAGAAGAATGGAAAAGTGACCGTGTCTAATAGTGCAACACTGCTTCTGTGTAGTAACACTCCAGCAAGCAGAACAGCAATACTAATTTCAGTAAATCAAGCAGATGAAATTCAACCAGTAAGGTAAGGCAAGCGTAATAAATTTGGAGTTAGCGTGTTTAAGTGCAAACAACTAGATGACAACTAGGCGACAGCTTCCACTCTTTGCAACAAGCAGCGGTACATGCAATTCAAAAACATCTGAGATTACTTAGGTGTAACCAATCAAACTGACAAAATATGATAAGAATATATGCTGTCAGTCATGCTAGCTTATTTGAGAACAGTTAGACAAATGATAGAAGAGGTTTCACCAGAATATGACAGATCTGTATCTAGGTCATCTGGCATTGTGTACAGTTCCTCAAACCAGCACCATCCTACAACTGCAACTCAAAGTAAAGTTGAGGTAAAAAAGGCATTTTTAAGGACAGAAACAAAACAAAACAAGCAAAAAAGAAAAGAGAAACAAAGCTCTTCTGCACTGCTGTAACTGCAGCAAGCAGCTTGCCTTAGTTTTAACAAGCAGATACTCAGTGGTGCTTTGGAGTAACCACAAAAGCAGTGCTGACAGTTAAGTGGTATCCTTTTAGCTTCACAAATCAGTACCACTGCTGCATTTCTATACCATAAGCACCTGCCAAAGATACCACCAAAGTGCTTGTGTCTCTGGCAGCTGCCCCCTTCACCCTGCCATAGTTATGACTGTGGAATACAGTATGCCAGCAAATGCAGACCTGTTAAATAAGCACGGTACAAATCTGTGGTTCAATCAAGAAGCAATAAACAAACACAAAAAAGTTGTTTATTTGCCAAGACTACTGAATATTTATCAGACTAATGAACAAGTTCCAGCTATGTGCTATATTCAAATCATAAAATGAAATTAATTGTAGTAGTGCATTTAAGTTGAGACAGAAAAGGCAATAAAATGTATATGATCTAAAACAAGGATGAAGAGGTTATTTTTTTGTAGATTTGGCTCTTGTATGGCTTACCTAACAAGAATTACTCTGATCGGCCTTAATGAACTTTACACAGACAAAGTGAGCACACCTCTGGTTAGTTAAAGCTTGTAAGGCCGCAACCCTTCATAAGGCAGCCAATCAGAATTCAATCTATGCCCATGCAAAAACCACCCAAATAAAAACTGGTACTCTGATTGTTCTATGGAAACGACATAACCCATGGTCAGATATCTGTCATGTGGAAGCCTCTACTCTCCTAATAGTTGGGACACTGCAGACCTGGTCCTAGGAAGATGATGACGCCCTTGTGGTGCACTGAAGCATTAAGATCGCAAATGGAAAAGCCTTTGTAATCTTCTCCTCCATCTCCATAGCCTCCCATTGTCTCCCCCTAATTGTTTGTTAGAGTGCAATCAGCAGCCGAGTAACTTAGTAATACTGATCACCAAACTCAGTAAACTTCCAGTTATATAAAGTCTGTAAGGCTTTTCCCCTGAGAAGTCAAATATTTCACTTTCTGATTTGTTAATATTGTGGTCAGTATGTTGAAATGATGAGTTTGTTTTTGGTCATTTAGCTGAAATTCCAACCAAGTTATTTTTAAATACATCTTTCTAAGCCAGCAGAATACAGAAAAAGCATAAGCCAGAATATTACTGTCAAGGTATCAAATAACTGCTTAAGTCAGGCAGTTCCAGCCACCACCTTTGAGCTATTCACAGAAGAGTCCCTATTAGGTAGTCAGTCATTTCTATATCTTCTTCACAATGCAACCATACCATCCACCCCATCTACCAACATTAGTATTGTTTCTTCAAGACAACTTTGACAGCTCCTGAAAAGGCTCTGACCTTATTCTATAGCTGCAAATAAAGAGTAGCATAAGCATCTTAAGTTGCCTACAAATGTATACTTTATCATGTCACAATAATTAATTGCCTTTCTATTGAGGAATCATATGTACCCTAGATGTGTGCGAGGGTAGGCAGTCTTGCTTCCCCAAGTACTTTTGGCTGAACATCTTTCTGACCCCCCCATAAACGATCCTGACAAATTGCATCATTAAGAGGTCTTACCACATGACTAATCAGAATTTACTCTATCTGTTCATACCACAGCACCAAGATGGAACTGCTAGCTTTCACCAGCTGTGTAAAATAAAAACATAACCATGGTAAATGTGGCAGGGAGATGTTCTCCAACATATCAGAGGTGCTTGTATGCTGTTAACAATGAGATCCTCAAACATAGACTTAGACATAGTCATTGTGAAATGTTAAGACCTTCCCTATGCTGATTCTCTGGCTTCTTGACCTCAATGACCTAGACTGTCACATAGCTTTACACCATCTTTAGTTGATTGCAATTAGTTTTCTTCCTTGCCTTATAGGGTCATAGGTTCATAGGTTAGTACTAGACTATCTGCCCTTGCAAGCCCTTTTAAGCTTAGCCAATTATCCCCTGTGAGATTCAAACCCTGTACCTTGTGTTTGCAAGGCAAACACCTTAACCATTAGGCCACACTCCCACCCTTACTTGCCATTATCTTTCCTATTTATGAGTTGAATCATTTTCTTCAAAGGGTTCCTATTCTCATGTAGTGCTTATTTGTACCAAATAAAACATTTTTTTTCTTTTGTGTTTTATTATCACTTATAGTATATCACTTTTCTTAATTTTGTAGTATGTATTGTTGAGTTCTAAAATATGATAACACTTTGGGAAAGGGATAAGGTGGCACCATGTTTCACTCCTGCCCTCTTGATTTTTCGTGCTGAAAATCAAACTACATCAATGTTATCCTCTATAAGAGTATGACTGCTTGAAGTGAAGAGTTCTGCAAAAACATTTGGGTGTTACACTGGACCATGAACTCAAATTTGATTGGAATATCTGGAGTAGTGTCTGCTTGCATAAGAAAAAACTTGGAGCTCTGTACAGGACAGTTAAATGTCTGACAATATGTACTAAAATTAAAATATACTGCTTATTTGTCCTGCTGTGCCTGCAACATACATGACATATTTATATTTTATTTTATTTTTATTCTTTGTTGACCAGATCAGTCCCACTTGGCTAGTCGCCTTTTTCAGGGGAGACCCAAGGTGGTATTTATATGCTGGAGGAAATTTGTTTAGGGCATCAATGAACTTCCTTTACTTGTTCATACAAACATACAGGGACACAGTTCAGTGTAGCACTTCCTGTCTTACATTCAGAGCATGTAGGCAGCTAGGAGAAGCAGGAAGCTTGGAGGAGAATGAGAACGTGGTTGTTACTGGAAAAGAAAATGCTGTTAGTTGTAGCGCTAAAGAAGCTAATGTAGTGGAAAAGGAGTTAGATGAGGCATGGAAGGAGAAGAATGGAGAAATTATGATTGGTAACATGAACAAAATAAATGAAGGGAAAGAACAGGGAGACGGAGTGGAAATGATTAATTCCGAAGATATTTTTCAACGGAATCTTTTCATTACAGATATTGCAGCAGCAGAATGTGCTGCTACGACCCTCCAATTGGGAGGGTGGGTGAGATGTCTGCTAAAAAGAACTAATAGACTGACGTGAACCAGAGAAGGAAAAGCAGCACCCTGGGGAGCAGTAACGGGCAGGATTTGGGAGAACGAAAAACAAGAAGAGAAGAAAGAAGAAAAGAAATCGCACGCACAGACAGTAAGTGAAGGTGAAATGAGAGAATCAAAGAAGGTGGACGTTAAAAGAAAATATCAAGTAAGAATAAACAATAAAATAGAAAAGCAAACATGGGGCAGCATCATAGCCCCACTAGGAATAGAACCCAGAAAGGTAAGAGCTTTTTTGCATGAATAAGGAGACATTTTGTGATATCTTTTTTTAAGGCTTGTAACAATACAATAGAAGAAAAGACATTCATTGTTGGAACTTGTATGTAATTCAGGCTTTTAACAGAGAAGCCAAGAAAACGTATTTGTACAATTTGGGACTGAAATTTAAAAAAAAAAATGATCTACGGGACTATTTAAAAAGTCTATGTAGAGATGTTATACATGTTACTGAATATATATGACAACAGAGGCCTATAGACAGGAAGATGGGAATGTGGTATAATACTGAAAAGGCAACATGAAAAAAAATTGTACGTTTACCTAACATAATGAATATAAAAGGGAATAAAGGAATTGTAAGGTATTGGGAGCAACCTAAGACATGTTTTTATGTGACAAAGATGACCATTTAATTAAGAACTGTGATCAAAGAAAATGTTTCATATGTGGAAAAGTGGGCAATGAAGCAAAGAAAGTGTATAAAATGTGAAAAGATAGGTCACTTTTGGATGGATTGTACAGTGTTAGAAAATCAGACTCAAGAAATTATATTAGAACAGGAACAGGATAATGAAAAGGTTATATTAGATACGATAGAAGAAACACAACATAAAAAAAATGGATGAAAGTAATGTGAGAATGGATATGAGAGACAGCACAAATGCAACAACAGAAAAATAAGGAGATGAGAAGAAGGAAATTAGTAACTCAAGTGATGAAGAAAAAAGTAAATGGGTAAATGTAAGAAGTAAAAGAGTGAAAGAAAGTTCATAAATGTAACTATAGAGGAAGCCAAAAAGGGAAAAGGATAGATAAAAAACTATTCATTACAGGGAGAATCTTGGCTGTTAATGTGAACAGTATAAAGAACATCCATCGCAGGTTAGGAGCATTAGAATGGTGCAAAGTACTAGACCTGGATATTATGGCACTCACAGACATTAAAATAGCAGCAGAGGAAGAAATAATACAGATTAATGGATTAAGGAAAGGGAATGATATTTGTAATTTAGGCAACAAAAAGTGTTCTGGTATAGTTACCTTATGTAAAAAAGGTGGAGATATTTTACATTACACAATAGTTATTATTGCAAGGATAGCAATACCAGACATAAGATACAAAAATCAAGTTTATAGAGTGATTACACTCTGTGCATGTACCTTGCAGAAGCAAAGATAAATCAGGCTTGGAAAAATATTGGACTATGTAAGTCTGAACATGCAAATAATTGTAATGGGGGACTTCAACTGTGATTTAAGACATAGACAACAAGAAGGGGCAGATATTAAAGTGATTTTAGATATTATTAAATATAATACAATGTATCTATGGGAAAATAAGAAATGGAAACATAAAATAAGTAATTTAAGAACAGAAATTGACTATTTTATAGTTTCAGATAGCTTGATCATATTTCGTCAAGGATGTAAAACCACAGGATTTTCACATCACTTAGCCATATAGCTAGAGATACAGATTAAAATAGATTACATTAAAATAGGTAAAGGAATAAAAAGGATTAATTAGTCAGATTTGAAAGAACATGCAAAGGATATAATACAACAACTATGGCAAGATCATATAAACATGAGAGAATTATATAAATGCTGGACAAGTTGGTGGATTAGTTTAAAAGAAAACAATAGTAAAAAGTACTAAAATGGCAAAAAAATGAAGAGATTGCAAGATATTAAAAATGCAAGGAAATGAGTAATCAAATATTAAAAAATAACAAATAATAGAGAAGAGCTCATAGAAAAAGATAGAAAGTTATATGAAATGAACCAAGAAAAATTAAAAAAAGTTATTTAAACAAAAATATTTTACAAGGGAAGAAAGAAGAAGTAGCACCATATGTAAATAGAATAGTCAAAGAAAACACAAGAATAATAAGAGAATTAAAAAATGAAAAAGGTGCTACAGCAAGCACAAAAGATGAAATTATGAAAATAATCAAATAATATATTTTGGAAACATTTTCAACATGTGACAGTATAATAGAAGACAAATGAAAATTAAGTAAACTAACTGAAGAAGACGATAAAAGAATGGAAGAAAAAATTTTAATAGTAGAATTTGTTCTAAAAACAGAACATGTAAATGCAGCTACAAGTAAAGGTGGACTTGAATACTTAATGTACAAAAATATGCAAGAATAGCAAAAAAAAATACTTTCTAAAAGTAATGAATGAATGGCTTGAAAAGGAATAAATGATGAAACAATATGTTTAGGTGTAATGAAATTGATATGGAAGAAGGGAGAAAGAACAGACATAAATACTGGCATCCATTAGTACTGCATAATGTAGATTATAATATTTTTTATGAAAATAATAGAAACAAAGAATAGTAAGTAAATCAACTGTTGTCTGAAACAATCTTTGGAGCTAAAGATGAAGGAAGTTGAGAAATTCTGATATTAATAAGATATTTAGTAGATGATACAATAAATAGGAAAACGGGATTAAATTATTAGTAGGGGATGTAAACAAATCATTTGATAAGATCTAATGTAAAGCATTATGGAAAATTTTGGAAGAATATAAGTAAAAAAAATATATAAACATACTGAAATCAGTATACAGGAAAACAATGTAAGATTGGTAATCAATGGATGGTTAAGGAAAATAATAGAAATAAAGAGTGGTATTAAATAAGGATGCCCAAAAAGTAGCATTTTATTTGCTTTAATTATAAATGTAGTAGTTACTAAAATAAACTTGATGCTAGAGAAAGCAAGATATCAAACATCAGAAAGTATTTCAATTCCAGTAATGTTTACATATGCAAATGACTTAGTATTGCCAGATAAGAATAAAGAATGGATGAAAACAGCTATAGAAATACTTAATAAAGAATTAAATATGCTAGTATTAACTATTAATAGAAAGAAAAGCAGAGGACTGGGTCTTTTGGAAGAAATATTAGGTATCTAGTTTAATGAAGAAAAATAGAAATTTTAGGAATAAAGTTTGGACATGAACAACTGAGGGAGAAACAATGGAGAGAAATAATTAAAATATGAGGTATTTGTATATTTTGGAGTATGCTTAAGCTCACATGTAAGAAAAAATCATATTTAACTCTGTATTATTAGACAAGATCATACATTTAGCTAGGGTATGCATGATTCAATCAACATTGGGAAAAGATTTAATGAATGTCATTTTTTCTTTCATATGGTGTGCCAGACTTAAACCAATTAGAAGAGGCATTCTTTATGCAAGTAACAAAGAAGAAGTGTTGAGTTTAATACATCTAATTATATTAATTTCTTCACTTAACTTATATAAAGTATTAATAGGAAGGAAAGATAAAGGAAAGTTATTAACAAGGGCTATATAGAAGAGAAACAAAACAATTTGGGGAAAGCTTAACTGTCTGAAGAGGAGCAAAACATTTGTTGTATGGATATAAAATTATATAAAAAAATAATGTTATGGAAAACTGATATAGGGAATATAGAAAAAGATAGAAGGACATGGTATGAGAATGTAATGGAAAAATTCTACTATGTTTATCCTTGGAAAATATAGGTGAAGAAAAGATTAAACCAGTAATAGCAAGAATGAAGAGATATAAAAAGTATGTATAATGTTCAGTTTTTTTTACGTCTACCAATAAGTAAGCTTCCAGTTAAAGCAAGCATGCCATACAAACCAATAAAAGATAGATTTTGTATATATTGTAGAGAGCTGGAAACAACTGAGCATGTTTTTATAAGGTGCAAAAGAATATTTAATTTGTGGAAAGAGATATATGACAAAGGATATTTAACTGAGTTTAGATATACTGAATGCATAAACATGGATATGATCAAATATGGAGAATATAAAAATGAAAGACAAGATGACAGAAACAAAATAGCCGAAAAGTTATTTTGTATTATATGGATTATATGAAATGAAAGAACTAATGAGGTAAAATATAATGGAAAATGGTTGTTACCAGAGATATTGAAAAAAAAAGTTAAGATTTTGGTTGTGGAGAAAGGAGTGGGAGGGGGGGACTAAAATGAAGGTTTAATATACATATATGTAAAGCTTATGTTATAAATATAGTAAATAATGCATGTACTGTAAATATGTTATGATACTTATATAGTAGATGTGTATAGTGTTTGTGAATTTAATAATAAAGGACCCCTACTCTTTTCAATAGGTGCCATTTGCATCTACCTGAGCTACTACTAACACAAGCAAATGAGATCTCCAGCTGATTAATCTACATACATTTCCATTAAAGAGGCTAAAAATGCACATAGCAAATAAAAATGACTTGTGTAATGTTTCCATAATCCATCACTCACCTTCCTCAGAGCTAGTAAGTGGTTTTACTTGATTTAATATTTATCAGTAAACACTAAATGAAAACTCCAGCCAAGCTAGAACTTCCAATGAGTGACCTCCCAAACATCCTGTGACAGAGGCACATGGGATATATGCAAATTACCCTTATGAACATCAAGTGTTTCAGCTATATGGCGATTCTGATTGCCCATGACTTTTACATTTGAAGTCGCTTTAATGGACAATTTCAGGCCAATAAGGCCAAACCCCACTAGCTATGGATATGCATATTTCGGCCTTGTTATGACATCATCAGCATAGCACAAGCAGAGTGTTTGACTAAGCATAAGAAACACAGGGTTGTTATACCCAGCTAATGTCCATTATCATTAGGGTGACTGCAAAATATCCCAACTAACAAATTAAAAAATGTGTGACCTTCTCACTCTTTGTTTTGATTTAATATTTATGGAAATTATATTTAACAACTGCCCACAACATTTAATATAATCTTACTCTGTACACCATAATACTTTGAAAATTGGTTTCCCAACAAGACTCTCCTCAAAGCAAATACCTACCAAGCTAAGTTTTACCAAATGCACATCTGTTAAGAAGATGCACCTTTAGTGTGTCAGTATTCAGATTTTGAGACAAATTCTCTCATTCCCTTGGGGAAATCCTAAACATATCCTTCTGAGAAAGGATTCAAACAATTCTACTCAAACTGAAAGCATGACAGCAATCACTGTAATACTTGATATTCATATAACCACAAAGCCCTTCATAAAAAAGCACTAAACTTTAAATCAGTAAAGTAGTACAATGTGAAGAGAAATGTGATCCTTCACTCTAAATCTATAATTATTCCTAATCTCTGCAATGATTTATAATACCCAAAAGACAAATGTTCATTTCCTCAAAAGCTCTCTTTGCAAATATTGCCAGAATCCCTTTGCAACTTTTTAGTGAAGTACCATCTATATCTTAAATAATGCTTTATCATACCACATACCAAACATATGCTTCCTTATATTCCGTTGCTACCTCATGTTCCACCCTATATTTACAAATGTGATTAATTACATAAAAATTCAGGTGACAGTCTGATTGTCATACTGAGGTGACAAATATTCAACTCTACTGTTTATGCAATGTATTGTCTTTTTTAATTTTGTATTTTAATATCAAAAAACAACAATGTAATAAACTACAAATTACCAGGAAAAAATATATATATATATATATATATATATATATATATATATATATATATATTATCAAAATCTCACAACTGACAATTGAGAGTGTGCATATATTTGACCCATAATGTTCTAAAACAAATTACCGATCATTCACATCACTGAAAGTAGAAATTAAGGAAAGTCGACAACTCAGGAATGTTGACTTTACTGAAAATACCTACATGTCCAGTTATGTGCTATGAATGTTCTGCAGGGGGGCAAGCCCCCTACTACTTATATATACAAACTCTGAGATCACACTACAGGGAAGGAAAGGGTAAATTTCCTGATCCTCACTATAGTGCTATCTCCATTCAAAATAATAAATCCACAAGAGTGAATGCACAATAGCATTCACTCTTGTGGATTCATCATTTTGAAAATCAGTATTATGACAACTTGGAACATTGCCTTTTGCCTTTGCAGGTCATGTAACTGACATGTGACATTTTGATGGTAAATCACATATATATATATATATATATATATATATATATATATATATATAGGTTCCCTATTACACCATCACAGATGCAGCTTGTCAAATGCGTTTTTGTTGAACAGTAAAGCATAGAAAAGCAAATTAGCGAAGTGGTGTTTCAGTGAATTCTTTCCCTGGGAAAGAATTAGTTTGGCCCTTTTCGCTACTTTGCCTTTTCAGTACTGTAGTGCAATCGTGGAGTTGGTATATTTAAGTGGAGGGTGTGGGGGGACAGCCCCCCATGTCAGAGGGTGTTGGGGCAAAGCCCCCCACGTTAAGTAATGATTTACTGTTTTTTTTTCGGAACAGCGACTGTTTTCCATTGGAAAATAATCGCTGTTCTGAAGTTTTGACATAAGCTTTCGCTTACCTGGGTTTGATTATCTGTTGTTTGCTCTTCTGAGCATGCAATATGATAATATAGACCCTATATATATATATATATATATATATATATATATATATATATATATATATAGATAGATAGATAGATAGATAGATATCAGTTACAAATAATCATAAGACTAAATGATTTTAGTGAGTTGTGAAAAATTCAATAAAGAAAGTTTAAACTTAGCTAATTACTGCATTTTTTTAACAATTGATTCAATTTTTCCCATTTAATTAAAATCTTATTTTTCTTTGCTCTCATGTTTATAACAGACATTTCTTTATGATAAACAATAGTGGCTAAATTAATAATTTCAGTAAAGTTTGGAGCAGAATCCTTTTTCCAATTTAAATTTCTTGCCATAGTTAAGAGAGTCCAAACCAAAGAATAGTCATAAGAATTTATGCATTGAGATACAGGTGCACTAATCAATATCAAAGACTCAAATATTACACAGTTATCATCCCACAGAGTCTTAAATAATTCTTAGAAGTTATACCAAAACCTTCTATTTTTATCATAGCTGTAAAACTATGATACCAATCCACATTTAATACCCAGTTATACTTCCACTTTGACAAGAAAGATAATTTATCAAATATTTTAATTAGCCCATGAAGAGCAATAAGATTCTATGAAGATATTTGCAAACAAATATTTTCCCATGCAAACTTGTGGGTGTAATCTCAATTAATTTAAGGATTAAATCTTTATTTATCTGATCACAAATCAATTAAAGTTTTAAGTTTGAATAAAGTTTCAAAATGTATCATTAATTTTAACATCTAATTCTAATAGTAATTTAATCAGTTTCAATATGAAAGAGAGCTATTCCCATTGCTAATAATAACCAAACCAGCATAATTTAAAATCATTGGATTTTTAATCCTACATTTACGCTTATCAATTTTTATAAAGAGTTTGAATCATCAATTGATAATTATTTAAATCACACATCTTTAAATTATCATCTATAGACAATGAATTGTTTCCTTCTCTGAAAGTTGACCATTATATAAATTCATTATCTTTCTTTACTTTATGTGTGTGTGTGTGTGTGTGTGTGTGTGTGTGTGTGTGTGTATAAATATATATATATATATATATATATATATATATATATATATATATATATATATATATATATAAAGAGATAGAGATGTATAAGCTTATGCTTATACATACCTATATTCCATGTAAAAATATATGAATATGTTGTTTTTCTTTTTTTTTTGTATTTTGACTTTTCTTCTCAGTTTTTTTTTCCTTGTGGTTAATCATGTATAAATGTCAAAGCTATGTTTTCTTTTCCTTTTCTTTGTACTGGGTCTTTTCTCCTTGGGCCTCCACTGAAAATGGGTTTATTACCCAGTCAGACTTTCCTGGTAAACAAATGTCAAATAAAATAAATATATAAATAAATAAACAAATAAATAAAATTAAATACATACATACATACATACATAAATATAACATCTGACAATAATGTTTACTAGTAAGACTACATTTAGTATTTGCTATGGTAAAAAACTGTAAAAAACAGTTTTAATTGAATGTATTAAAAATAATTTTCTTGCTTATTTTAGTAATAAAAATTGCAAACTTTTATGAAGATTGCCTTCATGATTTCTGCTGCAAATTGGCACTGCCCATACAGAGTAGCACAAGCTATAGAGTGAAAGAGTCCTGGTTAACTAACACAAATAAATAACATGAATTTTTTTTCCTTGGCACAAGGTGATAGCCATTGTTAAATGTATTGTTTTCTTCAAGGAAAGGCAGTGACAATTCTTTGCTGAAGAATTTACTGTAACTCTGAAAACAATGCTATGGGCATTTTGCAAAGCTCTTAGGTTCATATGTTCATAGTTTCATAGGTTGATAATAGGCTATCGGCCCCAGGGCCTATACAAGCCTAGCCATAACAATTCCCTAGATATTTCTTCCCACAATATTTACTTCTCTGGACCTCTGTCTTTCGGGGCGACTGACATGATCCCTGGGGTGAATTTCCTATCTCCCATCCAATCAACAAGGTTCCTTCTGAAGAGGGCCAAGGAGGTGCTCTGCTTGACATGTATGGGCAGTCTATTCCAGATCATGGGGAGTCTCTGAGTCAGGAACCTATCCCTCCAGCATGTTTTGTTCATTGTGATGACAAGGTTTAGATCCCTGGAGCGTCTGGCTCTGAGGGATTGGGATTTCTTTAAGTGGAGCATGTCCAACTGCTCAGGGTTTGACATGGCCTTGTATATTATGCAGAGATCGCCTCTGAGTAGACGATATGCCACAGAGTATAGCTGGAGTTTTTTCAGACAGTCAGCATATGGCATCTGCTTTAGGCCTTTGATTCTTTTAGTGAGGTGTTTCTGTGGCCTTTCCAGCTGATACAGATGTCTTGTGAGGTACATACCAAACAGGGCATTATACTCTATAATGGGTCTAATGAGTGATGAGTACAGTGGGACAATTACCTCTTTTTTATGGATGAAAAGCCCTTACTGATGAGATGTGCCACATAGAAGGATTTCCTGACTGTTGTGGCGATGTGGTTATCGAAAGTGAGAGCACTGTCCACCTGTGTCCCTAAGTCTCTCATCACATTTTCGATGTTAAGTGTGCTGCCACCTATGTGGTAATTCATGGGTACATGTTTTTTTTCCAAAGGGGATAACTATACATTTCTTGGCATTAAGCTTGAACCCGTAGCTCTGGCACCAGGCATCTGTTTCTGTAAGGCCCTTTTGTAGAATATCCACATCATTTGGGGATTCAGTAATGGCTCCCAGTTTGGAGTCATCTGCAAACTTTGTTAGCCAGAGTCCCTTAGTGTTGGCCTGTACTTCAGAGAAGTAGATGCCAAACAAGAGTGGCCCCAGGACTAACCCTGAGGTACTTCACTTGTCACTTGTCACTTGTCTGGAGCTGTATTTGGAGTCGGCTACTTTTACAGTCTGGGTTCTGTCAGTAAGCCAGTTGGCAACCCATCGAATGACATAGGGATTTATGCCCAGCTTAGTAAGTTTATCTATGATTCCAGAATGGGGGATGGTGTCAAAGGCCTTTGCAAAGTCTAGATAGGCTGTGTGGACTGACTTACCCTCATCCACATCTCTGGAGACTGATTCAAAGAAGTCAATCAGATTCAGAAGACAAGATCGACCCTTCACAAACCCAAACTGAGTGGGGTCCAGTGTTTGAAGGTTGCCAATGTCTTTGTTTATAAGTTCCATGATAATGCGTTCCATGCACTTGCAGATCAGGCTTGTCAGACTGATGGGACGGTAGTTCCCGGGATCCAAGGTGGATCCCCCCTTGTGAAGTGGGATAACTGTAGCTGTACACCACTCAGTGAGCACGAAGCCTGAGGTGAGGCTATGATTAAACATGACACTTAGGTGAGGTGCCAGTTCATTTTGTAGTTCATGTAGTACACAGCCTGGGATGTCATCTGGTCCCATGGATGCTGTATTGTTAGCTTTGGAGAGTGCGGTTTCTACCTCTGTGGAAGTGATTACCGGAATTTGGCAATCTTTTGGTATTGAGATGGGCCCTTTAGGAGGTGAGAGGGGGGTGAAGTTGGCACTAAATCGATCTGCCAGGATATTGGCAATATCCTTGGGATCAGTATATTTAATGCCATTCTGTTGTAGCTCAGAGCAGATCTGAGCATTGCCATTTAGATTCTTGACATAACTATAGAATGCCTTGTGGTTGTCTTTGGAATCTTTGTCAATTGTATTTTTGTAACTAGCTTTTGAGGATTTTATGAGGGATCTCAGCTTCTTACTGAGGCTGGTGAGGGAGTTTTATGTGTCATGGGAGTTTCCTCTTTTCTGCAACAGTTTCTTCCTTCTATTGTATAGTTTGTTTAAAGCAGGGAACCACCAGATTGGCTTCCTTTTTTTGGAGAAGAGCAACTTGGTTCTATGTGGGTTGGCACGATTCATGCATGAGTGGATGTGCTCGTACAGTGCCTTAGTGTAGGATATTGCAGTCAAACTTTCAGATCCTGTCTGCATGGGTGTCATGAAGTTTGTCACTTCTGACTTCAGTAGCATGAATTTGGCTTTGGAGAAGTTTTTTAAGGAGGTTTCCTTACTGGGGGATGGGGGTGGCATGTGGATGCCAAGGGTGATTTGCTTATGGTCAGACCTGACCAATGAGGGGGTGACCACTGGTGTATAGCATCTACCTCCCATGTTGGTAATGACCAGGTCTAGGATATTGGAGACCCTGGTGGGACAATGGATTAGTTGATCCAGGGCATTGGAATTTATGAATTCCAAGAACCATTGGGAAAAGGAGTTGGTACTCGAGTAGTTTTCCAGTTAATGGCAGGGTAGTTGAAATCACCCAGTATTAGGGTGTTTGGTTGTATCTTAATATTTTCCAGTATGTTTAGAAAGGTGTAGTGAGAATCTTGGGGCATGGTGGGGGATCTGTAGCAAGCTACAGTTTTGATTGCAGTCTTACCTAGTGTTAATTGCACCTGGAGAATTTCAGATGCATAGTGTTGGGCAACTAGCCTGGAGGTATGAATATCCTTGGTGAATATGGACACTCCTCCACCTTTAGTGTTTCAGTCTTGGTTTTGTGGCCAAAAAGTGTGGTAAGAGTTGTAGCCTGGTATTGCAGGGGTGCTCTCTGGAGCCTTGAACCGGGTCTCAGTTACTGCACAGATATCGATGTTCTCCATTTTTAGGAGTGCCTCGAGAGAGTGCATTTTGAGGTTTAGACTTCTAGCATTGAGTAGCATTACCTTCAGATTTTGCATGCTTGCATCTGTTATGGTGGTGGTTTTATCCTTTGAACCTTGCCTAGAAAAGGCACTATAGGGGTGGCAAGAGCTTTAGCCAGTAACCTGAATCCCAGGGTGACAGGTGCAGACCAGCTCTGGCAAAGCATCATGGTTTGTCGATCATGTCTTCCCAGGCAGACAGATACTGGATCCCCTTTGAATGACACCAGAAGCTTAGCCAATTGTTGAAGTCAATCATTTTGTCCTTATACTGTGGTATTATTCTGAGTGAAGGCAGGATGCTACTCAGGACTAGGGTCATACCTGCCTGGGCCACATGATCCAAGAGCTCTTCCATGTCTCTTTTCATGTAGTCCATGGAGGTACATCTCAAGTAATTCACTCCAGCATGGACAATGACAGAGTCATATTTGTACTTGCTGTGGAGTGACTTGAGTGCATGCATTATGTGGTGGATCCTGGCACCCGGCAGGCAGCTGACTGTAATTTTCTCCTTGTTCAGCCTGGTGAGTGGGACATCAGTGTGCCTGACTATAGAGTCACCTATGACTAAAGTGTTGGGTACATTGTCTTGCCTTAGGGGCTGTTGTTGGGTGGCACACTGGTGTTGTGAGCTATGTGTCACTTTGGTTGTGACTGGTGTTTGTTTGAGTTTCAGCTTCGGAGGTCCTTGTTGCTTGGGCAGTTTAATGTTAAGGGCCTCCGCATATGTGGGTTTAGTGTTGCTATATATGGGTGTTGATGGTGTGGGTTTTGAAGGGCTATGAGTTGCTTGAGGTGTAGTGCAGGTGTTAACCTTCTCCTCTTGACTGTCTAGCACAATCTTGGCTGGAGAGAGCTTTGCTTCCAGTTTGGCTATGTAAGTGCATCTCTCACAGGTTGTAGTGTTGGGTGGTAGGAGGAGAGGATTGTCTCTGTACATGAGGCAGTTGCCGCATTGTCCCAGTATGCCCAGATTCACCAGGTGGATGGGAGAAATCACCAGAAGCTGACCCTTGGACACGCCTGTTTAGATGCTTTTTTTGTAAAGTATAAGAGCTGTGTTCCCTTACATTTGCAAGGTACTTTGCAATTATAGGCTGTTTAGTGCCTATGATTAATTTCTCCTTATTGACAAGGAGAGTTGAGTGCTTGTATCAGTTTCAGGCTTCCTAGTGCTTTCCAGCAGGTTCTAGAGCAAGTGCTAGTCACAGGGGTTCAGATTTTAGTGCTACTACTGAGAAACCAGCTAGTTCTAAGGGAAAATTGGAAGAGCAGTCTTTCTGACACCTGGAATAGTTTAACCATTGCCTCGCAGTGCTGCACGATGCAAAAAATGTGCAAACACACACATTTTTTAAGCCAGAAAGTTGAAAGGTATAGAAATCAGCCCAAAAAGGCTAATAAGATTACAATTTCAGAGCTGGAAACCACTCCTCTAGTGTTAGATAGGCAGTACAATGCTCACCACTCCCCTGGTAAGCAGCAGGACTTCCCTCTACCACAGCAAGGTCTGGATAGCTCTGAACACAGAAAATAAAGTCCTGAGACTAGCAAATCCTGGGATATGGACTGGTTAGAAAAGGTGGTAAACGAGCAAACAAGGTAGTATTTTTTTTTTGTTAAAACAGGCTAAACAATGCAATAATACAGTAAATAAACACAGAAAAGGCTAACACACTTGAGTGTGTAGTCCTAAAAAGTAAATACAATTAAAACTCTACAAAATTAGAAATTTAAAACTTTTTAAATGAAGCAAGGCAAGTGCACAACTGAAAAACGATTTAAGAGGCAGTAATACAGCAGAATAAGTAGCTAGTCTACATATACAGAGAAGTCTATATATACAGAAAAGCAGCTAAAACACACAAACAATTTAGATGCAGTGCAACCTAGAGCACTTGAGTTGTAGCAATATCATTCACATCTGCTAGCCCTTGCACTAATGTTGTTGTGTCTTTCGGCTTTTCCCGGTTAGGTGTCACCACAGCGGAACTCTGGTCCTCTAATGATTGGTAGTTGATTTTTATGTGCCGAGTTACCAGCCCTGACGCACAACCTTCATCAAAGGTACGCCCATTCACACATGTCCCCACGCAGAAGACGGTATAGCTGAGAATCGAACCGTCAGCATCTTACTGTGAGACGACAACGCTACCGCAGCACCACCATCACAGGTCTAGCCCTTGCACTAATGAGGTGTGAAATACCTAAGTACTAGCAGGCTTGGCAATTGTTACCTAATACTGCTTAATAAAAAAAGTTTTAATGTATAAGGAAAGTATTTAAAACAAATAAATGAGTGATTTGTATTACTTGCTTTAGTACATGTTATTCTTACACATTTACCTTGATAATCAGCATTACTGAATGCTTCTCAGTCAGAAACACAGCTAAAATAAATCCATGCTGGTTACAGTTAAGCACACCTCAGCACTGAAGGTTTGGTAAAGACAAGCTGCATACACAGGTACAGCTCTGATGTGATGATGCTGGGAAAATCTGTGCACTGCTGGATACATTAAGCTGACAAAACAGGAAAACATTGATTAGAAAGGTATACTCAAAGCTTAGTAACAGTACTTTTTCAAATCCTCTTCCTGAGTCATCTCGTTAAAAAAATACTAACACCATAACAGGTTTTGAATAGAGTATTAGTTTTAATGACGGACTATTTAGTAAATGAAGTAAATGGCAATGCTAGGTCAAACCAGGTCCCCAGTTACCTCTGTGAACAATTTCAGTTCTTTCACTATATCAGTCCTGAACAAATTAGTTTGGTGTGATGGTCGCATGTCTGTTTTGTGTTGCAAGCAATATGGACTTACTTACTTTGATGAAGTTCAGACAAAATATACAATCCATAGTCAAAACTGCACACTTGTTGAATGTATTTACTACTTAATATTTTTTTTTTCTGATAATTAGCCACATAGCTACTTTTGATAACAGAAGTGTGCTTATTTTTTCTGTAGAATTCTTTTTTTGGTTGGCCAGCATCTTCTGTTTGTGGACAAGGGTGAGATGTCTTTATTGGGAAGTAATGATTTAACTGAATGAGAAAATAACATTAGCAAAACCATTTATGAAAATTCCCAAATTAGACAACATTTCCGAGAAATCTCATTTCTTATCATACTTAGTACGATTTGGAAAAGATAATCTACATCCAGCTCAATGCATGCATCTAGCAATGCCACCTCCTCTCCCCATATTACTGGATTTTGAGCAGGCCAGCACACTATGACTTTCTTATGGACCCTAAACATGGACAAAGGCAATCTTACAGGAGCCTTCTTCATAGAGCTCACAAAAGCTTTTCACATCACTGACCATGCCCTTCACCTTCAAAATTTAATTAACAATGGCATTCATCCAAAAGCTTACGGCTCTTTCAAAAATGTCCAATCTAATAGAGTCTTCAGAGTTTAAATAGACTTCTCTTTGGGAGTGGGTACTAGAAAGCCCAGCCAAGATAGCTGCCTAACCCAAAAGCTCTGGACAGGGCCTGCAGAAATTTGAATAAAAATAGTCTTTCCCAAGGAGAAAAAAAAAACATCACAGAAAGAAAGATGAGTGAGTTGAAACAAAATGAGGAAAAACCACAGTGGTACAGCGGTTAACGTTGTTGCTTCACAGCAAGAGGTTCTCCAGTTTGATTCTTGGCTGGGGTGCCTTCTGTGCAAAGTCCGCATGTCCTCCTTGCTTTAATGTGGGTTTCCTCCCACATTCCAAAGACGTGTCTGAAGTGTTTCTCCCTGGGCCTTCACTGAAAATAGGTTCTGTCCTAGTTAGAATTTCTTGGTAAGCAAATGTTAAATAAATAAACTAGCTCATTTTAAAACTGCAAATAAGGAAGATCAACCGTGCATTTTGTTTGAAAAGGTTATAATAGTAGGGCAGGATGTGAGATCCTTGAAACAAACAATGGAACAACAGAAGACAGAAATGAAAATGCTACAAACAGAGGTGCAAGATCTGAATGTAGATAAAGCTACAGGAACAGACTCAGAGAATGCAAGAACTAACAGGCAGAACAAAAAGAGAAATGATGGATGATCTTGAAAATCCTTCAAGAAGGAGCAATATCAGGATAATTGGAACATAAGAGAGAGAGAGTGGTCAACATTGAATTGAAGCTGTTTGTAATGCAGCTATTGCAGGAGGGATTTATGATAAAGACTCCAACAGAGAGGTTACAACATGTAAAATGCTGGCAAGCAGCTGTAGACAGAAGACCTTAGCATATTTTGGCATATTTTCATTCCTTTGCTGTAAAAAAATGAAATAATAAGGCAAGCAAAAAAGCATAAAGTTATCCCATTTGTGAGGATGTTCATAAAGCTGGTTATGGATTACTCTGAAACACTCTATGGGAAAAGGAATGCTATGATTGAGGTATTAAATAAGTCTCAAAATGCACTCGCTCAAAGCACTCCTTAAAATGGAGAACATCAACATTTGTGTTGTAACAGAGACCTGGTTCAAGGCAGCAGAAAGAACCCCTGCACTATCAGGCTATAACTCATTCCACACCTTTCGGCCCCAGAACTTGGACCGAAGCTCCAAAGGCAGTGGTGTTTCCATATTCATAAAGGATGCACACACCTCCAGACTGGTAGCCCAACATAACGCAACAGAGCTACTTCAGGTGCAACTAATATTGGGTAAGACAGCGATTCAGGTCATAGCCTTCTATATGTCCCCAACCATGTCCCAAGACTCACACTCCACATTCCTAAGCACTCTGGAGAATATTAGGGTCCAACCTAACACTCTCATACTGAGCGACTTCAACTACCCCTCCATTAACTGGGAAAACTACTCATGTACCAGTACACTTGCCCTGCGTTTCCTGGAATTCATTAATTCCAATGCCCTGGACCAGCTCATTTTTACTCCCACTAGAGGTAGAAACATCCTTGACCAAGTCATTACTAATATGGGAGACCATTGCTCTACACCAATAGTCAACTTTTCCCTGGTTAGATCCAACCACAAACTAATCACCTTGGAAATCCACATCCGTCCCACCCACCACACCCCAGCCAAAGGTAACCACCATGAAAAACTTCTCCAAAGCTAACCTTGGGATCCTAAAAACAGAGGTGGCTAACTTCACGGCACCCATGCAAATGGAGAATAGTTGCATTACCGCTGAATCATACACCAATGCACTGTAAGAACACGGACACAAAATCATGGATCTCGCCATACCCAATAGAACCAACATGCTGTCCTCCAAAAAAAGGAAGCCAATCTGGTGGTCTCCTGCCATAAACAAACTCTACAACAGAAGGAGGAAACTGCTGCAGAATAAGGTGAAGTCCCAAGACTGGAAAAACTCCCTTATCAGCCTCAAGAAAAAGTTGAGATCCCTCATCAAATCCTCTAAAGCTAGCTATGAAAACAGAATTGTAGCAGATAGTAAAGACAACCACAAGTCCTTCTATAGTTATGTAAAGAATCTCCTTGGCATACCCAGATTTGCTCTGAGCTACTGCACAATGGTACCTCCTATACCGAGCCAACAGATATTGCCAATATACTGGCTAACAGATTCAGTGCCAACTTTACCCCTCTCTCCCCAACCATAGGGCCAATCACAATACCAGTAGATTGCCAGGCACCCAGTATTACTGCTGCACAGGTTAAAGCAGCACTGTCCAAGGCCAAGAATACAGCTTCTATGGGACCTGACAATATCCCTGGCTGTGTTCTACATGAACTACAGAGTGAACTAGCACCTCACCTGTGTGCCCTGTTCGATCACAGCCTCACCTCAGACTTTGTCCCTACCGAATGGCGTGCTGCTACAGTCATCCCTCTCCACAAAGGAGGAGCGACTACAGACCCAGGGAACTATCACCCCATTAGCCTGATGAGTCTGATATGCAAAGCTATGGAACGCATCATCATATACCTAATAAACAAGGATATAGGGAATTTCTAAACTCTGGATCCCACACAGTTTGGTTTTGTGGAGGGTAGATCATACTACCATACAGTGTACTATCATACACTACCTCCTACATCTTCCCACTACTATCACACCTCCTCAACTAACATGTACAAGCATACCATACCTATGCTCACCGCATGCACTCTCCTTGCATATCTTACATCCTACCAAAGCTCCATCATTCCCCCACTCAACCACTACCACTGTACTACTACTCACACCACCACTCATGTCTCACCCTCACTCAGCTCCCCTCCCACCAACTCAAGAACCATCCCTATGTACCCACCCACATATTCTACCAACTATATTACTCAAACATAAAGCATCCCTACAACTTAACATAGTAACCCTCCCACCATACCTATTACTCACAGAGCACAATCATAAAGTTTCCCTTATAAACAAACACATTCAAAAACTGAGAAAACTAATAACCTCATGCATATCAAAACTAGCCCTAAGTGGAGACATCCACCCCAACCCTGGCCCTACCATCTCCAACCCCAATCCTCATAATCAGACTAGAAACCACAACTTCTCCCATGTTACAGCCAATAGAAAGCCAAGTGACTTCCTTCTACTAAGCCTAAATATTAGAAGTATATCCAACAAAGTCCATGAACTCCATGCCACCATAGACTTGTACTCCCCAGATATAGTCATCCTGACAGAAACCTGGCTAAAACATCACATTACTAGTGAGCAAATACTCCCTACAGGTTACGACATACTAAGAGTAGACCAGCTAAACAAGAAAGGAGGTGGTGTAGCTATAATATTTAAACAGCATCTAAACATCCAGATCTTAAAATCATCAGCTCCACAAATAGGCAGTGAAGAAATAATATATACCAACCTCAAAATAAACCAAAACAAAACCATCAACATAATTGGATGCTACTTCCCACCTGGCCAAAACATCCCTCCACTAGAAAACCTCCTCAGCTGGTCTACCCACCATCTCCCCCAAGAAACTATCATTTTAGGTGATTTAAATATTGGCTGGCAGTCCTGTTCTGGCAACCATCCAACCCATCATGTAAACCTTCAAGGCTTCACCCAACTAGTCCAGTTGCCAACCAGGATAAATAAAAACTCCAGCAAGCACACTACCCTGGATTGGATACTAGTCAGTAAGAGCCCCCAGTCATATATAACAGGCTGCTTATCAGATAGCCTCAGTGATCACTCCCCAACATTCCTACTCAAAAACTACCTATACCAAGCTAAACCTGTCATCTACCGTCAAATATGTAAAAAAACTAAACTTTAACCCACTCACATTCATCTCATCCCTCAAAGAATGTAACTGGTATCCTCTAAGTACCTCAGTCTTGATGACACAGTTGAAGTTTTTAATACTACCTTCCTGAGCATCCTTAATTACCATGCCCCCATAAGACTTTCCAGAAACAAAGCACAACCCTCCCCATGGCTACAGAAAACCACTAATCAGAAATGAAAAACAGGGATAAAGCCTGGGAGCACTGGTGCAAAACCAAAACCCCCTCAACTTGACAGACATTCCTAGAACTATTCAATAGAGTCAAAAAGCTAATAAAACAGGACAAATTCCAATACTACCAGTCTGCCCTAGACTCTTTCCAACAGAGCCCCAAACAATTCTGGTCCTCCATAAACTCCATCCTCCACCCAGGTAAAGTCAGTACCCCTCCTCCTAACATCCCTCACTCCTCAGAAAATATTGCTACTTCATTCAACGCACACTTCACACAAACCATACTATCACTAGCTAAACAACACAACCCCCCTCCCCTCCAACCCACACCTTCAACTAGTAATCTCCCCACTGCCTTCTCTTTTTCTCCTGTACCTACCTCCAACATAAAAAAACTCTTAACTAAACTTAAGTCCACCAAATTAGCAACAGACAACCTCCCAAGTGAATAGCTACAAATCGCAGCTGATGCTCTGGCCTACCCAGTATCCATCTTGATTAGCCGATCTCTGTCAGAAAGTTACGTTCCCACACTGTAGAATGTATCACATATAATTCCACTCCACAAAGGAAGACCCTCCTCAGAACTAACCAGTTACCGCCCCATAGCTATTCTCTCTCCACTCTCCAAAATACTAGAGAGATGCATACACTCTCAGGTCTCAGACTACCTCCTTACTAACAACCTCCTTTCCAATACTCAGCATGGTTTCCAACCAAACCATAGCACCACCACTGCCTTACTCTCCTTTACTAACACTATCCTTCAGCATAAAAACAATGGCTATCTCTCCTCTGCTACTTTCCTAGACCTATCTAAAGCATTTGACATGGTCCCACACAAACAACTTATCTCTGTCCTCAATAACCTGTCCTTCTCTCTGTCACCAACTGGTTTCAGAGTTACCTGTCTGACCGCCAACAATCCATTGTATGGCAGAATGACATATCTCCCCAACTACCTGTCTCCATAGGGGTTCCACAAGGATCCATCCTTGGACCCCTACTCTTCTCTGTTTTCACCAATAATCTAGCCTCTGCCACCAAACATGGCACACTCAATACAATACGCAGATGACTCAACCATCATCTGCTCAGCCCAGTCCCTACCCAAACTGCCAAAAGTCACACAGGAAGCCTTTTCCTCTGTTGAAACTTGGTTATCCGATGCCCAATTAATACTCAACCCAAACAAAACTAAACTACTCATCTTCCAACCCACCAAACATACTCAAAACAACTCTCACTTTAACATCACAGCAAAAGACAACACCACTATATACCCAGCTGAACACACCAAATTGCTAGGAGTGGAAATAGACAATAAACTAAAATTTGACATTCACATATCCATGACCATAAAAAAAGTCCACAAAAAACTAGGAGCGTTATACAGAAATAAGCAACTTATCACCAAAGTAGCAAAGATTTCAATAGCAAATTCCCACCTTATCTCCACCCTACTTTATGCCTCTCCAATATATACCAACCTAAAGCAATGCGATCTAAACAAGCTAGAGACCTGCTACAACAAAATTGCCAAATTCGCCACAGGGGCATCCTACCATAGTCACCACTGTCTCTCACTTGCTGAAGTGGGCTGGCTTGAACTCCCTCACCTCCTTCAATGGTATCAACTCTCACTCGCCCACAAACTAGTAAACCATCCACTAAATGTCGCATCCCTCCAGAATCTACTCCAACCTTATCGCACCACTAGACCACTAAGATCCAGCAACAAAAATCACTTGCAGATCACTAAAGCCAATAACTCTGCTGGTGAAGCACTATTCTCTTGCACCATAGCCAAATTATGGAACTCCCTCCCACCCACAATTACCTCCATACCATCATGCACCCACTTCAAAACTTTACTAAAAGTGCACCTATAAACATGCTGGCTATGCCCTTGCAACTCCCACTCTAAAATCACCCACCCCATCCAACCACTACCTTTCTTTCCACTCCACTAACTACCTTGATTATAGCAAGCTCAGATGCTAAAAAGCCTAGTACTTTTTATACAGCAGGAACGTCTTATTGTAACATTTGTTAATGTCTGTTATGTACTTCGCAGATAAAGATTCTAGTTGTCTACTGATGTACTATGTTCTTCATCTGTAAATATGTTGTAAGTAATTGCTATGTTATATTCTTAATCGCTATGTAATCCAATGTAACTACTGTATGTTTATTTTAACTGTGGAGCTTTTCTCCCTGAGCCTCCGCTGAAAGTGGACCTACGTCCAGTCGGACACTCCCGGTCAACAAATGTAAATAAATAAATAATTAAATAATTAAATAAATAAATAACTCATGCCTGCTCAACCTTGTCAATTTCTTTGAGTCAGTCACCAGAGCTGTGGATGATGGCAAGGTGGTTCATATAGCCTACCTTGATCTGGCCAAGGCCTTTGATACCATTCCCAACTCAGGAATCATAGAAAAACTCACTAAGTTAGGTATCAACCTCTATATCACTAGGTGGGTTGCAAATTGGCTTACAGATAGAACCCACAGTGTAAAAGTAGCTGACTCTAAGTCAGACTGCCAATTAGTCGTGAGTGGAGTCCCACAGGGTTCAGTCCTGGATCCTCTCCTGTTTTTTTTATCTACTTCTCTAAGTCCAGGCCAACACAAAGGGACTCTGGCTGACAAAGTTTGCAGATGATTGCAAGTTGGGAGCTATTATTAACTCCCCAAGTGATTTCAATATCCTACCGAAAGGCCTCACTGAGACCAACGACTGGTGTCAGAACCCTGGCCTTAAGCTCAGTGCCACAAAATGTGTTGTTACCCCCTTTGGGAACAACCCGGTTCCCATGAATTACCACATTGATGGTAGTCCACTGAACACAGAAGGTGCTATAAGAGATCTGGGAACACAGGTTGACAGCAACCTCTCTTTTGACCACCACATTGCAACTGTGGTCAGAAAGTCCTTCTATGTGGTACATCTCATTACAAAGGGTTTTGCATCCAGGAAGAAAGAGGTCATTGTCTCCCTCTACTCTTCCCTGATTAGGCCAGTCACTGAGTACAATTCCCCATTTGGCATGTACCTCACTAGACACCTACAACAACTGGAGAGGCCACAAATGTACCTCACAAAGAGGATCCTAGGCCTTAAACACTTGTCCTATATGGACAGACTCAAAAAACTCCAATTATTCTCTGTCTCCTATCGCCTACTTAGAGATGATCTCTGCTTGACTTACAAAGCCATGCCTGACCCAGCTTTTTGGAGATGCTACATCTAAAGAAATTCCAAACTCTCTATACTTCACACTCCAGAGATCTCAACCTTATTACCACAATCAACAGAATAAGCTGGAAGGACAGGTTCATAACCCAGAGACTGCCCATGCTATGGAATAGACTTTCCATACATGTCAAACAGAGCACCTCACTGCCCCTCTTCAAGAGAAATCTTTATGAGTGGATGGGAAATATAAAATTCACCCTGGGGATCACTCCAGTGGCTCTACTCGACAGAGGCACTGGGAACTAAGGTCGGGTGGCATGATGCCAGGATAATCCTATGGGCTAGCCTTGTAAAGGCTCCAGGGCCTTTTGCCTAGTACACACCTATGAACCTATAAGAATGAATAAATGTAACAGCTACATGGTTGAAATACCCTGCAATTTTGGAAGTCCAGCAGGAAGGGGAATCGTTCAAGGAACAAAATATTGAGGCTTTTCAAAAGATCAAGGAAGAGTATCATAGACAGCTAAACAACACAGCTAGTAAAAATCTGAATCATCTTCATGACATGTACTGGGAAAGAATCCTTAATCATAGAAGTGAATTGCTATACAGACATTATGAGGATGTGCAGTGTCAGATGCTGAATTATCTGAAGGGAACAAGACAAGACCAGGAAGACCAAGGTGGCCTATGCCAGTAAAAGAGTAAAAGAGTTGAACAGGAAATAAATACATAACAAAGCAATCACAAATCTTCTTTTGGCTTTTCCCAGTTAGGGGTTGCCACAGCGGATCATCTGTCCGCTCATGATTGGCAGAGGAGTTTTACAGTGTTGAGTTGCTAGCCCAGTGCCCAACATTCCACAGAAGGCGCACACACACCTAGGGCCAATTTAGAGTGCACCATCCACCTACTGCATGTCTTTGGGAGGAAACCAGAGCACCTGTAGGAAACCCATGCGACCACTGGGAGGACATGCAGACTCTGCACAGCAGGCACCCCAGCAGAGAATCGAACAAGAGAACTCATGCTGTGAGGCGGCAATGCTAACTGCTGCACCACCTTGGCTGCCCAACAAAGCAACCCCAAATAAATGAGAAAATAAACAAGATGGTAGAGGCAAAAGAAGTGAAAGAATCATATAAAATGGACAAAAACAAGAAGACTCCCCCGAGTGAGATTTTAGCACAAAAACAGAGAAAGAATCAGAAGCAGAGACAGACAAGGAGGAGTTATAAGGAGATGGGAGGATGGGGTGTTGTATGTTTCAAACATCTCAGAAGTGAACTGCTGGACAAATTAGGGGAACAAGCAAGCTGGAGAGAAGCATTTATAAATGGTGGCAAAGTTGAACAGGTGGAAAGCAGGAATACAGAGGAGAGGAAATGAAAGCGACCACAGAAAAGCAGAGAAGCAATAAATAAGTGGAAGGAATGGACACTGAAAAGTAGGTCACTGTGGACAGGACAGGAAAGATGCATTAAATGAAACATATCCTTACCTTGTTAAAAATGCCCCAGGGAAAATGAATATCAAAACATTACAAAAATGGGAAGACCTGAATCAGTTCTCAAGACAATTAAATAATGGGTAATAAGCTTCCAAGGTAAACAATATATTTTTCTTAACTACTTAATGATGTAGAATACACTGCAATAAATATAACTTCAGTGTCTATGAAGATATAAGTAACAAGTGAGGGCACAAAAAAAATGTAAGGGTAAATGGGAAATACAAGTTAAAGCAACCAACAGACAAATGTGAAACAAAGTAATGGTGGATAAGTAGCACGCTATAGCTATAAGATTACAAAAAAAGTGTTGGACGGTTACATCATACCTGTGGACAGCAGTTAATGCTGTAATATAAAAATATTGTGACATCAGTACTGGGTTGGCTTGCAATATATTAGTATGAGAGGCAGGTGATAGGGAACAAAAGAACATCTTAAAAGACCTATGTCCAGGGCATACCCATAGGTTCATAGTTCATAAGTGTGTACTAGGCTAATGGCCCTGGAGCCTATACAAACCTAGCCCAAAAAGGTTCCTGGCATAATGCTGCCTGAAGATAGTTTCCAGTGCCCCTGTCAAGCAGAGCCATTAGAGTGATCCCTGGGGTGAACTTCCTATTGGCCATTCACTTGTCAAGATTTCTCTTGAAGAGGGCCTGTGAAGTGCTCTGCTTGATGTGACTGGGGAATTTATTCCAGAGTATGGGAAGTCTCTGGGTTAGGAGCCTGTCCCTCCAGCATGTTCTGTTTATTGTGGTAATGAGGTTTAGGTCTCTGGAGCATGTGGCATGGAGGGATTGGGATTTCTTTAGGTGTAGCATATCTAACAGCTCTGGGTCAGACATGGCTTTGTAGGTCAAGCAGAGATCTCCTCTAAGTAGGCGATATGAGACATAGCTGGAGTATTTTGAGTCTGTCCATATAAGGCATATGTCTAAGGCCTAACATCCTCTTAGTTAGGTATTTTGTGGCCTTTCCAGTTGTTGTAGGTGTCTAGTAAGGTACATACCAAATGGGGTGTTATATTCTATAACAGGTCTAATGAGGGACGAGTAAAGAGGGACTTTGACCTCTTTCTTCCTGGAGTAGAAACCTTTTGTAATGAGATGTGCTACATAGAAGGACTTTCTGACTACAGTGGCAATGTGATTATCAAAGGTGAGGTTGCTGTCAGCCTGTGTCCCCAGGTCTCTTATCACACCTTCGGTGTTTAGTGGACTGCTGCCTATGTGGTTGTTCATGGGCACCAAATTTTTCCCAAAGGGAATGACAATGCACTTTTTGGCATTGAGCTTAAGGCCATGGTTCTGACACCAGTCATTGGTCTCAGTGAGGCCTTGTTGCACATTCAAGAGCCAAAAGGTAGGGATTGATAAGCCAGGGGTGGGAAGAAAGGTTTGAGTATAGGCAGCTGCCAAAAAACACAATATTTTATCTCACAGCGTAGACCTAGAGCAAGGGTTATGCCAGATAGCAGCAACTGTGAAAGCAGGTAAGGGTGGGAAAACAACAAGGAACATAGAGATGGCTACTTGGAATGCTGGGGGTTCATCAAATCCTATCAAAAGAAGGACAATACAGTAAAGGTTAAAGAGGGTGCAGGGGAGATGCTATCTATAACAAGCAAGAGACAAAACCGAAAATCAGAGACGGGAAGAAGGTACTGTGTTATGACTGTCCAAAGGAGAAATGGACAGCAAGGCAGGAGGAGGAAACAGGGACATAGAAAACAGATTTTTTAGAGGGCTTCATAGAAACATGGAGAAAGTGATAAAAAAATAAAACAGGCAGATGGATCATCTAGTAGGCAAGGGTGGAAGTTGCACTTTGGACGATAGGAAATATATGTCCACCAACAAGGATAAAGAAGGATTCTGTAAGACATGTTTTTACTAACTGGGTACTAGCAATAAGAGATGAAATGGAAATAATGCGGTGGGGGGGGCTGCAATGTCACTAGAGAACCAACAAAAGACAGGATGAATGGAAGGAGGAAATATAACAAAAATATGAGACAAAAACTAGTCCAAGGAATGAAAGAGGGAGGGTGGCTGGGCATATGGAGGGAGAAGCCTCTAAATGATAGGGGAATACAGCTTCACAAGAAATGTTTTGGAACAGATGAGTAAATTATACAGGTTCTTAGGGAAGGGACAAATAATGGCATAATGAGAGAGATCTATATACAAAAGAGACACATATCAGATCAAGCAAAAGTTTGACTTAATGAAAGTATGTAAGTATGCAGGAACACAAAAAGAGAAGGGGTGGAGGTGAGCTAGCTAAAAAAAATAGAAGGAAAAAGGAGACAAGGATACACTGCAAAGATTAGTATATGACTCGATAAAGGACAACATGAGAGACGTGGACACATTGAAAGCATGCTGGTGGAATGGGATCAAGGTCACTGTCAGGGGAAACCTGTCGAGCACAGAAGGAAAGAATGAATGGTGATTCAAAAGGTCACTGTCAGGGGAAAACTGTCGAGCACAGAAGGAAAGAATGAATGGTGATTCAAAAGGTCACTGTCAGGGGAAACCTGTCGAGCACAGAAGGAAAGAATGAATGGTGATTCAAAAGGTCACTGTCAGGGGAAAACTGTCGAGCACAGAAGGAAAGAATGAATGGTGATTCAAAAGGTCACTGTCAGTGGAAAACTGTCGAGCACAGAAGGAAAGAATGAATGGTGATTCAGAAGGTAGAGAGAGAGAGGCCTATGTGGCACAGAATGAGGCCAGAAGAAATAAAAGTAGGAGGAAAGCATTACAAATCAAATAAAAAGCAATAAGAATGGAAATAGAAAGTAAAATTATTACAGAACAGGAAATTCAACAGTGGTACTGTAAGGACTGTAAGGACCTTATTTGCAGTGTGCATGCTATCACATTTGATATTGATACACAAACAAATACAGCAAGAGAAGAAGATTTGGGAGATGAAATTACCAGAATCAGCAGCAGAGGATGTGCCTGAGGAAGAGCCTATGTTAAAGTTCACAAATAAATAAAGAGTTTTACCTTTTAGTCTTGAGTCAAGAATAACACTTCCGGATGTGCAAAGTACTGGTTTATTCCATAAACAGCGCTGGGAGACTGCCTACTCAAATTTCCAGACCAGTCTCCAAGTACAGAGGAAAAAATCACTACATATATACCTTTTCTTATTAACCCAGCCACTGGGGATGCACAAGTCAGTACATTTCTTTGTACCGATCCCAAGCCCAGATAACTGTAGAGGGATGCGTCAGGAAGGGCATCTGGTGTAAAATTTTGCCAAATCATACATGCGGACAACAGTACAGAAACACATACCAGATCGGTCGAGGCCCAGGTTAACAATGACTGCCACCAGTACTGTTGGCCAACAGGGTGCTGGCAGAAATTGGGCTACTGCTGGCCGAAGGAGGAGAAGAGGGGGAAGGTACACCTGAAGGTAGGTAAAGGTTAGGACTGTGATAATGAGGGTCAGAACTTTGAATGTTGGCAGTATGACTGGTATAGGGAGAGAGCTAGCTGATATGATGGACAGAAGGAAGGTTGGTATATTGTGTGTGCAAGAGACCAGATGGAAGGGGGGCAAGGCTAGGTGTATCGGAGGTGGGTTCAAATTGTTTTATCATGGTGTGGATGGGAGGAGAAATGGTGTAGGGATTATCCTGAAGGAACAGTATGCTAAGAGTGTTTTGGAGGTGAAAAGAGTGTCAGATAGGGTGATGTTTATGAAGCTGGAAATTGATGGTGTAATAATGAATGCTGTTAGTGCATATGCTCCACAAGTTGGGTGTGCGATGACTGAGAAAGAAAAATTTTGGAGTGATTTGGATGAAGTGGTGATGACTGTACCCAAGGGTGAGAGAGTGGTGATTGGAGCAGATTTCAATGGGCATGTTGGTGAAGGGAACAGAGGGGATGAGGAAGTGATGAGTAGATATGGTGCTAAGCAAAGGAATGCAGAAGGTCAGATGGTAGTGGATTTGGCGAAAAGAATGGACATGGCTGTGGTGAATACATATTTTAACAAGAGGGAGGAGCATAGGGTGACATATAATAGTGGAGGAAGATGCACACAGGTGGATTATATCTTATGTAGAAGGGCCAGTCTGAAGGAGATTGGAGACTGTAAAGTGGTGGCAGGGGAAATTGTAGTTAAGCAGCATAGGATGGTGGTTTGTAGGATGACATTGGTGATCAAGAAGAGGAGGAGGAGAGTGAGGGCAGCACAAAGGATCAAATAGTGGAAATTGAAAAAGGTTAATTGTGAGGTGGAGTTCAAGGCAGGCACTGGGTGGCAGTAAAGAGTTACCGAATAGCTGGGTAACTACAGCAGAGCTAGTAAGGGAGATGGTTAGAAAGATGCTTGGTATGACATCTGGAAAGAGGAAGGAGGACAAGGAGACCTGGTGGTGGAATGAGGAAGTACAGGAGAGTATACAGAGAAAGAGGTTGGCGAAGAAGTGGGATTGTCAGAGAGATGAAGAAAGTAGACAGGAGTATAAGGAGATGAGGTGCATGGCAAAGAGAGAGGTGGCAAAGGCTAAGGATAAGGCGTATAGAGAGTTGTATGAAAGGTTGGACACTAAGGAGGGAGAAAAGGACCTGTACTGATTGGCTAGACAGAGGGACCGAGCTAGTAAAGATGTGCAGGAGGTAAGGGTGATAAGGATAATGGGGGAAACGTACTCACAAGCAAGGAGAGTGTGTAGAGCAGATGGAAAGAGTACTTTGAGGGGCTGATGAATGAAGAGAATGAGAGGGAGAGAAGGTTGGATGATGTGTGGATAGTAAATCATGAAGTGCAATGGATTAGCAAGGAGGAAGTAAGGATAGCTATGAAGAGGATGAAGAATGGAAAGGCTTTTGGCCCAGATGACATACCTGTGGAAGCATGGAGGTGTTTAGGTGAAATGGCAGTGGAGTTTTTAACTAGATTGTTTAATGAAATCTTGGAAAGTGTGAGGATGCCTGAGGAATGGAGAAAACGTGTTTTGGCACCAATTTTTAAGAATAAGGGTGATGTGTAGAGCTGTAGTAACTACAGAGGGATTAAATTGATCAGTCACAGCATGAAGTTATGGGAAAGAGTAGTGGAATCTAGGTTAAGAAGGGAGGTGATGATTAGTGATCAGCAGTATGGTTTCATGCCAGGAAAGAGCACTACAGATGTGATGTTTGCTCTGAGAGTGTTGATGGAGAAGTTTAGAGAAGGTCAGAAGGAGTTGCATTGTGTCTTTGTGGACTTCGAGAAACCATATGACAGGGTGCCTAGAGAGGAGTTGTGGTATTGTATGAGGAAGTCGGGAGTGTCAGAGAAGTATGTAGGAGTGGTACAGGATATGTACGAGGGTAGCGTGACAGCGGTGAAGTTCTTGGGTGGGAATGGGATGCGTTTAAGGTGGAGGTGGGATTACATCAAGGATCACTGTCAGGTGAAAACTGTTGAGCACAGAAGGAAAGAATGAATGGTGATTCAAAAGGTCACTGTCAGCGAAAACTGTCGAGCACAGAAGGAAAGAATGAATGATGACTCAGAAGGTCACTGTCAGGGGAAACCTGTTGAGCACAGAAGGAAAGAATGAATGGTGATTCAAAAGGTCACTGTCAGGGGAAAACTGTCGAGCACAGAAGGAAAGAATGAATGGGATCAAGGTCACTGTCAGGGAAACCTGTCGAAAGCACAGAAGGAAAGAATGAATGGTGATTCAAAAGGTCACTGTCAGGGGAAAACTGTCGAGCACAGAAGGAAAGAATGAATGGTGATTCAGAAGGTCACTGTCAGGGGAAACCTGTCGAGCACAGAAGGAAAGAATGAATGGTGATTCAAAAGGTCACTGTCAGGGGAAATCTGTCGAGCACAGAAGGAAAAAATGAATGGTGATTCAAAAGGTCACTGTCAGGGGAAAACTGTCGAGCACAGAAGGAAAGAATGAATGGTGATTCAGAAGGTAGAGAGAGAGAGAGGCCAATGTGGCACAGAATGAAGCCAGAAGAAATAAAAGTAGGAGGAAAGCATTACAGATCAAATAAAAAGCAATAAGAATGGAAATAGAAAGTAAAATTATTACAGAACAGGAAATTCAACAGTGATACTGTAAGGACTGTAAGGACTTATTTGCAGTGTGCGTGCTATCTCATTTCATATTGATACACAAACAGATACAGCAAGAGAAGAAGATTTGGGAGATGAAATTACCAGAATCAGCAGCAGAGGATGTGCCTGAGGAAGAGCCTATGTTAAAGTTCACAAATAAATAAAGAGTTTTATCTTTTAGTCTTGAGTCAAGAATAACACTTCCGGATGTGCAAATTACTTGTTTATTCCAGAAACAGCACTGGGAAACTGCACACTAAAATTTCCAGATCAGTCTCAAAGAACAGAGGAAAATCACTACGTATATACCTTTTCTTATTAACCCAGCCACTGGGGATGCACAAGTCAGTGCATTTCTTTGTGCCGGTCCCAAGCCCAGATATGGAGAGGGTTGCGTCAGGAAGGGCATCCGGTGTAAAATTTTGCCAAATCATACATGCGGACAACAGTACAGATACACATACCAGATCGGTCGAGGCCCAGGTTAACAATGACTGCCACCAGTACTGTTGGCCAACAGGGTGCTGGCAGAAATTGGTCTACTGTTGGCCGAAGGAGGAGAAGAGGGGGTAGGTATGCCTGAAGGTAGGTAAAGGCTAGGACTGTGATAATGAGGGTCAGAACTTTGAATGTTGGCAGTATGACTGGTATAGGAAGAGAGCTAGCTGATATGATGGACAGAAGGAAGGTTGGTATATTGTGTGTGCAAGAGACCAGATGGAAGGGGGCAAGACTAGGTGTATCGGAGGTGGGTTCAAATTGTTTTATCATGGTGTGGATGGGAGGAGAAATGGTGTAGGGGTTTTCCTGAAGGAACAGTATGCTAAGAGTGTTTTGAAGGTGAAAAGAGTGTCTGATAGAGTGATGTTTATGAAGCTGGAAATTGATGGTGTAATAATGAATGCTGTTAGTGCATATGTTCCACAAGTTGGGTGTGCGATGACTGAGAAAGAAAAATTTTGGAGTGATTTGGATGAAGTGGTGATGACTGTACCCAAGGGTGAGAGAGTGGTGATTGGAGCAGATTTCAATGGGCATGTTGGTGAAGGAACAGAGGGGATGAGGAAGTGATGAGTAGATATGGTGCTAAGCAAAGGAATGCAGAAGGTCAGATGGTAGTGGATTTGGCGAAAAGAATGGACATGGCTGTGGTGAATACATATTTTAACAAGAGGGAGGAGCATAGGGTGACATATAATAGTGGAGGAAGATGCACACAGGTGGATTATATCTTATGTAGAAGGGCCAGTCTGAAGGAGATTGGAGACTGTAAAGTGGTGGCAGGGGAAATTAGAAGTTAAGCAGCATAGGATGGTGGTTTGTAGGATGACATTGGTGATCAAGAAGAGGAGGAGGAGAGTGAGGGCAGCACAAAGGATCAAATAGTGGAAATTGAAAAAGGTTAATTGTGAGGTGGAGTTCAAGGCAGGCACTGGGTGGCAGTAAAGAGTTACCGAATAGCTGGGTAACTACAGCAGAGCTAGTAAGGGAGATGGTTAGAAAGATGCTTGGTATGACATCTGGAAAGAGGAAGGAGGACAAGGAGACCTGGTGGTGGAATGAGGAAGTACAGGAGAGTATACAGAGAAAGAGGTTGGCGAAGAAGTGGGATTGTCAGAGAGGTGAAGAAAGTAGACAGGAGTATAAGGAGATGAGGTGCATGGCAAAGAGAGAGGTGGCAAAGGCTAAGGATAAGGCGTATAGAGAGTTGTATGAAAGGTCGGACACTAAGGAGGGAGAAAAGGACCTGTACTGATTGGCTAGACAGAGGGACCAAGCTAGTAAAGATGTGCAGCAGGTAAGGGTGATAAAGGATAATGGGGGAAACGTACTCACAAGCAAGGAGAGTGTGTAGAGCAGATGGAAAGAGTACTTTGAGGGGCTGATGAATGAAGAGAATGAGAGGGAGAGAAGGTTGGATGATGTGTGGATAGTAAATCATGAAGTGCAATGGATTAGCAAGGAGGAAGTAAGGATAGCTATGAAGAGGATGAAGAATGGAAAGGCTTTTGGCCCAGATGACATACCTGTGGAAGCATGGAGGTGTTTAGGTGAAATGGCAGTGGAGTTTTTAACTAGATTGTTTAATGAAATCTTGGAAAGTGTGAGGATGCCTGAGGAATGGAGAAAACGTGTTTTGGCACCAATTTTTAAGAATAAGGGTGATGTGTAGAGCTGTAGTAACTACAGAGGGATTAAATTGATCAGTCACAGCATGAAGTTATGGGAAAGAGTAGTGGAATCTAGGTTAAGAAGGGAGGTGATGATTAGTGATCAGCAGTATGGTTTCATGCCAGGAAAGAGCACTACAGATGTGATGTTTGCTCTGAGAGTGTTGATGGAGAAGTTTAGAGAAGGTCAGAAGGAGTTGCATTGTGTCTTTGTGGACTTCGAGAAACCATATGACAGGGTGCCTAGAGAGGAGTTGTGGTATTGTATGAGGAAGTCGGGAGTGTCAGAGAAGTATGTAGGAGTGGTACAGGATATGTAGGGGGTGACAGCGTGAAGTTTATGTGGGAGTAACGGATGCGTTTAAGGTGGAGGTGGGATTACATCAAGGATCAGCTCTGAGCCCTTTCTTATTTGCAATTGTGATGGACAGGCTGACAGACGAGATCAGACAGGAGTCCCCATGGACTATGATGTTTGCAGATGACATTGTGATCTGTAGTGAGAGTAGGGAACAGGTGGGAGGAGACCCTGGAGAGGTGGAGATATGCTCTAGAGAGAAGAGGAATGAAGGTCAGCAGGACTAAGACAGAATATATGTGTGTGAATTAGATGGAGGATAGAGGAATGGTGAGGATGCAGGGAGTAGAGGTGGCGAAGGTGGATGAGTTTAAATACTTGGGATCAGCAGTTCAGAGTAATGGTGAGTGTGGAAGAGAGGTGAAGAAGAGAGTGCAGGCAGGATGGAGTTGGTGCAGAAGAGTGTCAGGAGTAATTTGTGACAGACGAGTACCGGTAAGAGTGAAAGGGAAGGTCTGCAAGAGGGTAGTGATACCAGCTATGGTATATGGGTTGGAGACAGTGGCATTGACAAAAAGGCAGGAGACAGAGCTGGACGTGGCAGAGTTAAAGCTGTTAAGATTTGCACTGGGTGGACAGGATTAGGAATAAGTATATTAGAGGGTCAGCCCAGGTTGGAAGGTTTGGAGACAAAGCCAGGGAGGCAAGATTACATTGGTTTGGACATGTGCTGAGGAGGGATGCAGAGTATATTAGGAAAAAGATGTTAAGGATGAAGCTGCCTGGTAACAGGAAAAGAGGAAGGCCTAAGACAAAGTTTATGGATGTGGTGAGAGAGGACATGCAGGTGGTTGGTGTGACAGAGCAAGATGCAGAGGACAGGAAGAAATGGAAACAGATGATCCACTGTGGTGACCCCTAACGGGAGCAGCCAAAAGAAGAAGAAGATATACCTTTTCTTATTAATTTCATGCATGCAGAACTTTGACATTACATTACTCTCAGCAAATCAGTGTATGTAAAAATGTCCTTATTCCTCATGATTCTCTCTTAGCGCTTCATACGAACACTTCACAAATATGCATATTAAAACATAGACTACCTGGTTAAAAATTTATTATCTTTCAACCTTGTAACATTCAGTACCAGTACACACTATCTTACAGACATCCTTGCAATAACTCGTTCCCTAGCCTGAGAAGGCCAGAGAATACTCGCTGCACTCGGGCTTGCTCCGCTCCCCTCCCTACCCCCAATTTCCACCCGCCCCCACTACCTATACCTTTATTCAAACCCCTAATCACCTGACCAGTAGTCCAACACCTAATTCCTTAACAACTAGCCAAACTCACTCATCCTACCTCCCCCCACCCTCCAATCCAGTTACATCCCACACTGATCCCACTCCCAACAACACATTCCCAGACAACACACCTCCACCCTCACACACAATCAACCACGAATCCTAGTTTTGCTACTCACTCAAAGTAGTATCATGTTACCCGCACTCACATCCCTATCACTAGTTCTACTATCGCTAACCTTCCTAACTTCCTGCACAACTACTCCTATCACACTACCCACACTATCCCACCCTCTCAAACCCCTTCACACTTCTACATCTGCCCCACAGTCATAAATCTTACAACTACATATTACTCACTAACAAAAATGACACCATCTCACCACACTATGAAAAACACACATAGACCAAGCTCACAAACAATTAATATTAAAAAGCACATACTGACACTCCTACAACCTCTGCTAACCTCTGGTGACATTCACCCAAATCCAGGTCCCCTCTCAGCCAGACAAACATCTGACCTGCTGATGCTAAATCTCAACATAAGAAGAGATAACGCCTGAAAAATCTGAAAAACTGACAAAACCCCTAGGTCCAGGCAATGCTATCAACAGCTTAGAAACAAGGCCAAGGCTGAATCCAAAATAAACAGACAAAACTATTTTCTTAGTGCCCAAAGGAAATATTCAAATAATTCACAAAAATTCTGGCATGCCATTAACTCCCTACTAAAGTCAGGCAAAACCACTACTCCAGCTAACAGACCTACATGAATTCATAGCTCACTACAACCCTGATATACTCACCATTACAGAGACCTGGCTTAAACCCAGTATCCAAGATGAAGACTTTCTCCCCCTGTGTTATAATACACTTAGATCTGATAGAACAAACTGGAAAGGAGAAGGAGTAGCTATTCTCTTTAAAAATACCCTTAACCTCCAGCTCCTGCACACCACACCACCCACTTTTCAAAATGCTGAAGTCCTATTTTCTGTCCTATCCATAAGAAACACCAAGAAGATCAATATAATATGCTGCTACATACCTCCAGGCAACAACTCACTCATAATAGAAGACATCCTACACTGGACAAAGGACAATCTACCTCAGGAACCAATCCTACTAGGAGACCTTAACACCAACTGGGCAGCCTGTAACTCCAGCAGCCCCTTTACACATATCAATCTATATGGGTTCTCTCAACTAATTGAAGAATCGACTAGAATAGATAAGAAAACAAAGAAAGAATCCATACGGGACTGGACACTAACCAACTATCCCAAACAATACTATACAGTAGGCTGTCACCCAGATGACCAAAGTGATCATCTCCCCACCTTCCTACTCCACACACACTCCAATCACCCCAAACCAGTAGTCTACAGACTCGTACAAGATGACCATAACCTTACCCCACAAAACCTAAATACTGTCTTAAGCCACTGAAACTGGGAACCACTATGGAAACTTGGGTTAGACCAGGCAGTAGACTACTTCAATACTACCTTCTCTAACATCCTTAACAGTCTAGCTCCCAGCAGAAAGATCAGAGTTAAAGCCAACTACGCACACTGGCTAAGTAGGGACACCAGAGCTTTACTAAGAGCCAGAGATAATGCCTGAAAAATCTGGAAAACTGACAAAACCCCTAGGTCCAGGCAATACTATCAACAGCTTAGAAATAAGGCCAAGGCTGAATCCAAAATAAACAGACAAAACTATTTTCTTAGTGCCCAAAGGAAATATTCAAATAATTCACAAAAATTCTGGCATGCCATTAACTCCCTATTAAAGTCAGGCAAAACCACTACTCCAGCACCCAGCTCTACTAACAATACCCTAGACATAGCTTCTCAATTTAATAACCATTTTATTAAATCCATCTTAGCCCTGTCCAGTCAAATAACCAAAAACAGTCTACCTCAATCACAACCCAACCTATCCCACATCACCCCCTCTTTCAGCATATCACCAGTGCCCACCTCAACTATCAAAAAACTCCTCCTAAAACTAAAGCTAACCACATTGGCAGCTGATAACTTACCTGCTGCATACCTAAAAAGGCTAGTGACTCCCTATCATATCCTGTCTCCATCCTAATCAACTGCTCCATACTAGAATCCTACATACCCAAACTCTGGAAAGTATCTCACATCATTCCTCTCCATAAAGGAGGTAACTCCTACGAATTCTCCAACTACTGACCTATTGCCATCCTTTGCACCTATCCAAAATTCTTGAGAAATGCATCCACTTGCAAGTGATGACATTTCTTAACACACACAATCTACTTTCTACCACACAACATGGTTTCCGTCCATATCACAGCACTACTACAGCCCTTCTGTCCTTCACTAATCATATAACCCTTCACAGGAATGATAACAAATATGTATTAGCCATTTTTCTAGACCTCTTCAAAGCATTTGATATGGCCTCTCACTCCATCCTACTAGACTCACTAACATCACTATCCTTCACTAATCATGTAAACCTTCACAGGAATGATAACAAATATGTATTAGCCATTTTCCTCGACCTCTCAAAAGCATTTGATATGGTCTTCCACTCCATTCTACTAGACTCACTAACATCATTATCCTTCACCTCCTCTACTATAGCCTGGTTCAGAAGCTACTTGTCTGACAGGCAACAATCAGTCCAGTGGAAAGGAACTCTGTCTACACAACTTCCAACCACCATAGGTGTCCCGCAGGGCTCTATACTTGGCCCGCTGTTGTTCTCTATTTTCACAAATAACCTCAAATGCTCTACACAACATGCCACACTCATACAATATGCAGATGATTCAACTCTGATCTGCTCCGCCTCATCTCCCACCACCCTACGTACACTCACTCAAGATACCTTTATCTCAGTAGAAAAATGGATATCAGGTGTCCAACTAATTCTAAATTCCAAAAAGACAAAACTGCTACTATTTACCCCTAATAGATAAAAAAACCCTCTTTTTTACCTTATCATCTACGGACATCACCACCACTTCTAACCACACCAAACTTCTGGGCATTGAAATAGACAATAATCTCCACTTTGATGTTCACATTTCATATAGCATAAAACTAGCACACAAAAAGCTAGGGTCCCTATACAGGCATAAGTCCTTTCTCACAAAAAGCAAGAGTCACTCTTGCACAAAGCCACCTCCTCTCAACTCTATTATATGCAGCACCAATCTTTACCCAAATCAGACAATGCGACCTAGACAAATTAAAATAATGCTACAATAAAACAGCCAAGTTTGCTACTAACTTATCCTATAGAACTCATCACTGTACTGCACTAAAGAACTAAAATGGCTTGAGCTACCACAGCTATTAACTATCACCAGCTGGGCACAGCCTACAATATTCTCAAATATCTTGAAAAAAAACCCCTCAATATCCAATCTATTTACTGTCTACACTGCAAACCAGTACCTAAGATCTAGTGAAAAATCTCTCCTATCCATCACCAAGGCTTACAGTAATGCAGGGAAAGCACTCTACTCCCACACCGTTGCCAGAAATTGGAACTCTCTTCCCTTATCCATGTCCACTGCCCGCTCCACATCCATATTAAAAAACTCCCTCAAATCGCATCTTCTTAGTACCTGGTTATGCCCTTGTTTCACATAACCCTACCCACACTGCTATTAACTCCCCAAACTGCCCTCTGATCACATGCTGGATCTCTGATCCCCTGTAGGCGTGGTCATCTGAAAGGGTACTTTTAACTGTAGAATCTTACTGGATATATTTTCTTCTCTTACCAATATATAACTGACATTGTCTTTTTACCTATGTTCTATATCTTCTTTTACCTGGAGTGTTTTATTAATTTCTTGTTATATTACTTTGCTCAGCATACATGATGAAACCTGTTTTGTGTAGTATGCTGGATGTACTGTAACTGACATTGCCTTTTACCTACGTTCTATATCTTCTTTTACCTGGAGTGTTTTATTAATTTCTTGTTATATTACTATGCTCAGCATATATGATGTAACCTGTTTTGTGTATTATGCTGGATGTACTGTATTTGTATAACTTGATGCCGGAGCTTTTCTCCCCGGGCCTCCACTGAAAATGGACCTGGTCCAGTCGGAATTTCCTGGTTAACAAATGTAAAATAAATAAATAAATACTGTTAATTAATCTGGTTTCCTCAGATACTTGGCACAATCAAGCATAACATAATATAATATCTTTTAACTCCTTCAGCACTTACTTTGCCTTTAATTATCTGTCAGCACATTATAATTTGCTAATATAGAGAATGGAATTGTAATGCACTTGAAATATAAGGTTACTGCTTATGCAAAATATATCTCTTGCATAATCATGCATCTGTATTTCAGTTTTTTTTACATAAATATATCATAAATATTTCATTTGACTCATTTGTAAAAAAAAACTGTAACTTAATATGTATTTAGTGAAGAATTATCATGAGATATAATATTTTTCCATAATACCTATGAGGAGCCAGATGTAGGGGATGACTGTGCAAGGTGGGGGCAAGCATAGTACACTGTGGTACTAGTTAGGATGCAGCATTCATTTCATAACTCTGGACCATATCTGCATAACATACAATGGTAAAAATTATGCACGCAGTAATACATCCAGACTGTGCTATACCATGAGTGGATTGGCTACACTATGCATCAGATACAGCCTACATAGGTAACAGAGTACTAAAGGTAGGATACAGCAGTCATGTTATGCACGGGTGAGGAAAACCACAGTAACAAGTTTCTACAATAGGGAGTGTTGGGGTGTAGGGGGTGGGGTGGGTGCAGGTGGAACGGCCATAGTGACAAGTTTCAAGAATGGGCAGTGTGAGTGCTTTCATGGGTAAAGGGTACAGGTTAATGTTGTGCATGACTGTGTAAGACATGACCAGATAAGTGTGGGTAGCATTGGTGAGATAGGTCATGATGTGTCCTTTGTATAATGCTTGGGCAGTGGTGGATGGTGCTGATGGGTTAGAGGTTGACATAATGGTTCAGCTGTCTACCTCACAGACAAAAGCCACAAGGTTTGATACTCCCTTTTGAGGAAATTGGCTGCACTTAAAAATGGCCTACAAGGGCAGATAGCCTAGTACGTACCTATGTACCTATACACATGTGGGTGCATGTGGGTGTGCATGGAAAGAGTTCCAACAACAGTGTGCCAGGGTCTGATGTGTCTAGGGCACCCGCAGGGGGTGAATGCACTGCAAGTGTACATCCTTGCCCATAGGATACAATCTCCTTGGAAGATCATAGGCAAGATCCACAGGAGACACAGAAAAACTGGAGTACTCTATAAGAGTGAATGGTGGATGTACAATGGGTGGTCACCCGATCAATAGGGTGGCCACCCAGTCCAAATCTGCCTCCATGCTATCCTACAGTGTCCTTAACTCTTGATGGTAGTGTGGAGATGATAAAACTATAGGGGATAGACCTTGCTTCTCCTTCCATTGTGAGCAACTACACCAGAAATGGAGCTGGACTAGCCATGAGAAGAGAAGTTTCCGTGATGGGCAGCTGCATAGGGGTATCTGCACTATACTGACTCACTACACCCGATATCCATTATACTGCATTAATGCACCAGATCCTGCCAAAGGTTATCAGCCAGGCAATGTAAAACCGTGACCAGCTCAGCTATGACTGCATTGGTCTCTGCCTATACCGCTATAACGGCCCTATACAAACACTGGGTAGTGGACAGCTACCAGTTCAATGGCCCTATTCCAGCACCAAGTAGTGGACAGCTACCAGTTCAGTGACCCTTGCTGCACCCCTTACACTCAATGTAGCTGGCAGTGATGAAGGGTGGCCCTGCTAATATAGATGCGGGTGCTCTGTATACATTTTCTGATCTGTAAAAGTACTTATAGACCTAGCAGCAGATCTGTCGGTCATTATTTGACATCCTCCTTGATAATGGTGAACACTGTGAATGTGAAATACAATCCATAGTGTGTACAACCCACCAGTATGCTAAGGCCTATACCAGGATATCAATCTTTATGTTGTGTAATCTGATGCTATTATCCACTTGAGTCCTCCTACATAGACGTGTGTGGAGGACCCCCACCCCAAAAATCACAAACTACATATCAAACACCATGATAAAGGCTTAGGAAGACAAAGCTCAGACATGTTACAGACACATTCAAGTAATCATCCCCTCAAATAATATCGGATATTGTTGAGGCATTTAGGTTTCCAACAAAAATGAGTGGAACATTAACAGGCCAGCAGAATTAGACAGTGGTTGTGTAGGCTTCCCTTTCTCTCCAACTTCAAATACACACACACACACACACACACACACACACACACACACACACACACACACACACACACACACACACACACACGCATGCGCGCACACGCACAGACTCTTCTCCACACCCACAGTCCATAATAAGAGGTGATTATAAAAGGCATATGGACACACCAAGCATGCAGTCACAGCATGGATGGATGTGGAGTACAAGGTCTACTACCTGAACGCCCCCTAGAGATATAGGAGACAACACCCACAACCCCTCCCCACACTTGGAAAAGCAGTGAATGTATCACTTCTGTCCAGCAGCAAGTATGTTGTATACAAAGGGTTCACTGTACAGTTGTCACCTTCCCTTATAGGACACCACATCAGATAGGTTAGCATATCTTAGTTACATAGACTCAAACAGAATACAGACTTGCATATCAATAGTGAGTGGAACAAGCAGATACACACACACATACACACACACACACATACACACACACACACACACACACACACACACACACACACACACACACACACACACACACACACACACAGTCCTCTGACAAAAAAGAGCCTATATCTCTACTGTCATATATCAGATCTTTACTGTTTTGCTGTTAATCTATGTGTCATGCCATGGCATAAACACCTACCTTTGTTAACAATACCCAAAAAACCTGTAGTAAGCTACACTCAGCAGCTTATCACCCCATCCCAGCATGGTTTCAGGCAGTGTGGCAAGCAACAGATAGCTACAGCATATGTAGAGAATAATAAAAATAATGCCATTCCCCAGTCACTGACCTCACTTGACTGGTTGTGTAACTGACGGACTTTCAGTGTCCACACTGCTTGCACACCTCACAGTTACTGTAGCAAACCTCCATAGTGTGATGAGCACAGTTACGGTTATGGCTGTTTTTGTCATGGAAGTTTTAGAATCTTGCATGGTCATTATGCTAGTGAACGATTTAAAGCAAATGTTTTTGAATCATCCTTTTATCTCATTGCTTACCTCACTGGCACAGAGCCAGGAGGCTCACAGAGAATTGTGTACACTTGCATGAGCACTTGATGAAACCCTATGCTCATGCATGGTGGGCCATTGATCCCAGGAGGGATGTGAGGAAATCTATTGTAATATTATTAGGAAATAATATACATAATTGGAAACATATGTACTTCTACTAATGTGGCATGGTTCACAGTCTTAACACCTTCTTGCCATGTCATGTATACAAATGAAATCTATGATTGTATCACTACTTGTTACACTGATGAGGTGCCTGAAGATGCTCACCATGTGTCCACAGAAACAACATGCTTAGATGTAGAAGAGCTACTACTTTTCTCTGTAAAGTGACCTTATACATGGCTATGGATTCTGATGGCACTGAGGGTGGCAGGGCTCTCAGGTACTGCTCTAAACAGATCAAAATATTTCTGTATGTGATGTGCAGATGCCATTGGGATCACCTGCTGCATGAATCTTACGAAGGCCCCAGGTATAAAATAGGTGCCTGGCACAGACTTGCCAGGGTGGTGACTGCTGCTGTTGCCATCAACCAATCTGGTGAGTGCTGCATGCAATGTTATAGTGACCTGAAGAGGCACTATCTTGACCTTCTATGACAGTGAGAAGAATTGGTCAGACAGGGTGCTGCCGTGATGCATAGCAAGCATGAATGGCAGGTCACCTTCCTTGCTGTTTTAGGTGTAGTTAACTTTTACTTTGCATAATATTTAATTCATACTTGCATTTCTTTTAATGTTTTTCACCTCATGAGCAGCTTGCAGAAAGTAAGCTCCAGTACTGGTGGAGAATGGAGTGTCTCTAGACACAGGGGTGAGAATAAAGCCTGTTATGTCATAGTTAGTTTTGTGTATAATTGCATATTTATTTTACGCACTTCTATAATTCTGTAGATGTAATTGCAACACCCATATGTAACATTAATATATACTGACTGACACAACGTCTGTATATATGCTGTATATTAACCCACATTCACACTGTACATGTTCATTTAATCCAGACATTTGCACATTTGCAAAGAGAAGGTCAGTTCTGTCTGCCATACCTGTGACTCTTATGAGGGCCTCCGGTATAAAGTGGACGCCTAGCACATGGTGCCTGACATCCTGGGCTATTGGCTCAGTACTAATCAGTGGACACTGCAACAGAACAGGAGGAGTATAGCAAGCAGGTTAGGCATTGCATTATATTGGTAGTTTATTGGCCAATCAATGCTCATACATGTGCCACTTTCATGTGACATGCAGAGGGATTGCTTACATTTCACAAGCCCTGCCACATGATATATATTGATCTAAATTACAATGGTTACCCGCCATATGCTGACAGCTATATGTGCTCTCATCCCTTGCTTGTTTGGCTTTGGTACACCTCTCTGGCATAATATATCTGTCGGCCTACATACCTACTAACACTGTCCCAGTCCATAGAGCCTGTCATTGACCCTGTCCCATACAACATACCCAAAGGGACATGTTCTCAGACACTCTCCATGTACAGGATTTATTTTTTCATTTCTTATCTCAATATATTTTGTACTTCAGTGTTAACGAAAATGTTTTACTATTGGAGTTTTTCTCCCTAAGCTTCCTTTGAAAAATAATCTTATTATTTATTTATTTATTCATTTATTTTACATTTGTTGACCAGGATAGTCCGACTGGATATATGTCCATTTTCAGTGGAGGCTCGGGGAGAAAAGCTCCAAGATAATAATACACATTGAATATTTAGTAAATGCTAGTTTCAAGCAGATTATAGTCATAAGCAATAGCAGCATTTGGCGCATATAGTACTTATTATGAAACACTTTACAAAACATAACATTATTTTCAAAGTTTTATATACATAACATTACATTCAGGTTTAAGACACATTGACCAGCTGTTATACAATTGACCCTTCCTGAAATGGTATGGTAGAAAAAAGTTAGAATTAGTTGAAGGTAAGGCACCTAAGTAATAGAGAGGTCACTAGTCAGGGTTAGTGCAAGGACATAACCAATGAGTTTTGAAGTATTTCTTGAATTTGTTTTTGAATCGAGTTAGTGAAGGTTCTAGGGTCAAGTCAGCTGGGAGTCTGTTCCATGTTTTTCCAACAGAGTTGGCAAACAGAGAGTCCCAAGCTGAGTAGTTGGATTTGTATGTTTGAACTAGGAGTCCAGTGGATGATCACAGTGGCCGGGTGCTGGGGTAGGGGCAGATAATATTTTTTAGTGCAGGTATAGTTTCTGGTTGGTAAAGGACTTTATGTGTCACTATTAGCTGGTTGAACTGCAGTAGGCTAGGCAGTTCAAACCATCCTAGGTGATTTAGGCTGTGACAGTGGTGTATACAGTAGGCTGTGCCAGTAGCAAATCTGGTAATGTGGTTATAGCAGGATGAGTGTTTATTAAGATCTGTTTTGTTTAAGTTGGAGAATAGAGATGAGGCGTAGAGAAGAGTTGATAGTAGATGGGAACGGGCAACTGCAGTTCTAGCAAGTGGGGTAAGGAAAGGTTTGATTCAGTAAAGAGGAACGTTTTTTATTAATGGTTTTGATAGTTTGATTGATATGCACATCAAGCTTCAGGTTGTTATCAACTATGACACCCAGTAGTTTAGTTTGGGCTTCTTGGGAGATATTAGTGCCATTGTTAGTGGTTATGTTGAATGATGGCAGGGGGGTCCTGCATGTGGGGGAGAAGAGGAGCAGCTTAGTTTTGTTGGGGTTTAGGATTAGATGTTGATTGGAGAGCCATTTTCAACTGTGTTGAAGGTATTTTGGGTTAATGTGAATAAAGTAGCTGGTGAGGTGTCAGAACAAATCAAGGTGGAGTCATCTGCATATTGAATGCAGGTAGCATCTGGGATGGCTGAATGAAGGTCGTTGATAAAGATGGAGAAAAGAAGAGGTCCTAGTATTGAGTCCTGGGGACTCCTAATGTGACGGTAAGCGAGATGATAGCTTGTCCTGCAATAGGACTGCCTGTTGCCTGCTCTGCAGATAGGACTGAAACCACTGGAGTGCATGGTTGTTTAAGGAGAAGGCCTTCAAGGTATTTATAAGCATTTTGTGGTCAACCATGTCAAAAGCCTTGGATAGATCTAGAAAGAGTGCTGAGGATAGTTTGTTATTATTGTGGTTGTGGTTAATGACGTTAGAAAGAGAGGTGGGCAGAGGTAGTACTGTGGTGTGGCTTATAGCCATGCTGAAAGCTGGACAACAGCTTGTTCTGTGCGAGGTAGTGCATGAGCTGTATATGTACACACTTCTCCATAATTTTAACTAGAGGTGACAGAATAGCTATGGGTCTAAAGTTTGACAATTCAGTGGAACTGCCTCCTTTATGGAGAGGTATGACATGGGAGATTTTCCATATAGTGGGTACATTAGCTTCAGATATATCTCTGTTGATCAAGATTGAGATGGGGTATGCTATGGTGTCAGCAGCCTTTTGCAGATAGTCTGCTGGGAGGAGGTCGGCAGCCAGGATGGTGGGTCTTAGTTTCTAAAGTAGGGCATGAATAAGTTGAGTAGAAACAGGTTGGAAGGTAAAGTATGTTTGGGCACTGGGTGTGGCTGCATTAGAATTAGAGCCATTGGGACAGAGTTGGCTGGTTATTGACTGGATAGTCTCTGTGAAGAAGCTGAGTTATTAGCAATGTCTACAGGTGATTTTTGTTGGGAAGCTGAGGGAGATGGAGTGGTGGTTTGGCCTGGGTGGAGTAGTTTGTTTATTCCTTCCTAGAACTTTTGAGGTTTGTTATGGTGTTTTTGCAGCAGATGGTAGTAGTAGTAGTTCTTTTTGCATGTCTCAGTCAGACTATCCTGGTAAACAGATAAATGAACAAATAAAAATAAAATGATTAAATTGTAACTCCCCAGACTAACTGGTACAGTGCTACTACACCCTTATATGTACATCTTCAACCAATTCTGTTCCTGGTCAGCATAACAGTCCTTGGCACAACAGCATATCAAGCATATGTTTAGTCAACTTGTTCCTGTCTGTAAGGCATCAAAGACAGGCCACTAATGTCTGTTTTTTGCTGCTAATGTGTTTTTTTTCTCTTTCTCTCTCTCTCGCTCTCTCATTCTCTCTCTCCCTTCCCTCTCTATTTCTTTATCACTATCCTTCTTTTATACATTTTAATGGCAGTTTTTTTTTTATTTCTCTACATTGAAGTTACTATTTTCTGCAGTGTCAGCCATAGTTGTGCTAGTGATATGGGAGTGGTCTTGAGAACATCATCGTACCCATCTGTAGGTCACCTTCTTCCACCAGCTTTTTCTTCCATCAGTGGACAGGTGATGTGGTGGATGGTGACCTGGAGATGTGACTGGTGGCCTCTGAGTGGACAGGTAATGTGGTGGATGGTGACCTGGAGATGTCCCTGGTGGCCTCTGTCACTTATACAGTCAGTGAAATTGAATATCACAAGTTCTTCTGAAGACACTGGCAGTGGGCCATAGTTCATTACCTAGTGGAATTTGGAGGATGCAACGGAGAGTTTGTGAACTGATGACTTGACACCAAAATTAACTGCCTACAAATGGTCCTTATGTGGCTTACAGAGTTGCACCACTACTTGACACTGCCTTGCATGCCATCTGAGGCAGGGGCCAGCAAGGAGAGTAGTCACTGACCTCACCTGACTGGTTGTGTAACTGACGGACTTTCAGTGTCCACACTGCTTGCACACCTCACAGTTACTGTAGCAAACCTCCATAGTGCGATGAGCACAGTTACGGTTATGGCTGTTTTTGTCATGGAAGTTTTAGAATCTTGCATGGTCATTATGCTAGTGAAAGATTTAAAGCAAATGTTTTTGAATCATCCTTTTATCTCACATTGCTTACCTCACTGGCACAGTGCCAGGAGGCTCACAGAGAATTGTGTACACTTGCATGAGCACTTGATGAAACCCTATGCTCATGCATGGTGGGCCATTGATCCCAGCAGGGATGTGAGGAAATCTATTGTAATATTATTAGGAAATAATATACATAATTGGAAACATATGTACTTCTACTAATGTGGCATGATTCACAGTCTTAACACCTTCTTGCCATGTCATGTATACAAATGAAATCTATGATTGCATCACTACTTGTTACACGTATGAGGTGCCTGAAGATGCTCACCATGTGTCCACAGAAACAACATGCTTAGATGTAGAAGAGCTACTACTTTTCTCTGGAAAGTGACCTTATACATGGCTATGACTTCTGATGGCACTGAGGGTGGCAGGACTCTCAGGTACTGCTCTAAACAGATCAAAATATTTCTGTATGTGATGTACAGATGCCATTGGGAGAACCTGCTGTATGAATCTTACGAAGGCCCCAGGTATAACATAGGTGCCTGGCACAGACTTGCCAGGGTGGTGACTGCTGCTGTTGCCATCAACCAATCTGGTGAGTGCTGCATGCAGTGTTATAGTGACCTGAAGAGGCACTATCTTGACCTTCTATGACAATGAGAAGAATTGGTCAGACAGGGTGCTGCCGTGATACATAGCAAGCATGAAGGGCAGGTCACCTTCCTTGCTATTTTAGGTGTAGTTAACTTTTACTTTGCATAATATTTAATTCATACTTGCATTTCTTTTAATGTTTTTCACCTCATGAGCAGCTTGCAGAAAGTAAGCTCCAGTACTGGTGGAGAATGGAGTGTCTCTAGACACAAGGGTGAGAATAAAGCCTGTTATGTCATAGTTAGTTTTGTGTATAATTGCATATTTATTTTATGCACTTCTATAATTCTGTAGATGTAATTGCAACACCCATATGTAACATTAATATATACTGACTGACACAACCTCTGTATATATGCTGTATATTAACCCACATTCACACTGTACATGTTCATTTAATCTAGACATTTGCACATTTGCAAAGAGAAGGTCAGTTCTGTCTGCCATATCTGTGACTCTTATGAGGGTCTCCGGTATAAAGTGGACGCCTAGCACATGGTGCCTGACATCCTGGGCTATTGGCTCAGTACTAATCAGTGGACACTGCAACAGAACAGGAGGGGTATAGCAAGCAGGTTAGGCATTGCATTATATTGGTAGTTTATTGGCCAGTCAATGCTCATACATGTGCCATGTTCATGTGACATGCAGAGGGATTGCTTACATTTCACAAGCCCTGCCACATGATATATATTGATCTAAATTACAATGGTTACCCACCATATGCTGACAGCTATATGTGCTCTTATCCCTTGTTTGTTTGGCTTTGGTACACCTCTCTGCCATAATATATCTGTTGGCCTACATACTTACTAACACTGTCCCAGTCCATAGAGACTGTCTTTGACCCTGTCCCATACAACATACCCAAAGGGACATGTTCTCAGACACTCTCCATGTACAGGATTTCTTTTTTCATTTCTTATCTCAATATATTTTGTACTTCAGTGTTAACGAAAATGTTTTACTATTGCAGTTTTTCTCCCTAAGCTTCCTTTGAAAAATAATCTTATTATTTATTTATTTATTTATTTATTCATTTATTTTACATTTGTTGACCAGGATAGTCCGACTGGATATATGTCCATTTTCAGTGGAGGCTCGGGGAGAAAAGCTCCAAGATAATAATACACATTGAATATTTAGTAAATGCTAGTTTCAAGCAGATTATAGTCATAAGCAATACCAGCATTTGGCGCATATAGTACTTATTATGAAACACTTTACAAAACATAACATTATTTTCAAAGTTATAAACACATAACATTACATTCAGGTTTAAGACACATTGACCAGCTGTTATACAACTGACCCTTCCTGAAATGGTATGGTAGAAAAAAGTTAGAATTAGTTGAAGGTAAGGCACCTAAGTAATACAGAGGTCACTAGTCAGGGTTAGTGCAAGGACATAACCAATGAGTTTTGAAGTATTTCTTGAATTTGTTTTTGAATCGAGTTAGTGAAGGTTCTAGGGTCAAGTCAGCTGGGAGTCTGTTCCATGTTTTTCCAACAGAGTTGGCAAACAGAGAGTCCCAAGCTGAGTAGTTGGATTTGTATGTTTGAACTAGGAGTCCAGTGGATGATCACAGTGGCCGGGTGCTGGTGTAGGGGCTGATAATATTTTTTAGTGCAGGTATAGTTTCTGGTTGGTAAAGGACTTTATGTGTCACTATTAGCTGGTTGAACTGCAGTAGGCTAGGCAGTTCAAACCATCCTAGGTGATTTAGGTTGTGACAGTGGTGTATCCAGTAGGCTGTGCCAGTAGCAAATCTGGTAATGTGGTTATAGCAGGATGAGTGTTTATTAAGATCTGTTTTGTGTAAGTTGGAGAATAGAGATGAGGCGTAGAGAAGAGTTGATAGTAGATGGCAACGGGCATTTGCAGTTCTAGCAAGTGGGGTAAGGAAAGGTTTGATTCAGTAAAGAGGAACGTTTTTTATTAATGGTTTTGATAGTTTGATTGATATGCACATCAAGCTTCAGGTTGTTATCAACTATGACACCCAGTAGTTTAGTTTGGGCTTCTTGGGAGATGTTAGTGCCATTGTTAGTGGTTATGTTGAATGATGGCAGGGGGGTCCTGCATGTGGGGGAGAGGAGGAGCAGCTTAGTTTTGTTGGGGTTTAGGATTAGATGTTGGTTGGAGAGCCATTTTTCAACTGTATTGAAGGTATTTTGGGTTAATGTGAATAAAGTAGCTGGTGAGGTGTCAGAGCAAATCAAGGTGGAGTCATCTGCATATTGAATGCAGGTAGCATCTGGGATGGCTGAATGAAGGTCGTTGATAAAGATGGAGAAAAGAAGAGGTCCTAGTATTGAGTCCTGGGGACTCCTAATGTGACGGGTAGGCGAGATGATAGCTTGTCCTGCAATAGGACTGCCTGTTGCCTGCTCTGCAGATAGGACTGAAACCACTGGAGTGCATGGTTGTTTAAGGAGAAGGCCTTCAAGGTATTTATAAGCATTTTGTGGTCAACCATGTCAAAAGCCTTGGATAGATCTAGAAAGAGTGCTGAGGATAGTTTGTTATTATTGTGGTTGTGGTTAATGACGTTAGAGAAAGAGAGGTGGGCAGAGGTAGTACTGTGGTGTGGCTTATAGCCATGCTGAAAGCTGGACAACAGCTTGTTCTGTGCGAGGTAGTGCATGAGCTGTATATGTACACACTTCTCCATAATTTTAACTAGAGGTGACAGAATAGCTATGGGTCTAAAGTTTGAGAATTCAGTGGAACTGCCTCCTTTATGGAGAGGTATGACATGGGAGATTTTCCATATAGTGGGTACATTAGCTTCAGATATATCTCTGTTGATCAAGATTGAGATGGGGTATGCTATGGTGTCAGCAGCCTTTTGCAGATAGTCTGCTGGGAGGAGGTCGGCAGCCAGGATGGTGGGTCTTAGTTTCTAAAGTAGGGCATGAATAAGTTGAGTAGAAACAGGTTGGAAGGTAAAGTATGTTTGGGCACTGGGTGTGGCTGCATTAGAATTAGAGCCATTGGGACAGAGTTGGCTGGTTATTGACTGGATAGTCTCTGTGAAGAAGCTGAGTTATTAGCAATGTCTACAGGTGATTTTTGTTGGGAAGCTGAGGGAGATGGAGTGGTGGTTTGGCCTGGGTGGAGTAGTTTGTTTATTCCTTCCTAGAACTTTTGAGGTTTGTTATGGTGTTTTTGCAGCAGATGGTAGTAGTAGTTCTTTTTGCATGTCTCAGTCAGACTATCCTGGTAAACAGATAAATGAACAAATAAAAATAAAATTAATAAATTGTAACTCCCCAGACTAAGTGGTACAGTGCTACTACACCCTTATATGTACATCTTCAACCAATTCTGTTCCTGGTCAGCATAACAGTCCTTGGCACAACAGCATATCAAGCATATGTTTAGTCAACTTGTTCCTGTCTGTAAGGCATCAAAGACAGGCCACTAATGTCTGTTTTTTGCTGCTAATGTGTTTTTTTTCTCTTTCTCTCTCTCGCTCTCTCATTCTCTCTCTCCCTTCCCTCTCTATTTCTTTATCACTATCCTTCTTTTATACATTTTAATGGCAGTTTTTTTTTTATTTCTCTACATTGAAGTTACTATTTTCTGCAGTGTCAG
>NC_056742.1:451853260-451908260 GCF_019279795.1 Protopterus annectens
TATTAAAGTCAGGGGGTGCGGGGGGCATAGTGTAGGATGGTTTGTTTGGTTATGGGGGGAGGCTATGTATATGTTTCTGTGTGTGCTGTGTGTATGTAGTACTTTCGCGATTTTGAATTTCGCGCTTTTAAAATGTCGGTAATGTGTGGTTTAGGGATTTTAGTCCCGGTATTGTGGGCTTCGGGTTGTGTAGTTTCAGTATTACGTAGTGATTCCATATATATATATATATATATATATATATATATATATATGGGTCCCCTTCTAAAGACCGAACCGCCGATCCCCCGACGCAGAAATCACCGACGCCAGATAACCGACAGGTACGTATACCGACAGGGTGATTCGCTGACAGCGGAAAGACCGACAAGGGTAATGTGTGATCGCGACCCGGTAAGTGTGCGACAGTGACGGAGGTAGGAGTGGTCAGGTAAGTGAGTTAGGGTTAGGGTGCAGGTAGGTGAAGTGTGCATTAGTGTCGAAGCTTGGGCTAGGGGTGGGTAAGTGAGTTAGGGTTAGGGTGCAGGTAGGTGAAGTGTGCGTTAGTGTCGGAGCTTGGGCTAGGGGTGGGTAAGTGAGTTAGGGTTAGGGTGCAGGTAGGTGAAGTGTGCGATAGTGTCGGACCTTAGGGTTAGGGTTTGGGTCAGGGCTAGTGTGTATGCTATGTAGTGTAGTGTGTTGTTTACGTTCCGTGTGTCGGTGTTATGGTGTTCGGTGTTTCGCGTTGTCGGGTTTGTGTGTTGTCAGTTTTCTGGCGTCGGTGATTTCTGTGTCGGGGAATCGACAGTTTGGTCTTTAGAAGTAGACCCATATATATATATATATATATATATATATATATATATATATATATAGGTCCACTTCTAAATCACTTAAAACGCAAAATACTGAATTTTATAATATTGAAAAAACAGAGTACACCAAGACTTACAATATTCCAGCACAACTACATAACAAAACATATTACTCTTCTCCAACTATAAACCTATAACCAGGGGGGGTAAGCAACCCTGCACCTCCCACACCTCCTGCTACTTAAATATATCAAATCCAAGATATCACTCCACAGAAGAAAATGTCAAACATACCATTACGTGCTTCATGACTGCCTGTTGTAACCTTAGTCATGTTCTCTTTTAATTTGCTATACAAGAACATAACTCATCTTAGTGTAGTAAAGTGCGATCTCGGAGTTGATATATTTAAGTAGCAGGGAGTGAGGGGGTGCAACCCTCCCATATGGGGGGGTGTAGGGGGGCTTGCCCCCCTGTTAATAGTTGGAATAAACTAATAGGCTTTGTCTTTTGTTTCTCTATGTACTTCTGGCAGAATATAGCAAGTGTTAGTATCCTGTAGTTTTCTTCTGATTTTATGAAATTCAGCATTTTGAGTTTTCAGTGTTTTGAAGTTTCAAGATTTTGGAGTCAGTATTTTGAATTTCTAGATTATGAGCTTTCAAGATTTAGAAGTGGATCCATATATAGATATGCTTCAAAATATTGAATCTCCCAGATGCCCAGATGTTGATGTGCTTAACGCTGACTTCAAATTTTTGACAATAAAACATTTGTAATTACAAAAAGTAAAACAAAAAAATAATCTCAGAGTGTGCAACTCAATGTCTTTTTGTTTTGCTAATTATTTTTTCTAACTCAGAGATCACACAATCCCAGTGGAAAGGGCATATTACCCAATTCTGAAGACTGTCAGTCTTGTAAACCTGTTGATCATCTGCTTTGTCAACCAAAGTGTGTCAACAAAACAGAGATTGACTTTCAGCAATTTTGACAGCAGTAAGTGAGTCCATATATGGGTAATACAAGATACATAGGACCACTGTAGATGCATATATATATATATATATATATATATATATATATATATATATATATATATATATATATATATATATATATATATATATATATATATATATATATATATATATATATATATATATATATATATATATATATATATATATATATATATATATATATAGCAGCTAATGTGCATGTTCTCTACTGTAGTTACACAGATGTTTGTGACCTCTCTGTTGCTACACATATGGTATAAGATATATCAAACTCTTTAGTTACATATATGGTGGCCGATGTAGATGTTCTCTACTGCAGGCACTCAGATGTATATGGCCTCACTTTTGCTACACATATGGTAGAAGATACGTATGACCACTGTAGGTAAATATATGGTAGCAGATGAGCATGTTCCCTATCACAGGTAGTGCTGAGTGACCTCACTATTGTTACACAGGTCTATTTCATTTGCTTGAAATTTTAAATTGTTGAAACCCACATGATTGAGATCACATGACTGACAATTTAAAATATTGAAAACTAACCAAGAAGAAGTACAGTGGGGATCAAGGAATATGTACTTTTCTCCACCATAGTGCAGTCTCAGAGTTTGCATATATATTTATCAGGGGTCATGAGGAGTGCATAGGGTTTTGTCCTCCTCCTAAAATTATGTTTCTTCTTCCTAGTTAGTTTTCAATATTTTAAATTGTCGATCACATGGTCTCAACCACATAGATTTCAACAATTTAAAATTTTGACCAGATGAAATAGATCCTGCACACATATAGTAGAAAATATATATGACCACTATAGGTGCCTATATGGCAGAAGATATAGATGTTCTCTGATACAGATATATATTATAGCTACTTATATCTCTGAAGGTGCAAATACCTCACTATTATTGCATAACTGGTAGATACATATGCACTTAAAAATCATGCATACTTACTGTTTATACATTATGATTATACTCTATACCAACTCTGTTGCAGTCAATTAAAAAGTTGTTGGTGCACAACCCAGGCTGGGCCTGAAATTTGTCAGATTCGATCAGCAACATAACCCAGTAAAACTATAAACAAATACATTTCCACTATAAGTTCATATATGGTAGCAAGTGTATAAGTCTCCCACTGTATTACAGTTATTGTAGAAGATGTGTACATGTATGAATTGTTGGCAAATATAAGGTAGAAGGCATGTCTGACCACTGCATTTACAAGTACAGCAGCAGTGATGTACAGTTTATACAATGGTACACCTATGGTAGTAAGTGAGTATGACCTCGTGTCTGACCACTGCATTTACAAGTACAGCAGCAGCGATGTACAGTTTATACAATGGTGCACCTATGGTAGTAAGTGAGTATGACCTCGTGTCTGACCACTGCATTTACAAGTACAGCAGCAACGATGTACAGTTTATACAATGGTACACCTATGGTAGTAAGTGAGTATGACCTCGTGTCTGACCACTGCATTTACAGCAGCAGCGATGTACAGTTTATACAATGGTACACCTATGGTCGTAAGTGAGTATGACCTCGTGTCTGACCACTGCATTTATAAGTACAGCAGCAGCGATGTACAGTTTATACAATGGTACACCTATGGTAGTAAGTGAGTATGACCTCGTGTCTGACCACTGCATTTACAAGTACAGCAGCAGTGATGTACAGTTTATACAATGGTACACCTATGGTAGTAAGTGAGTATGACCTCGTGTCTGACCACTGCATTTACAGCAGCAGTGATGTACAGTTTATACAATGGTACACCTATGGTAGTAAGTGAGTATGACCTCGTGTCTGACCACTGCATTTACAGCAGCAGTGATGTACAGTTTATACAATGGTACACCTATGGTAGTAAGTGAGTATGACCTCGTGTCTGACCACTGCATTTACAGCAGCAGTGATGTACAGTTTATACAATGGTACACCTATGGTAGTAAGTGAGTATGACCTCGTGTCTGACCACTGCATTTACAGCAGCAGCGATGTACAGTTTATACAATGGTACACCTATAGTAGTAAGTGAGTATGACCTCGTGTCTGACCACTGCATTTACAGCAGCAGTGATGTACTGTATATACAATGGTCCACCTATGGTAGTAAGTGAGTATGACCTCGCTACAGGTACATAGCTAATATCAGATGTATATAACCTCGATGAAGGTACCTTTCGGGCAAGTAATAAAATAAATCACTTTTCTAATCTTGACAAACAATGGCGGCTTTATAGTCACAACACCTTGGTGCATATCTTTCAACTTATTAGCACAAGAATTCTGGGCAAAGCCAAAAATAATGAGGGGACAAAGACCCAAAAATAGGGACAAATTTTAACTACTGAGTCTTATAAACTTACAAACTTGGTAGAATAACAAGTTTTATATTAGCATGCATTTTTATGAAGGGTATGAAGTCTGAAATTCACGTCTGTCATTACTTGAGGACTTTCCCCAGTGCTTTACCAGAAAACACAAATTTTATGAGGAACATGTCAAATATGAGAAAAAACTCTGGATATTCTGCAAAAATCTGGACAGCTGAGAGGTATGTCTTGATGGCAGTTAACCTAACATGGGTAGCATTTCCTTGTGTTATGCAAGTGAAGAATCATATGCTGGTTTCAGGAGCATTACAGAAGCAGGCCTTAATACTTTGCTTTAAAGTCATTTACTTATTTTTTATGCTAACACTTCTTTATCATTCATCAGAGAGAACAGATTAAAAAAAATCTAATTAATTAAATATTACATTTTTCATGCATTCACCCAAACTGAATAATCAATATTCACAGCTCATAAAGTAAACAAATAAGCAAATGCTAAGTGTTTCCTTTTATAATAGCTAATGCTGCTTGTTTAGCATATGCTGAACGATAGGCAGGTGGAAACAGCAAAGATTTTACAACTTTTACATGTATTTATGGTGCTAAGTAATTTTCTAGAATCACTTGTATCCATTTTATGGGACAGAGCAAAGTAGTTAACTGCATTTACTTGTTTTATCTTGATTTGAGCAGGACGTCTATACAAACACTAAGAAACTAACTGAATAAGACTATTCCATGAAGCTGATTTCCCAATGGATCAATGCCACACAATGGTTTATTACTTAAGGAAAGCCTCTTCAGTTAGCCATTCGGCTGGGTACCCTTATTTGCATTTGCACACACTCATGCCAGAAGTTGGAACAGGCTTTACAATTTGAGTTCCCATTGTAGTGCAGGAAATGCCTTAACCCCACCCCCACCTGCATTACCCTAAAATGACAACTGCCATTTTAATATACCCTAAGAGACTGCTTTGTCTGGTAACTGTGGACATTTATCAATAAGTGCATTTCTTGTCAAGAGCCACTATTACATGTAGAAAGGAAAGTGCTGTAGGAAGCAATAAAATAATCATTTATCGATAACCTGTCAGCATCAGTTAATATCAGGTAACCAGGCTGAATGTAAAGTGCTATGCCAGCAGCTAGGCTCGCGGACTTCATGCTTCATTCCCATATTCTAAGTGATGTTCGACTGAATCACAGCATCGCTGGGTAAGATCACAGAAGACCAAGAAATGCCATAACCTCATGGGTTATTGATGGCTGTTGTTCTGAGGTCACCTGACAGGGAATGATGCATTGTCTCATGTTGCTAGTTTATGGCTATAGAGGATACAGAAAAAATATGATGGTAAGGAGCATTGTCTGTAGGCAGTGAAATTATAAATTACAAGAACCACACTAGTTAAAGTAAGAACTACACAATGCAGTATCTGTAAATCCTTACGTATTGGCAACAGATGTATATATATGTTCTTGTGTAATAACTGTATCACTCATTACAGCTGTCGTGCTGTTATATCAAGGCTTACTACATATAACATAATTAGGTTTTAAAACTACACCTGATGGTTTTACTTAAAATACATATGTAATAAACATTGGTATTAACTATCACTGTTTATTTATATTCAGCAATGTAATGAACAAAGTCATTATGTACTTATTTGCTGTACGCACAAATACACAACTAATCTTCCTAGGATTATGTGATAATTAAAAAAAAAGACACACTGACCTTAGAGAAAACTGCTTTTATTGGTTCCAGCAGCACAGGTAAGATTTTGTATTATTATTCCCTCTGACAGTTTGCAAGTGTCCAGTTCACATGTGGACAATGTGACCTGAAGATAATGGCTGCCTCTGTCACCTGAGGGAACTGACTACATGCTGCAGTTCTGAAAATTATGGATTATTCAGTATTATTTGCAGGTAGTCCATTATGTGGGATATATGAAGCAGATAGCAACATCTGCAGAGAAAAAAAAAATAAAACATTTCCTAAGTCCATCACTTTTAATCATAACATTCAAAGTAAAAGTGTTTCAGTTTTTATTATATACTTCATTAGGTGACTGATAAAAACCTAATTATGCAGAAAAATGGATAATCATAAAAATACAAGGCAGACATATTTAAAAGGAAAGGACTTTTGTCATCACATTGCTCAAAACTTTACTATTGTGATATAAATTTAAAATATTGTCCCCCCTCAGCCGATTAATTAAGTAGTGAAACATAAAACGTGTTTTCAATATTTTACAGTAATTGCATTATTTTGCTTTAAATAATGTTTGCATACATAAGTATAGTTATGTCACTTTTTTACTGACAGTGCAGCTATATACTCACCTGTGTTAATTTCTTTGTCTCAGTAACAATTCTTCCAAGTGCCTGACTCTTAGGTACCTGCCATTCCTTATAAAGGTTACCTGGAACACTGAACATATTTATTTATTAAATGGGAATAGCTGGATATGTAAAAATACATAGTGCATGGTTTGATTCCCAGCTGAAGCAGAATCTCAATAACTTCCAGTTTTGGAAAAAAATAAGTAAATAAATACACAAATAAATAAATAAAGCTTGAATCCTGTATTTCTAAAATAGAAGAGCTGAAACAGGAAGTACATAGTTTTGCTACAATTAGTAGTAGAAAATAAAACTCTTGATGACTGAATTCAAAAGGAGGCTACAGCCAACCCAAATAAGTGCAAAGACTTTAAAGTGATTCTCTGCTGTATGGTAAGTCACTCTAGTGTTTTGCATAAAACACAAAGGTGTATTCCATTTACCTCAGTACAAGACTGCATACTTGCTAAATACGGTCACAAGTGACTGTTTTCTGAAGGCACGCTTATGCATCAGTTGCAGTCCTGAAATGTGATAAATATAACTTGCCAAAAATACCATTATTAATTAGTCATGAAAGTGTTATGCAAGTTAATAGATATGCAAATTAAATATGTGCTTTCTTGTTTATATATTTCTTTACATTATTTATGCAATAATGCATGGCATAACTCTCAAGATATTGTATCATGTACAAACAGCTTAAAGCAAAAACTTCTTGAGCATTGCATTTTAACAGCAACATTACTTTATATTTTATTTATTGAATAGCCACTCTTTTGATTAAATTCTTGGTGTTTGCCTATCCTTAAAACAACGGCTGAGTCCTAAATAATGTAGAAAACTTATTAGTGGATGCGCTTGCACAAGCATCTCTAATAGTGCATGAAGTCAAACAGTACTTACTGCAGAAGGAAGCAGCTCTCACGTAAAACTTTCTGAACTGTCTTTCTGGGTCATGTTGCAATTTTTGCTAAAAATGCTGTTGTACATATTAACTGGATCAGGCTTTGCCTATAATGTATATTGCATTTACTGAATACTGCACAAACTATGCAGGTACATAATAGATCATAATGATTCCATTCAGTAATTGCATACATCTTACAGAATACAGGCAGTCATCACACCTATGTGATAATGTGTAGGAGTTAAATAACTTTTCACTTTATTTCAGGCTTGTGTTTCTTAAAAAAAGTATCTAGTCTAAAAATCACTTGCCCTGGCAAGGGTCATGCTAGTAATAAACAAAGCATGGCAGGCTGTACTTCTCAATAGCCAGTTCGTCCTGACATACCCCCAGACGTTCCCAGGGAAGATGAGAAAGTAAATCCCTGCAGTAATTTTAAAGTCTGCTTCAGGACCTACTTCCAGTGGGTCACACTTTGTATGGCATAGCTTCATAAGTAACAACTAGGCTAGCTTCTCTTGTGGGTCATTTTAAGATTAGCCATTTTCTCTTTCAAAAGTGATAATCAAATTCTGTGCCTTGATAAACACCTTAACCATTATTATATCAACCACCCCTGAAAAAATAGCTGTCAGAAGTAGGGTTGACTATAATAATAGAATTAATGAAAAACAACAGGCCACAGACTAAATGAAGCAAACTTTAATAATATAGTATAATAACAGAATTCTCTGAATAACAATTCCACAAAAGTAGTTTATTATAATCACTTTCAGGAAAATATTTTGTTCTGAAAAAAAAATGTAGGCATTGTGAGAATCTCTCACCTCCCTCCTACAAAAAAATTGTAACTTTGAGGTGACATAATCCTGGAGAAAAGAGGACCAGTCCATTTCCAAGTAAAACCGAGTTTCACTATTTGTGCAATGCTATACAGTTCAGTCATCAAATGGCTAATCACACAATTGCTATGTCAATATGTTGAACTTTATAAATTGTTATTTCATTGAGTGAGAATTCAAAATATTAAATTCATACTGACTGAAGATAACCTGGAATACCTCCTACAGAATGGACCAAGGCAACAATCTCAGTACATATAGAAAGCTTTCAAATGACTCTTGCCAACCCAAATAACTACAGGTTCTGTTTTAAAATCATGTTTACTCTGTTACCTCTACTTACTGTGTATTTTATTACTGTATGGAGCTTTTCTCTTTGGGCCTCCACTGAAAACAGGCAGCACTGCCCGTCAGACTTTTTCCCAGTAAACAAATGTAAAATAAATCAATAAAATAAATAAATAAATACTCCTTTGCATATCACAGAGTGAATCTAGCTATCCTGTCAAAAAGCAGTATTCCCTCTGCTTGTATCTGTAGTGCCTTTATTCTGGTTACTACCCAAAGTCTGTGACTAATGTGATATGGCTCAAGGTCTGCACACTGATTGTAAAGTATATCATCCCTGAACTGATATAACACCTGTACCGATATTGTCTTATGGGGTCAGTTCTCCTGAACAGCACATAGAAGCTAAATAGATGCTTATTATTAGCAAAGCTGCATGTGAGTTCATACTGGAGTCTGAAGAAAACACTGTGGTGCTGAGCTGTGAAATGCAAAACATTTGGAAAAGAAAGGTTTTAGGTTTCTGGATACAGAGTTGAGTGTATTTCTCTTGAAAGGTGTGTGTTTTTGGAAATCATAAAATGACTGCAAATGTGACTCTTGACAATGTATTTGTTATAGAACAGTGGGGGAAAGACAACATGCAAAATTATGTTTTTAAAACTTGCAAAGAAGATTTTTTTTCCTGGTTTAAACTTAATAAGAAACCCAGCAAATGAAGAATGTGTCTTCTCCATAGCAGTTTAAAGTTTTCGAGTAGAACTGGGGTACCTAGTTATTGCAGTAAAACCTGCAGCATGGTACGTGGAGACAGTTACCTCTTTTATGAACTGCTTCTTTAAAGAAAACTTCTGTATTTGTTTTGTTTAAAGTTTAATTAAATCATTCAAAACTGTTTTTCTTAAGTGTGAAAAGGTACAATTTTAGTTTGTGGATCACCAAACTGCTGCTAGGTAATTTATACATACAGACATTCCTAGCAGAGATCTTTTTTTTCCTAAAGAACTGTGCTCCTTTACTCGGAAAAGTTAAGGTTTGCACGATCATTTACAGCTGATCTAAATAATGTTTTGTTGTGTTTCAAAAACAATCCTCTTCATCTGACCTGAATAAAACCTGAGATATTGTCTCTTGTCAGTTATGCCCAGACAGGTACATCACTTGTCACATTAGCTAATAAACTGAGATGTTTATCCTGTGACCAAGTTCGCACTTTTCACTTTTCTTCATCACTTTGCTACTGCGTATTCAGTGCAGTTATCATGTTCCGAGTTCACACTTTTCACTTTTCTTCAACACTTTGCTACTGCGTATTCAGTGCAGTTATCATGTTCCGAGTTCACACTTTTCACTTTTCTTCAACACTTTGCTACTGCGTATTCAGTGCAGTTATCATGTTCCGAGTTCACACTTTTCACTTTTCTTCAACACTTTGCTACTGTGTATTCAGTGCAGTTATCATGTTACTGATTCACCAGCCAATCTCCTTATTGTGTTTATCCTCATTTGTGAACAAGGCACTATGATAGTTAACTCTTTCACATGTGATAGCTGCTCCTCCTCCTCAGCTACCAAGGGCATTCTGCTTTTTTTTTCAGGAAGGTACCTAGACCTTTAAATTAGAGGCGGTCCTTTTCATCGTACCCATTTTACAGATAGCAGTGAAATGTTCCAGTGCCTGCTGGAGATCACAGTCACTTCAAACCAAGAAGACAGCAGAAAGATACCCTCAATAACATATTATTTCATTAGCCTTAGTCACTTTTCTGATGGGTGTGCACCTATGTGCATTTTTATATAAAATCAAGTCATTATCATAATGAAATGCAAAATGCAATCCATTTACCCACCTTCTCTTTGCAATTTTGTAATACTGCAAGTTGTTGGTGTAATATATGCAGTACCCTCTCAGTTATCTTACAGTGACAGTGTTGACCAAATAATCAGGATATGACAGGGCAGGATGTTAAAGGCTGTAGAGCAGATGAAAAAATGGAACTTAAAAAAATAAGAAAGTATTAAGTTAAAGAGAAACCTGGAAAACAAATAAAGTAAGATCTGAAACACTCTGGCTAAAGAGCCTGTTCTTAAAATAACAAAGTACACTTTCTACTCATTCTATCTTGCATTACAACCTGTAGCAGGTTAAATCTCTTTTTTTTTTTATTTTCCTTTTACGATTCCTCCCATTCCCCACCTGTCCTCCACTGCTATGACCTGAATCACTCCGTATGCCTTCCATCTTTCCAGAGTAGTTCTATAACTCCGTGACTATGATTCTGAGTGCTGTTCTTCACTGGGTTGTTTTTTTTGCTTCTTGTAGACTGTTCAAGATCTCAGGCTGGGACAACAATGTACAAAAATGTCGGAACACACTTGGGAAAATCTGTCACTCCACACTTCTTCCTGAGTAGCTGTGCATAAAGTCCATGACTCCCCCCAGAGCTCTCACAAGCAGTGTTATCGAAGTCTGTCTCTCTCTCTTAGTTATATGGGGGAGCTGATTAGTGGCTACTTCATTGTACTCCTTGGATGGCCTCTCCGGTGTCCTTAGCTCATTCCTGAATTTGGGTTACTGGAAGCACAGATGGGCGTTCACAAGTGAGCTGGCATTTTGCCACATAATAGTTTTGTGTATTTCTGCACAGTAACTAATTGCTTGATAGGATATGTAGATTGCCTCACAGAATGCCTATAAACACTTATGAAATTATTTGTTTTTACCACCTACTCAAAATAATAAAAAATGGCCACAATGGCTATACATTTTTCAGAAAATAATGCTTTGCTTGATGCATTAGAAAAAATTTAATATGGAACAAGGAGCATTATGTAAGTGACAACTATGATAATAAAGTAACACAATGATGTCTATGAGTGCACACACATGCACAGACCCACACAGACACTCAAATGCACACACACACACACACACACACACACACACACACACACACACACACACACACACACACACACACACACACACACACATGCATTCGCATGTACACACACAAACATACACACACACAGACATGCACTCGCATGTGTATATATATATATATATATATATATATATATATATATATATATATACATACATACACAGACAGACACACACACACACACACACACACACACACACACACACACACACACACACACACACAGAAACACATAGATGCACATTATGTGTCTTCCTTTTACTAAAACTTCTACGTATCTAAGCATTTTATTTAATATACATGTACATTATTGATGTTCAGGATAATATATTTTATATGATTTGGTTTTCACATAAAATAAAATCTATACATATTGAAATTTGTTTCTGGTTAATAAATTTGTAAACGTATTTTTTAGGTGTATTCGCCTATGAGAAATCAAATCATTTGTGTGCTTCTGCTTACGTCCAAGTTATTTTATTTATTTATACTGTTCTATTGAAATAAAACATGCACTATATAAGGCGTTATATTTTATATACAATTTTCTGTTTGACAAATTGTAATATTTTTACTGTGATTTTGAGATGTTGATATTCCTATAGCACTTCATATGAAATGTTATTTACCATTATTATGAATACCAGAATGTGGACACGGTGGTGTAGCTGTTAGCATTGCTGCCTCACTGCAAGAGGTTCTCGGGTTCAATTCTTGGCTGGGGTGCCTTCTTTGTGGAGTCTGCATGTCCTCCCTGTGGTCACATTGGTTTTGTCCCACATCCCAAAGACATGCTGTAGGTGGATTGGACATTCTAAATTGGCCCTAGGTGTGAGTGTGTGCCTTCTGTGGAAGGTTGGGTGCTGGGCTGGCAACTCAACACAATAACATTCCACTGCCAATCGGTTCTGCAGACCATTGTTCCACTGTGGTGATCCCTAACCAGGAAAAGCTGAAAGGAGAAGAATGAAGACCTGAATTTCATCTGCTTTGTAAGGTGCTTTCAGATAAAATACTGCAAAAAATAGTTTCTGCTGAGATGAATTGGTATAACCGTGAGCAAAATACTGTATAACATATTATTGAGTACACAATACCCTATATAGTATAGTTCTTGAGAGAATTGTGTCTATCCATACATATAGTAGACTTAAATTAACATGAAGTAAATATAATTAACTATACTGCAGCTAGCTGATACAATGCAATTTTAAAGTTAACATTTAATTATGGAGGTAAGCAAAATCATCTATTCAGTGTAAGAAAATGGAACCATCTGTAATAACCGATCCTATTGTCATTGCGATAGTGCATTTTCATGTCTGGGTGCATATCTGAATGGGCTCGGGCTGTCACTTATGCATCATAGTCATCTATATCCAATACTCACACTGCTGGTTACAAACTTTGTTATTTAAAAATGTGGATATATCCACAAAATGTAAACAACCATGTTTTATGTAAATTACTTTTGCTCTGCTTATATACTGCGGTAGTGGTACTGCAGTAGCGTTGTCGCCTCATAATAAGACATTGTCCTGTTCGATTCTCAGCTACAGCATCTTCTGTGTGGAGACATGCGTGGATGGGCGTACTTTCATTGAAAGTTGTGCATCAAGGCCAGCAACTCGGCATGTAAAAATCTACTGCCAATCATTAGCGGACCGGAGTTCCGCTGTGGCGACCCCTCACCGGGAAAAGCCGAAAGACGACAACAACTTTTGCTCTACTTATTGTGTCTGAAACCACTACCTTGCATGTATTTGCTTCTCACTAAGCTGTATTTGTTTCTCTATTGTATGTATTTGTTACTCTTGGAGCTTTTCTCCCTGAGCCTCCGCTGTAAAAGGACCTGTGTCCAGTCGGACTTTCTAAAATAAATAAATAAATACACATTGGAGAAGGGATTTGGATGGATATCTGTACTTCATTTTTTTCTTTGATTAACAACGATGACAGGCAAAACTTCGTCACTGCATTATAAGGGACTCCTACGCTGAAATGTTATTCAATACCTACTTATTAGTGTTTCAGTCTAGTAAGATGAGTGTCTCATACTGTTATAATTATATACAATAAACTTACATAAACTTATTACAGTGTTTGAGGCAACCATATAATAACAGAATTATTCCTAAAATAATCTGTAGCACAGAAGTAGAAAAAACACAAAGGTTGCACCAATGATTAGATGGATGGATTTATAGTAACCTTTCTACTGAATCAGTTATTCTGTCCCTCTTGTCGAAGATTACTTCACTACATCACTATGGATGAAATACATCACCTTGTTTTTGTCTTTATCCTTTATTTCAGAAATAAATGATTTTGAAGACATAAAGTGAGAACAGGAATGATTTATTTACTATCAGAAAACAGATAAAAAAGCTGGCAACAAATATTATTATATTTCCTTATTCTAAAGTGTGTTTTGACTCCTAGACCACGCAATTGACTTTCCTTGTTTAATGTGTGATCTATTCTACTCTGCTATATGGGGCATATTTTAACTTTGGTATTTGAGCAGGCAGTCAGTGCCCTAAATGCTAGTTAGGATAAGATGCTTTCATATATGGAAGAGATGAAAAGCTAATTTTTTAGGACATGTTGACTATATTACATGTGTGTGTGTGTGTGTGTGTGTGTGTGTGTGTGTGTGTTTCTGTGTGTGTGGGCTGGCTGGTACTAGCTTTAAAGTAAAACATTGTATTTTAAATAAATCATTGTTAAGAGGGGCATTTCCTATTCAGAGTGGCTGTGATCTTTACAAACAGACTTTGAAACTCCTGAAATATCCACATGACAACTTTGACTTAGTACAGACTACATTTTTCCAGGCACCTATCATTCTAGTCTTGCACTGTTACACTAATGCTGTGGAGACACTAGTAAACTGCTCTATTGGCATATGAAGCCTGTGTTACTCATGGACACCTTGCTAAAGTGCGGAATGCATACAAAGAAGAATAAATGTTTTACCTTAATAATAGAATAGTTGGACAATGTATTTTCTACATTCTAAATGTCTTAACATTCTAATTTCACTCTTTTTGGAAGCAGTGTCATATTCAAGTGAACATCACAGAATTAGAGACCTAGGTTTGAATCCCTGTAGCTTCTGAGAAAAAAAAATGTTACTTTACTATTAAGTTTGATGATGTTTATTTTGTTGTAGAAACAGTGACATAATAAACAACTAAATTCTTTTCTGGGAAGAATAAAATTCTGTAAAATGTCAACTCCATAAACCACAGAGCCATTTTAAACCTTTAAAGTAGGACACTGAGTTATAAACATCAGCACAACTGACTGTGCCATTTTAACTCTTCATTCTTCAGACTGTGCTCTGTTCTTCATTAATTGGGTCAAGACGGATGATCCACTGATGGGTTATAAATCACATTAAGATACCGTAAGCATGAAGTCATGAAATATCAAACTGGCCTAGTAGCTCTGTCTCTCCAGACCGTTTGATATTTTCTTCATTTATGTCTAAGGGTTCTCTTATTCATAAAAGTCTCAACAGTTCATTGTCTTTGAAGAGAAATGTTAGTCTTCTAAACTATTATTTCTTCATGACTGGTTCCTTACAGTAAACAGCACCTCGCGGAGCATTGCTCACAAAGTTGGCTATATTTGCCATTTCATAAGAATGGAAACATAAGAGCCCTAGTTGAGTGCAGATCTTTTCTTTAGCCCTAATTAGAACTACAATCCATCATGCCGGAAAGTTTCTATTCATTTTGGTGATTGGGGACATGACAAATGAATCTCGGAATAAATGGGATGTCAGCCGAGAGGAGAAGACGGATGCGTTCTGCATGGGATGAGTGTAATAAGTGCAGTTAATGTTGGCAAGTAGCCAATCCCAATGCCTCACACTGTGTGAGATCCCCTAAGGCTCTGACCAGGGCTAAACCACCAATAAATGGTTCTCCTCTTATTCCATTTATTAGAAAATGAGCACCTTGTCAAAGATAATTCTTTGTTTTCCTAACTGTCACTTTGCCTTTGGGATAAAAACGAATTCAGTGTGAGTTAATTGTATCTAATAAAATATTACATATTTCTTCTGCTGGGCATCCTCCTTATATTACAGATCCCTTTTAGTTTCATTTTACCTTTGTAAAGCCTCTGCCTTTATTCAGTCATAGAATGATTGATTATTCTGCATCAAAAGTCACCAGGTTGAGTGTCCATCTGAGATTAATCATAAAGAAAATGTTTGACAGGTATTTCTATTTTTTGTTTGACAAGAAGCATATTAAAGTTGATAATAACTTTCATGGTTTTTGTCATAGTAGTTAATATATTTTTAAACAGGCGTAATATTAGAGGGAACATATTATTTAGGATTAGCTGAAAAGCAAATTGATCTGAAAGCGACAAGAAGTACCTTTCCAGAAGTTTATTTCATTTTTTCAGTGTAGCTTTGCAATATACATTCAAATATATTCAAGTATTCCCTTTGAAAATTGCATATGCGTTTCTTCCTAGATTTTTTACAAAACAGTGAAATAAATAAATGTTTTTAATTTACTGTTATACTGCCTTAGCTCATGTCAGTTTCACCAGAGAAGTTTAAAACAGGACTTTTTATCTTACTAACCAAAAGAACAGTTTGCCTTGTTCATATCTGATAAATCTCTGAATTCCTGCAGGCACCTATTGGATGGGTCTACTTCAAATGATCGAAGTGTCACAACATTGAACATCAGATCATCGAGTACCAGATGACTGAAGTTGTGGAACACTGAAAAAAAATGAAATCAGAAAACAAAAAACATTTTGTTTCATGTTTTTTGCTGGGGAGGGCCCCCTACAACCCCCCACTCCCTGCTACTTAAATGTACCAACTCTGAGATTCCACTACAGTGAAGGGAACAGTAGATTTCCTGTTTTGCGCTGTATGATCATCTCCATTCAGACTGTTCGATGTTCCACAACTTTGATCATCTGGTACTCGATTAGATGTTCGATGTTGTGGCACTTCAATCATTTGAAGTAGACCCTCCCAAACATGTGCTCTACTATATATATTCACAACTTTTATGATAAAGAGGGACATCAAATGAATTGTGTTATTTTTTTCCAGAAGGAAAAGTTAAATGTTCAACTGTTTCTAGGTAAAACAGAAGTATTTATTAGTTCATATGGGACTCTGTTTTCATGTGCTTTTCCCTTTCAGTACGAGCAGACAAATGTTTATTTTGTCTGTTATGAAGTACAGTCTGCTTTCTACTTCATTCTACAATGTGTTCCATTCAGCTTTGTTAAATATATATAAATGGGCAGCAGGAAGCAGAAAAGGAACAGGATGTAAAAGTTTAACTAACTATCCAGACTCCCAGAAGATATGCATATCAAAGTGTTGGTACAAATACAAATTTAAAGAGTTTCAACTGTGTACTTCAATATCTATGAGTAAAGACCTTTCAAATAATCTTCTGTACAGACTTGTGAATATTTTTATTTTTTAAACTTAGTATGTAGGTCTTAATAGCCACAAGCATAACTGAGGTTGTGTGTTTAAGTAACTTTGTTCTCTATGTGTGTGCAGATGTACAAGCTTTGTAATGTGTCTCTAACAAGGTGTACCTCACACATATTGATGTATGTGCAAGTACTATTACTGTAAGATAGTAATCAGACCTACTGTAGCTATAGCAAATTTTATTAACATTTTTATGTCTACAGAAATATTTTATTTTATGTTCTTTTAAGTTATTTAACCATTATTGTAAAATGCTGGAGTGCCTTCTGTGTGGAGCCTGCATGTCCTCCCCGCAGTCGAGTAGCCTCCAAAAGACATGCGTGAATGGATGTGCCTTTGCTGAAGTTTGGGCGTCGGGCTGGCAACTCGGCACCATAAAAATCTACTGCCAATCATTAGTGGACCGGAGTTCCGCTGTGGCGACCCCTAACCAGGAAAAGTCGAAAAGACAAACAACAACTATTACTGTAAAGTATCATTTCTGTCATGTCACTGTTTGAATCTCCACTAGTTAGCTCATCAGCACACTCAGTGTCTATCACACAATATCACACAAAGAACTAACCCACAGGCATGTCTAGTGGGTTTAACCACATCAACAAAAAAGTTAACAAATAAAATAATATATAATAAATGAAGTTGCAATATTTATTGTTATTCTATGCAGTTAGCATTAAACAAATTATGCACATCTTTTTTTCAAATACTGTATATTCTCTGCAAATTGTTTTAATCACGTATTAAAATTATAATGCATTCATTTGTTGTTTCAAGTTTTAAGCAAAGATACAAAGTATGGAGCCAGTGTTATACTCTTATGCACCCATCTCAACATTGCCTGATTAACAGGTACTTTGTTGATTTTTCTCCACACCAGTAACTTCAATCGTATTAAAATTTGTAATTTTGCACCAATACTGCAGTCATCACACCATGGCAGATATTATAATTATAGTGTGCATTTTTTTCAATCACTTCCAGTCATTCAACACCTCTTGTTCCATTAACTTTTAAGTTAGGATCTAGAGTGCTAACAACAGTTTAGTCATTTGTTTCTTTTTCTTTATGGGTATGTACTCAGTTCTTGAAAGTGAAAGCTGTGCTCCTAAAAGTCTAAGAGATGAATCTTAAATCATTCACTCCTTTCACGGCTTCCTTTTTTCTCACTGTCTACCTCACTTTGTTTTGGCTTCTCAACACCTGCATACTTTAACATGCTTCAATGCAAGGAATGACAATTCTTTTCTAGTTAACACTGTTTCAGATTCACTGATAGAAGTGCAAAGTCTATACAATAACTGAATAATTTTGACATTAAGATAAATGTATTGGTACAATACACTGATCATATGATGCCACTAAAAAGTGATATCGGGAATGTCTAGTTATCTTTGTGCAAGCTATAATCACAAAATTTCAATTCTACTGTGTTTCTGCTGACTTATTCAGATGGCTGTTTTTAGACTCATAAGTAACCCAGAGAGCAGAAGGGAGCAAGTGAATGTTGTCTTGTGGTTCTAAGATAATATTACATCCATGCTACAGATCATTAGTAACAGTTTTTTTTTTATTTGGGATGTCTGTCACAGGTGTAGGTTGTTTTGTTTTAGTTTTTTTTTTGTCTATATTTCTTCCCTGGGCATGTATAGAATATTGATCAAGAAACTTTACAGGATGTATGACCAGAAATGACTGAATGACTTCTGATTTTGCTTAAAATTGCATATGTCGAATTTTGTCAAAAAACAGATACTTAATTTTGCACAAAAAAAGTATTTAATTTCCAATGAGACTGTGTGACCACATACATTGAATTTTTCTGTAGTGGAGGTAGAGTGCAGCACCCTTCCTCCAAATAGAACAACAAGTTGTCTTTTCTCTTACTGAGTCATTTACAACTGAAACATCTGTGCACTTGTCAGTCACATAAGATTTAATTCAGTCATCTTCATTTGTGCATTGATTTGGATTTACAGCTGAAAAAAAATGAGTTTGCGTGTTTTTCTCTTGGAATCTTTTCTATTTGTGAATGTGAGTTACCCTGGTATTAATGTTACAATCAGTTTCTCCTGGATGCTGTTGACTCGGTGGTGGTTAGAAATCAGCATTCTAGGAGGCTGCACATCAGATAATTCCATGACATGGTCAGCAATTTGCCTTTAATGTAGTTGCAACTGAACAAATTGTACTAACCCTTGTACGTATCCTTTAACATCTAATTAACTCAGTCACATTTTAACCTCAAAGTCTGCACAGTGTTACTACAAGCCTTTTCTAAATTTTCTTTATCCATGAAAGATGTACTTTTTGGAGGTACATGTCATGAAACCATTTAGTAAAATGAGTGCCCACCGGCACTTTTGCCTTCAAGTATGCATCACTATTCGTTATATTAGTTTTCTTTTTATAAAACAACTTTATTTAGGAACCCAGTAACAAATAACAATTGGGCAATAACACGATGAACATGTACAAGATCATCAAACAGAAGGGTCTATTCATACCTCTGAAATGTCCAGATTTTTGTAGAATGTCCACATTTTTGCCTCATAGTTTTTAATCTCTTCTGCAAAAAAAATTATGGTTTTCTGGCAAATCACTGAGGACTGAAGTCACTAAATAATGACATACATTTGAGTTTCAGACTTCATATCCTTCAGAAAAATGCATGCTAATGTAAATCACATTATTCTAGCTACTTTCTAAGTTTATAAGAGCAGTAGTTAAAACCTGTCCCTATTTCTGGGCTTTTGTTGCCCCATTATTTTAAACTTCGTCCAGAGTTGTTGCACTAAGATGAGAGGCATATGTCTACTATAAGCACTTGGGTATTAGTTGCTCATGAGAAGCTTGCTGGCACATGCTCAAAAAGACAAGTGCTCTAAACCCAACTAGCCTGAGTTCACTTAACTAATTAATTCTCCCAAAGTCTGACCCCATTAAGCAGTAATGCCCTTAAAGATCCCTAACTCTAACCCCACAACTTGAGTCCTAAACTCCCACCTAACCTGAGTCACCTCTCCCTAAACCTAAACTCCCCAGCTGCTCCCTAAAACTGAAATTCCACATCTTATCATTAACCCTAAAATGTCTGATTGCTTCCTAAACATCTACCCCCTCCCAAAAAACAACATTCAACAATGGGTTCTTAACCAGAAAGTACCCTTATTCTTCACAACCCTAAAACCACTCTTCTGCTCCCTAACCCTAAAATCTCCATCCCATTCCTTAAATCTAAATTTCCTTCCTGATTATTGCACTAAATTACACTCTGACCCCCTGCTACCTCTTCCCTGGAGCTGCCACACTTATCTCACTCAGACTGTAGTAATGTGCTCATGTAAACTGCAGCAGCTGCTTGTCTGAACTTGTATTCAAGTTCAAGTGTGAGTAGCAGTCTATATGAGTTACAAGATGCTCGATTCATAGGTTATGAGATAGTGGGCTTTGAGAGCTTGGGACTTGCAGTAAAACAAAACAGACTATATACACAAAGATGTCAAATGATTGTCACATTAACACTGTAAGATTGACCGCAGTTCATCAAACATGTTTTGGAATCCTTAGATCCAGAGAATTCCCTAGAGTCCTCAAAAGTAACAATGCAAGCCATTAGAATTGGTGACATTAGTTTTGGGGGATGGGATCTTGTCCGATTAAAAAAAAAAATGCTAATAGTCATTAAATTTACTGAATGGACTTGCTAGTCCATTTTCACTGAAAAGTGGTTTCTGGATAAAAACGAGATCCTCCTAAACATAAAGGGTGTCCAATTTGTAGAACAGGAGAAATGAATGTGGCACCTAGGAATGCAGGTGTTGAAATCTTATTTTAGTGGTTCTCAGTTGTTAAGAAGAGTTACTGAATTTTCATTTTGCTAACCCAGTAAACAGCTGAATCAGTCCTGGGACTTACCATTCACCAATCAAAAGTTAAAGTTTCAGTACTAAAAACTGCAAACAGAATAGATCAACAGCAAAATACAGTATCAGTCCTTTATTGTAATACTTTCTTATCCTCTGTTTCTCAATACTCTTTTAAGTGAGGGGACATTAAGGGATGGATGAATATTATCAAAGTCTGATATGTAGTTTTAGGAGTTTATAATAATGATTTCAATAATAGAGTAATTATTAGCTTTGAAGTTTAGCCATGATGGAGAATTTATTATTTCTGAAAGGTTTTGCTCAGCAAGGAAATCACTGAGTTCATGTCTTTAGGAACATAGGAGTGTGATGTTAAAGTATCCTAAAATGCTAATGTTAGGGTTAGGAAGACTGTAGTAACTAGAATATTAGCCTTTTACATTTGTCATGGGTGACAAGTAGAATACACAATTAGGTAATGACTAAATGGGCAGGCTGGTTGAATGTCAGTGAAACACACATGGCGCATTAGTTTGTAAGTAGCCACATTAACCAAACAGTTCACTGTCCTGCATGTCAATCCCTTAACTGTAGATGTTATCTCATTTACTGTCTTGCAGTCACATTAAGACTGACTACAATATCCTGTATAACCCAGACAGATACCTAGCCACAGCCAGTTATTAAAGTGGCACTACCCCCCTAAAGATCTGCATCCACTAAACCAGCACTTAGTCCTTGTTCAAATATCTAAAATCATAATGGTGACCACTAAAATCATAATGGTGACCACTAACACTCTGCATACATTACTAAACTCTGATACTCCCCCTGCCAGGCATCAGAAATATTCCATTTACAGTTTAAAATCTCATTGAAAAGTACTTTTTAGTTAAACACCCCCTTTGTTAAGCCTCCCCATCTTATTTTAGTTTTATCCTACCTGTATTATACAATCCAAGTGAAACTGTATCTGTCAACAAAACAGTCCCACTTTTATTACCAACACCATTACTGTCTCTTGGATTCAGAAACTGCTATGGCCAGCAGAAAGCCCTAAATCATCAGTTTTCCTATTGGAAGGAACATTTTCCAATTCAGAAACAGGCTTTGTGCGGTGATTCTAAGTGGTCAGCAGAATCATCACTTAGGGTCATCTCCTGGGCTGAACTGCATGCTAATGAGGTGTTCTGGGGGAGTGGCCCATGCTAATTGTCAATGTGCCCCTGTCCCTGGACATGTCCATAGTAAGGTGTTTACCCAGCTGAGTGGATGAGTTAATGAAGCTGACCAAAAGTTCACATTCATCTACTGCTTTTAATAGATGAGAACACATTTGAGATGAGTGCTATGGAGTTTAGCAGACAAGTAGTGGTAGGATGTGCGTGTGTGTGTGTGTGTGTGTGTGTGTGTGTGTGTGTGTGTGTGTGTATTTGTTTCTGAGAGGAATTGCCATATCTGTAATCCCCCCGTCAATAATCAGAAACTCCTGTAATACTGCATGACTGCATGGGAATGTTGGAGTAGCATAGAATGTGGGAGTGTGCTGGATGTGTACATGTATAATATGAATGTGAATGAAGGCTGATTGGGTTTATAAGAAATATGTTATTTTAGAAATAAATAAGTGTGCCACTGTTTTCATTATTACTCATATATCAGCAATGACAAAAAGCAGATAAGTAGAAGCAACAAGGAAGTCTGCTTTTATATTGGTGGAGTATTGGTATGTTTTCCTAATGGAGTGAGGTCTAAGAAGTTGTAATCCATTGTTTATTTATCGTTTTTTGACTGGGTTTGTTCCACTAGCCTACTGACCTCTTTTCAGGGGAGATCTCAGGTGGCATTTATACTATTAGGGGAAATTTGGCCAGGGCATCTGGGAACTTACCCTACTCTTTTTGATAAGAGCTATCACCAACTGAGGCCTCGGTTTAACATCTTATCTGAAGGACGCAGCACTCTTCTTATGCTGTACTGGAGAGTATCATGCTACCTGGAGAGGGAATAGAACCCACAGCCATCTGTGCCAAAGAAGAGTGTGCCACATATTGTGCCACTGATGCTACACAACAGTGGTTAGATAACTATAAAGGAAATGGTGAAAGGGGTGGGATGTAAAGGGGGTAGGGGAGAAGAGTGTAGTGAAGCCAAGCAAAAGAAATAAATACAGGTATTGCTCATCTAGTCAGGATGTAATAGACAAGTCTTTGTGGGTTCTGTTCAAGCAGCTTTATTATGTATAAACACATCATGATTGTAGCTTATTAACTTTAATTTAGATAACTTATACACAAACTAACTGCATTCATTCATACATGCTTACTCTCTGGCTGCACTTTAAAAATGGCACTGAGTATAGCACGTGTTTGCTATTTATATAAGTATGTTCAGTCCTTGATATGCTTCTTAAAGACACAGCACACACACTCTGTTCTACATTCTCCCTCTGAGAAATAGTTCCTGTAATGCTGAGAACATCAGTTGACATGCAAACAATACAAACAGTTCTTTGTCATGCAATTACACAGAACTAGGTACAGTTATGTCCAGACCACTGTGTATTTCACACTAGGTCGGAAAGTACAACTAAACTGTGTGATGTAAAACAAAGAATTAGACTTAGCAACTAGAGCTGTCTCTGCTGAATGTTCAACCTTAGGAATATCTGGGACATCATCAGGAATGGAAGTAGAAAGTAAGACACATTCTGGAACAGGAACATTGTCTAGATTGATCTGAGATCTAGAGTCTGTATCACAGGCACAATGCTGCGATAATGATTCTGGTACAGAAAGAAGATGTCTGTGATTTCTCCTGTAATTCACATCTTCAGATTCCATGAAATAGGATCTCGGCTCAGTACATATACCTGTTACCTGACCAATTCAGTCCATACCTTTCACTCTTTGTATCCTCACTGTCTCTCCTTCTTGCAATGGACTAAGGAATCTGTTCGATTTATCATAACTAGACTTCTGTATAGAACACTTCCTGAATAATTGGGCTCTGATGGTTTTGTTGTTTTTAGCTTTTGGCCTCAATAAACTGGAACTACTACGTAGCGTTGTTCTTGTTTGCGTGGATAGAAGTCTCTGAGCAGGCGAGCCAAGTATATCAGCACGGGGTATGTTTTTGAGATTAAATAAATTCAAAAAACATAAGTATTATCATGCTTTGACCTTTCAAGTAATTGCTTTGTACTCTGCACTGCACATTCAGCTAGTCCATTTGACTGTGGATATTTTGGAGTACTAATAACATGTACAAAGTCCCATGCTCTTGCAAATTTCTGAAACGACTGGCTAGTAAATTGAGTACCATTGTCAGAAAGAGCTTTGTGTGGACTACCATGGACTGAGAAATGACATTTCAACTTGTTAATAACAGTAGTGGATGTTAGATTAGGTAGTAAACCAATCTCAAACCAGTTTGAATAAGAGTCTACCAATGCTAAATAATGCTGATTGTTCCACTTGAATATGTCAGTAGCTACTATTGACCAAAGTAGTTCAGGAACTTGACTTAGCTGAAGTGGTTCTGTTTGCAAATGTGGTTTATTGCTATTGCATACTAAACAAGGAAAAAAGTACTTTATCAATCCACTGGATTCTCAAAAGCTTGCACAGCGTGCATGATTAGTGTAAGGTAATGTTGGCAATACGGCGGCTGAGCGATCCACTTATGTGCTCGTTTGACGTGTACGAGCTCTCTTGCACTAGTCCTGCACGTTCCCAGCCCCCATATGCAAATTACCCCATTTGCAGGTGAAAACCATGCAAATGAGGTAAATCTGCTATCCAGAAAGCTGGAATCAGGCCATGCAGGACTAGCATAACCTGCAGAAATGTACTCGGCTAGTAATCAAGTACGGGTCTGCAAAATCCAAAACGGAGACATGACAGCCCTAAATCAAGGCATATCATTGAGGAAGCATGCCAATGGCCAAGTATAAGGCCATTGGCATTGCAAACAATACAAAAAGAAAAAATACAACTTTTATTGCAGTTCTGCCGATCACGGCTGTTTAAGCATAGGGCAGCAGCGTGCAAACGGGATCGGTGGGAAAATAAGAAAATAAACCTAAAACAAGCAGTCTAACTAAAATCAGTGTTCTGCCATGCAAGTCAATGGCAGGCAGACGACAACCTGGCCTGTGAGTAGTAGTTGCTAAGGGGGAAGGCACAGTGTGACACATGTAACTATGCATTAGCAGGCAATCCTATGCAAATTAGGGGAAGGATAGTGAATCTCAGTTTTTCCTAGCATGTGAGGCAGGTCCCAACAGTGTAAGAGTATGAATAGCTGAGTGCAAGACTAAGAGGTAAGTGACATCATGGGTGGGTGTGTCAGGCATACTGTAAGCGAATTGGAGCCCTGTGGCTCGGGTATGCTCATAGCTTAGCACAGTTAAGCTAGGGGGTGTGTCTAAACCTGCCTAGCACTCTTTACAAAGTGTAAGCAGGTGTGTGCACCACGCACCAGGTTTCACAGGAAGAAAAAAGAAGTTAAACCAGGAAACAGCAGCAGTGTGCACATCTGAGTACACTGTTTGCGTGGTGTGGCCCCGGGCTCAAACATAAGGGCAATGAGAAGGGAAAACAGCAGTAGGAAGGTAATCAAGGAGAACTAGCTTATCTGGCAGGTGACATGTATCAGAAGCAGACAATTACAAAGGCAGCAGCCCAGCCCAGAACACTACTATAAACTAAGCAAACATCTTCCCCACAGTTTTTTCCCACACTCTACACCACCGGTGTATACAAGCAGGGAGATTTCAACAAACAAACCTACAAAATGAGAAGGGCTGCAGCAGGCAACATAGAATAGCATGTGCAAGAGGCTGTGGGTGGTGAAGATGTGCATGCTGCCAAACAACCCACAGTGAGGAGACGGAGAAGAGTGTACAGACTCAGGGTAACCTACCAGGGGCTGCATGAGCTGGAGAAAGTGAAGCACTATAGGGTGGACAGAGACCTCCTACAGCAAGTAGTTGAGCTGTGCTGGCCACACCTGACACACCATATTGACCGAGGGGAACCCATCCAGTGAATACCAAGGTATGTGTAGGCCTAGGTAGCACAATTGGGGATATCATGGGGATCTTACAGGCATCAGTATCCAGAGTATTCCACCAGTTCCTGGATGCCATGTCAGCACATGTCAATGAGCACATATATTTCCTCAACACCCATGAGGTGTTGACCAGCAATATGCATCTCTTCCACCAAATAGCAGAATACCCTTGGGTAGTGGGTGCTATAGACTGCACGCACATATGCACCAAAGCACCACCTGGTGAGCAGGGTAGGGCCTACATCAACCACAGGGGCATCCCCTCCATCAACTGCCAGGTCGTATGTGATGCTCAGGGCATCATAATGAATGTGTGTGTGCTGGCTGCCCTGGAAGCTATGACAATTCCCACATATGGCATCTGACGCAGCTGTACCAGAGATTTGCCAATGGAGATATCCCCTACGGTCACCTAGTGGGGAATGCTGGGTACACACTGGAGCTGTGGCTGATGACACCCATCAGAAATACACACACACTTGAACAAGAACGCAATAATGAGGCACATGCACAGGCCATACATATAACAGAGTGTGTGTTTGGGATGCTCAGGTCATGGTTTCGGTGTCTCGGCACATTCGGTGGAGCCTTGCAGTATTCACCAGCTACATGTACCCAAATTGTTATGGTATGTGCTATGCTACACAATATGATCAGGTGGAAACAGCTGCAGCAGGAACAGCATGGGGCAGGGCCACATAGCCCCCCACCAATGCCAAGGCCTGCACAGGCACAGAGTGACCCGGAGGAGGAAGAACCTGAGCCTGCCCCAGTAGGCAGAAGGAGGTGTGCCCAGTATGCCCTGACCTTGGCAAAGAGGCAATGCATAGCACATGCACTGACACAGTAGGGTCCCAGAGAATGACACCTCTCTCTGACTCGCTCATACAGTAAAAGGGATGCCAAACATGACACCAACTATGCTCAACCATGTATAGGGACTGTACTATGTGCATCTGACATAGGCAGCCCTCCAGCACCATCTGCAAGTCTGGCACACCCACAAGGTAAGTCAATCAACCTACTAATTGCCAAATGGAGTTGAATGTGTTGTCATCTGTAGCTATGGTATGGATATGACCATGCAAGGGAATTGGGTGGCTGAATGTTAGGCAGCAGACAGTAGACACCCATAGTGGCACCCTGACATGTGTAACACATACTGGAGTCACCATAGTAGCCAGTACTACACAGGGTGACAAAAACCACTGCAGGAAATGTGCTGAGTGAAATGTGTATCCATATGACCCACACATGCCAGTCAGGATGATTCACATACCCAACAGCAGTCGCAGCCAGCAGGACAGGTGGAGACAAACCCAAACAGGGCCTGTGCCATGGCCCCAGAATGATGGCTATGGTTAACTCCACCCCCAGGCCTAAACAGACAAACCACAGCAGGGCAGGCAGTGGGATGTTAGTTCTGAAGGGTAGGATGTCAGACAATAATATGTAGGGCAACCAAAGCCACGATCTCTAGTACACTGGTGTGCCTTTAGTCAGCATGATAGTTAGCAATTCAGAATGAAATGGAGTACCTGACATACCAGTACAGTCATAGCAAATATGTACAAGTGTCACTTGTGCCCCCTCTATCCTACATAGCAATGTAATAACAGTCAGGTGTGCCCCCACACTCCTATGTAGACATGTAGAAACAGTAAGGTGTGCCCCTACCCCCCCAATCCAGCATAGAAATGTAGTAACAGTCAGGTGTGCCCCCCACTCCCATGTAGACATGTAGAAACAGTCAGGTGTGCCCCTACCCCCAATCCAGCATAGAAATGTAGTAACAGTCAAGTGTGACCCCCCCAATCCTGTGTAGAAATGTAGAAACAGTCAGGTGTGTCCCTACCCCCAATCCAGCGTAGAAATGTAGTAACAGTCAGGTGTGCCCCTCACTCGTATGTAGATATGTAGAAACAGTCAGTTGTGCCCCTACCCCCAATCCAGCATAGAAATGTAGTAACAGTCAGGTGTGCCCCACCAATCCTGTGTAGAAATGTAGAAACAGTCAGATGTGTCCCACCACAGTCATATGTAGAAATGTAGTAACAGTCAGGTGTGCCCCCCCTCACTTGTATGCAGACATGTAGAAACAGTCAGGTGTGCCCCTTCCCCCAGTCCAATGTAGAAATGTAGTAACAGTCAGGTGTGCCCCCCCAATCCTGTGTAGAAATGTAGTAACATGTATGAGTAGGTATAATACGAGTGGAGCAGAAATGCCCAGAGGTGGCCAAGGTAGCAGGATAGGTTGTAGCATTTGCACAATATGCGGGTCTGTGTGTGTTAGGATGGTGTGCATTTCATATTGTGTGAGAGTGGTCAGTATGTATGCATGTTGAGGTAAGACCTGGTGGCCATTGCCCATTACTGCTGATGACAGAGACAAGCCCTCACAACTGCAGTGCCAAAGACAATCCCCACCAGTATAACACTTGTAGCAGTAAGCCATTGTAAATGTATGGTGGTAATATGTGTCACCATCTGAAAGACTGACATGGCATGGCTGTTGGGCTAGATATACAAGCAGTACACAGGGGAAAGACATGCAGCATATATTGTGTCACTGTGAAATGAAGACAGCCTTGAAATTATATATACAGGTATGCATCACAGTAATTGGTCCTGTAGTAGGGGATACCAATGATGTCTGCCCGAACACTTGCAGATCACAAAGGAGGTAGGACTGATGTACTGGGAAACAGCTGATGTACCTGCACATGCCAGCATAACTGGAATGCCCCATGCATATTTGTGTGTCAGATGCAAGTAGTGTCTATAGCACACATGCACCCAGCTCATGCTAACACCACCCACAGGTACATCTCTGGTCATATCCCTGCCGTGGGGAATGGGTACAGTATGACCCCACCTGTATATGGCAATAGTGGAAGAATGCAGCATGCGGTGCAGGTGTCCCATGCAGGTGTGTGCCTAACTGTACATAGCACCTTGCCATCATCCACACCACCTGATCAAGACTGATAGAAGGTATTTGCATGAACACCTATAACACCTACCCTGTCACCCCAGGGGAATATACTGCATGGTGGTCTGAGACTGTAGACCTGACAGAATGCAACAGCCTGTCACATGTGGTCCGCAGCAACACCTAATGACCCACAGGCTTCTGCCAAAGGCCTGTGTCTCACATGTGCTGCCAATGCATGTTATGTCATGGACACCCAAATAACAACATAACACACTCCACATAAGCAATATGCAAGGCCATGTGGACAAACCACAGTAACATGTCCACCATGTCCCACTGCATGAACTGTGGACCAACACTAACACACACCTGTGATAGGGTGATACCCTTAGAGAAAGTATCAGAGACTGTATGCATAATGTATGGAAGAGGTTAGAATAACGGGGGGGTGGGAGCATGGGCAGCATGGAATGTGCAGGGTCTGACACCAAGCTGTGTGCACACACTATTCCTGGCTGCAAACACATAAATGGGTGGCTACACACCTGCCCGTACACCAGAATAAGGTTAATGTCCTGATCCATGGCCCCTGCCTCTGGGTAACCTGTGCAAATCTGTACAGCTGTGAGGCATTGCCAGAGCAAGATAAGCATATACTGTCATGTCAATGGGTGTACAAGTATGGGATCCTCTGCCAGCACTGTACCAAGGTGCTGAACCGGATACACCGACCCAGCAGCAAGTGTCTGCAGCTCCCCCTTCAGAATGGCATAACTTACCATGAATACGTAGGTGTTTACCCGCAATACCGGACACAGCTGCAGTCACCTTTGTCCCCCAAGACATCACTGTGAGCAAGACTTCACTATGGAAAATCTCTCACATAATCTCACTTCACAAAGGCGGCAACTCAACTGAACTCTCCAACTTTCGACCCATAGCCCTACTATCTCCACTAGCCAAAATTATGGAAAAATGTATCCACCAACAATTTCTCGACCACATTCTCCAACACGACCTTCTAGCTGACTGTCAACATGGTTTTAGACCATTCCACAGTACCACCACTGCTCTCCTATCTTTTACAGACTGCATTAATAAACACCGTAACAATAACATGCTCTCCGCTGCTCTTTTTATTGACCTCTCTAAGGCTTTTGATATGGTCAATCATCAAATACTACTTAACATACTCAACTCATTCTCACTTGACACACAAGCATTACTCTGGTTCAAATCCTATATGCACAATCGACAGCAGGCTGTCCTTTGGGATAATAACCTATCCAAACATCTCCCTGTTACCCTTGGTGTCCCTCAGGGCTCCATCCTAGGACCTCTACTCTTCTCCCTATTCATTAACGACCTTTCTACTAATTTACATGTACCTACTAGCATTCAATATGCAGATGACTCCACTTTGATTTGTAAAGCTAACACTTCATCTGAACTCCAAACCATCACCCAAACAGTATTCAACCAAGTTGAAAACTGGTTCCAACAATGTCACCTCCTCCTTAATGCCAAAAAAAACAAACTATTGCTATTTACTCCAATTATTAAATCCACCCCATTAGACTTCTCTATTACATCCATCAATGGTACAATCATAGCTCCCGACCCGACTACAAAACTTTTAGGGGTATTGATTGACCACAACCTGAACTTTGACGTTCATATCAATGCCACCATCAAAACTGTCAACAGAAAATTTGGATCCTTATATAGGATAAAACCTTTTCTCACCCTAGAAGCCAGAACTACTATTGCCCAGACACATCTAATCTCCCACTCTTTTGTGCCTCTCCAATTTATACTAATCTTTCCAAAAGTAACCTAAACAAGTTGTCTACTTCTTACAACAATATTGCCAGGTTTGCTACTGGGTCCTCATTTAGAACACATCACTGTCTAAACCTAAAACTTCTAGGATGGCTTGAACTAAATAACCAACTAAACTTTCAACAAGTCTCCATTATCCATAAAATTCTACACCAGCCTAGTAATACTCCTATTCTCAGTAGCCTCATCTCCCCCTACACAAACCTCACTAACCTTCGCTCAGCAAATAAACTACTAGTTACCACCCAGAAATCCCACAACAGAGCAAGTGATTCACTTTTCTCTAATACAGTGGGGAAGATCTGGAACAAGCTTCCCACTAAACTTACATCTCTTTCATCATTAACACTCTTTAAAAAACAACTAAAAATTCTACTAAAAACACAGTGGCTATGTCCTTGTACTAACCCTGACTAACCCCCCCCAGTTTATCTGTACTCAACAGACCTCCTCCTTCACCCCCACCATTGCAGCATTAGCATTTTCACCCCTCCTTCCCTCCCTTACATCCTGTTTCCCAGCATGCATCACTGAGTATTTCTTCTCAGTACAATACCTTCTCAGTGTACATTAGCAGTTTCACCCCTCCTTCCCTCCCTTACATCCTGTTTCCCAGCATGCATCACTGAGTATTTCTCCTCACTACACTACCTTCTCAGTGTACATTAGCAGTTTCACCCCTCCTCCCCTCCCTTACATCCTGTTTCCCAGCATGCATCACTGAGTATTTCTCCTCACTACACTACCTTCTCAGTGTACATTAGCAGTTTCACCCCTCCCTCCCTTACATCCTGTTTCCCAGCATGCATCACTGAGTATTTCTCCTCACTACACTACCTTCTCAGTGTACATTAGCAGTTTCACCCCTCCTTCCCTCCCTTACATCCTGTTTCCCAGCATGCATCGCTGAGTATTTCTCCTCACTACACTACCTTCTCAGTGTACATTAGCAGTTTCACCCCTCCTTCCCTCCCTTACATCCTGTTTCCCAGCATGCATCACTGAGTATTTCTCCTCACTACACTACCTTCTCAGTGTACATTAGCATTTTCACCCCTCCTCCCCTCCCTTACATCCTGTTTCCCAGCATGCATCACTGGGTATTTCTCCTCACTACACTACCTTCTCAGTGTACATTAGCAGTTTCACCCCTCCTTCCCTCCCTTACATCCTGTTTCCCAGCATGCATCACTGAGTATTTCTCCTCACTACACTACCTTCTCAGTGTACATTAGCAGTTTCACCCCTCCTTCCCTCCCTTGCATCCTGTTTCCCAGCATGCATCACTGAGTATTTCTCCTCACTACACTACCTTCTCAGTGTACATTAGCAGTTTCACCCCTCCTCCCCTCCCTTACATCCTGTTTCCCAGCATGCATCACTGAGTATTTCTCCTCACTACACTACCTTCTCAGTGTACTCTTATCTTTCCACCCTGCACTTTTACTTTTCTTTTCTTTCATTATGATTGTTTTCTTCCTCTTATACTTATCCTCCCCAATTTCTCCTACTTCCCTGTATTATACACATTTTATAACCCTTTTATATCTTTTGAAAAGCACATCTTACCCAACTTACTAACGTTGAAGCTCTACCTCTTTCCCTTGGTAATAATCACTGTATTTTTACCCTTTTTCAACTCAGTTCTCAATTTCTGTATTTTCTTTATTTCTGTATAACTGAAGTTGATGAAATAATTCTGCAAGCATATTCACCTTATCTATGTTATATAATGTATTTATCTTGTTTTGGCACTGGCCTGATGTTAACTAGTTTTAAGTGGAGCTTTTCTCCCCGGGCCTCTACTGAAAATGGACATGTATCCAGCTAGACTAGCCCGGTCAACAAATGTAAAATAAATAAATAAATAAAAATAAAATAAAATGTCCACCTGACAATACATAAAGACAGAAAACATCACAGTGTATAACAGTACACATGTCTGAATATCTTTGCTAACAGCAGTACCATGCAGCTGAAGCAGCACAGACACAATCACCTACAGTACACACTATCCCCTGCACAGTTTGTCCTCATATTGCCAAATGATTGACGGGTACCCTGCAGAAACAATATGCTACCTGTAGGTGTGCAACATAAAGGACTGCACTGGAGTACAAACTACCTGGAATTGATCCACACATTCTATACACACAGAGAAATGAAGGCAATGTCAGTCAACAACATACTGAAAGGTCATACTGGGCATGCTCACACACTTAAACAAATGAAGCCCATGTCTGCAAACAAGAGTGGACCAGATATATCTGGCAGTCACAGATGTTAGTGCAGACACTCCTCAGTATGCACCACTCATGCTTTGCACACACAGTGGATAGGAATACAGGCATATATCTAAGGACAATACACTATAATAAGCCAAACATAGACATAAATGTATCTCCAAACACCATCATACTAGGTGACTTTAACTACCCTAATATAGACTGGGAACACTACTCAAGCCCGAACACTCTAACCCAAAGATTCCTGGAGTTCATAAACTCAAATGCCATGGAACAACTAGTCACCATCCCCACAAGAGGAGAAAACATACTTGATCTCATCATCACGAACATGGGATCAAAATGTTCAACACCGGAAGTATACCCCTCACTGGTGAGATCAGATCATAAACTAATCTCGCTGGAGGTCCTCATCCCGCCCCCACCTGAAACAAAAAGACCACAGTGAAAAACTTCTCAAAAGCCGATTTCACACTTCTAAAAACTAGTGTGGTCTCCTTTAAGGCCCCTGAGCCAGTGGTAAACATTACTCAAACCGCTGAATCACTTACAAATGCCTTCTACCAGCACCTACAGGACTGCATGGATCAGGCAATCCCAAACAAAACTAAGACTCTCTGTACCAAAGGCAAGCGTCCAGTCTGGTGGACCCCAGCCATAAACAAGCTCTACAACAAAAGGAGGAAGCTACTACAAGATAGAGCAAAATCCTTGAAAGGTAAGACACCTTTGATCATTATAAGTAAAAACTAAGAGCTCTCATAAAATCATCCAAGGCAAATTTTGAGAGAAAAATCGCCAAGGACTCTAAAGAGAATCATAAGGCCTTCTTTAGCTATGTTAGAAACCTAGGAGGAAACTCCCAGATATGCTCAGAATTAGTTCAAAATGATGTGAAAATTACTGAACCTACACACATTGCCAACATACTGGCTGACAGGTTCAGTGCAAACTTCTCCCTCCCCCAAAAGGAGAGATATCTATTCCAGAGGATTGTAGCCCCCAAACATCTCCAACGCCCAGGTGAGAACTGCCCTCACTAAGGCAAAAACACAGCATCCATGGGACCGGATGGTGTCCCCGGCTGTGTGCTTCATGAACTCAATGAGGAATTAAACCCACAGTTAGGACAGCTGTTTAATCTTAGCCTCACCTCAGGATACGTACCCAAGGAGTGGCGCCTGGCGACTGTGGTTCCACTTCATAAGGCGGTGCCTCCACAGACCCTGGAAATTACCGCCCCATTAGCTTGACAAGCCTTATCTGCAAAGCCATGGAGAGGATCATAATGGAACTCATAAATAAAGACATAGGGAACTTGCAGACTTTGGATCCAACTCAGTTTGGCTTTGTCAAAGGCAGATCCTGCCTCTTAAACTTGGTTGACTTTTTCGAGACAGTCACCAAGGCCATTGATGAGGGAAAGGCAGTCCATACAGCCTACCTCGACCTGGCAAAGGCCTTGACACAATACCCCACTCAGGTATCATCGAAAAACTCATCAGCTTGAATGTAAACCCATACATCACAAGATGGGTTGCAAACTGGCTAAGTGACAGAACCCACAGGGTCAGAGTTGCTGGAGCCATGTCAGACTCAAAGCCTGTCACAAGTGGTGTCCCACAGGGCTCAGTCCTGGGTCCACTCTTGTTCGGCATCTACTTTTCTGAAGTACAAGCAAACACAGGAGGTTATGGCTGACAAAGTTTGCAGATGACTGCAAACTGGGCCATAGTCGAAAACACATCTGACACAGATATCCTCCAGAAGGGCCTCACAGAAATGGATAACTGGTGCCAGAGCCATGGCCTGAAGTTAAACACCATAAAATGCATAGTCATACCCTTTGGGAAAACAAGGCTACCCCTAGCTACCATATAGGTGGCAATCCACTGAGCACAGAAAAAGTCATCAGAGATCTGGGGACCCAGGTTGACAGTAGCCTTCGCTTGACACTCATGTTGCTAAAGTAGTTAGGAAAACCTTCTATATCACCCACCTGATCATGAAGGATTCACATCTAGATCAAGGAGGTCATCGTCCCCTGTACTCATCACTTATTAGACCTATGATTGAGTACAATGCCCGTTCGAATGTATCTGACCAGACACCTGCTGCAGCTTGAAAGGCCCCAAAAGTTCCTCACCAAAAGGATAAAGGGTCTCAAAATATGTCTTATGCTGCCCGACTGAAAGAACTCCAGCTCTATTCAGTCTCATACCGCTTGCTCAGAGGTGACCTGTGCCTGACATATAAGGCCATGTCAAACCCAGATTTGATGAATATGCTTCACCTCAAAAATCTAGGTCCCTCAGAACCACAAGGGCGGGAGACTTAAACCTTGACACGGTTATAAATAGAACGTGCTGGAGGGACAGATTCATCACCCAGAGACTCCCTATGCTGTGGAACAAAATCCCGGTACATGTGAGGCAGAGCACCTCTCTGGTCTTGTTCAAGAGGAATCTTGACCAATGGATGGGAGATTGCAGATATACCCCAGGGATTACTTCAGCGTCACTGCTTGACAGAGGCACAGCAAAATGATAGGCATAGTTTTTATTCAAACTAAAGGGGTGGCGAAAGCCACATAACTATGGGCTAGGCTTATAAATGCCCTTGGGCAGATAGCCTAGTATGAACCTATGAACCTATGAACCTATACATAGATGTGTGGAAGAGAGTGACTATGACAAGGAGCCAGCCATTATGAGGCTTGTCCCACTCAGCTCCAGCCAAATGGCTACAAGCACATGAGGCTCAGATTTCACTCATTGTAGACATTAGCCACTGGTATCTGTCAGCATTAAGGACTATGTAGTGCAAGTGCTAGCTGTGCAACATGACTGTACAAGGAAGTAGTCATCTAGCAGCTGTATACACGTACCTGTGGAATATAACCCTGTGTGTGCCCACATGTGGTGTGTCAACCTCTAGATGAATGGGTTATGGCCCATGCACACTCACTGTCCTCCCCATAGCCCTATTATGACAATCCTGCTGAGGTCATCCACTTTGAAATACACCCTTGGGAAAAGTGTAGCCCAGTAATCTCTGTAGCATGTCCTGTAACTGCGTACTGCTGTAGTAAGATAAAGTAGCTAGGCAGGTGTTCTCACCCCAGACTTGGCAACTGTGTGTGTGTGTCTATCTGTGTAGAGAGCAATGCTTTTTAGGGTAGCCACACTCCTTACAATTCATATACTCAACTTTGGCAAGGATGCTGATGTCACCCACCTAGAAATACACCTCTGGGAAGATTATAGCACAGTAATATCCGTAGGGCATCCTGTAATTGAGTACTGCTGTAGTGTGATAAAGTAACCTAGGTAGGTGTTCTAACCCCAGATGTGGCAAGTGTGTGTGTGTGCGTGTTAGTGTGCATGTCTGTCTGTCTCGGTCTGTGTAGAGAGCAATGATTTTTAGGGTAGCCACACTCCTTACAATTCATAAACTCGACCTTGGCTAGGCTGCTGATGTCACCCGCCTAGAAATACACCTCTGCAAAAGTTAGAACCTAGTAATCTCTGTAGTGCGTCCTGTAACTGCGTACTGCTGTAGTGTGATAAAGTAGCTAGGTAGGTGTTCCCACCCCAGACGTGGCAACTGTGTGTATTTGGGTGTGTATGTGTGTGTGTGTGTGTGTGTGTGTGTGTGTGTGTGTGTGTGTGTGTGTGTGTGTTAGTGTGCATGTCTGTCTGTCTCTGTCTGTGTAGAGAGCAATGCATTTTATGGTAGTCACACTCCTTACAATACCTATACTGGACTTTGGCACGGCTGCTGATGTCACCCACTTAGAAATACACCTCTGGGAAGGTTGTAAGGTTGTTGCCCAGTAAATACACCTCTAGGGAAGGTTGTAGCCCAGTAATCTCCAAGTGTGTCCTGTAACTGTATAAAGCTGGATTGTGATTTAGAACTGTGGTAGAGTTCCATCCCCACCCATGGCAGTTTTAGATGTGCTGTGTGTGTCAGTGTCTGTATACGGAGCAATGCATTATAGGCTAGTCACACACAATACATTTCAAATGGCCTACTTTGGCAATCCCAAAGCTTTGGGGAAGGAGTTCTCTAGTAATCCCCATGGTGCGTCCTATAACAGCTCCATGCTGTAGTGTGGTATAGATCTCTGTCAGGGGTTCTATATCCACACATGTTGGTTGTGGATGTTTTGGGTGTCTCACTGTCTGTGTAGGGAGTAATGCATTTTAGGGTAGTCACTCGCAGTACATTTCAAATGGCCTACTTTGGCAATCCTGATGATGTAATTCATTGTGAAATACACCTTTAGGGAAGGAGTACTTCAGTAACATGCATGGTGCATACTATAACTGCGTAGTGCTGTGATGTAATTAACTAGTTAGGTAGGGGTTCTACTCCCAGGCATGACAGGTGTGCGTGTGCGTGTGTGTGTGTGTGTGTGTGTGTATATGTGTGTGTGTGTGTGTGTGTGTGTGTGTGTGTGTGTGTGTGTGTGTGTGTGTGTGTTTGTAACTCATATCCTGTGTAGAGGTGGTTGTGAGCATGTGATACCTGTGACCAATGTGGAGAGGGTTTTGCATATTTCTTATATGGTGGCCCTACTATATAGCACAATGTCCACCGTACAGGGATAACAGATGTGAAATAGCTGCGAGGCTGGGGTGCAAAGCCATACCCATACATGTGACATCAAGGCCAGACAATCACATTTAGCAACCCCTGTATTACCCAGAGCACACTCTCAACCCATGTCTCATAGGATTCCTATCAGCATCTTGAATGTCGACAATATCGAATACGATATTGTCGACACGAGAATGCGGAAAGTGCAGAACATCGAACGGATAAACGGAAATCTCTGTAAGGGGAGATTTCAATTTACTATAATGTAGTGCGGTCTCAGAGTTGGTAAGTTTAAGTAGCGGGGGGTGCAGGGGGGCTTGCCCCTTTGCCTACACCCTTTAGTTCTTTTTGTTTTTTGTTTTTTTCTTATATCGGCTTTCGAAAATTTAGTAGTTCAATCATTTCAGTTCGATATTTAGTGATTCGAATTATTACATTTTCGAAATGCTGATACAGACCCATCTCATACACACACACACATATGCCTAGGCAACAGCCAATATGTGGGTAGTACACTGCATGTTGGCCACTGATAGTAACTATGGAGTGATAGCAGTGGGCTACAGAGGGCATGTCACCCTGTCCATCTGTTCAATATGCATGTACATGCTGACAGTGCACCTCCCCCATGTTCGCCAATGGACACCTGCACAATCTGTGGTGCCATCACATGTGTCCCACAACGGACATACCATGCCTGACAACATGCCCTGTATGGACAGATGCCACTGACACCAGGAATGATATTAGTGTGCTATCAATGTAGGTGCAGAGTAAACCTGGTGCCCATTACCAGTCCATGCCACAGGTGGGCAAGACTGGCACATATGATGGTAATCTGTGTACACAACATAGGCCAGACACCCCAGGTATAGTTCCACATGTTACTGTACATGCATGTGGGAGGTGTGCACATCCCAGACACCATCCATGTCATGGACTAAGGGACACATACATGGCAAGCGATGCACAGCATTGGCCACACACAATAGTCACCCGTGTGACTGGATAGGGGATACAATACCCAACTGTGTGGACAAGTGCGGAAACTACAGCCCTGAGACACAATGCAGACCATTGTCATGTGGCCTGATGCCAAGGTATATCCATCGCCTACCCTTGTATAGCCTGCTGCCAAGGTTGACCACCACACACCCGTGCAGACATACACCCATGCATGTCAGTACTGGCACCCTGTGTGTTTGTCTGTGTGTTTTATGGTGCGTATGTTCACATCCACACTACAACCCCCATGGGCATACTGAAGCATGCTGTCTGATGTCGGACACCTCCTCATACCCTTTGCCCATACAACCTCCATATGACCCATGTGGTGCATGTGGTGCATGTGATACCTACACAGTGATGTATTGTGGCAATCCCGCTACTGATGAGTTGTACTCCTGGCCCGGCTAAGTGTATCGATGTGTGTGTGTCTCTGTGAGAGTGTGGCTGTGTTGACGCTGGCACCTGTTCATGTGGACAGGCACATGTAAATCACCTACCATATAGCTACCGTATCCCTGTTGCAGATATCACTCAGCATCACAGATATGTCCTGAGGGCTCCACAACAGGTAACCCATGTGGCGCATCCAATAACCTCATCGAACTGTGATAGCAGTACATAGTTGTCAGGGGTATGATACCCTGTGCTGGTAGGTGTGTGACACAAACAAGCTGCAGTTTTACTCTCCCACCCCTCCCTGATATGTATTTGCCTCTGTCTGCCTCTGCCACTCCCTCTCTGGTGGATGTGGAGACCTACACCTGCTTTGCTTAGGCAGCAGCATGTATATTTTAAGTGATGCTCATGATCAGCTGATGGCCTCTGCATGAATCGCAGCCCTCCCCTAGCTGATTGCATGTGGAACAGCTGTGGTAACATTCCCATAGCCAATTGCATGGAAACACACTCCAATATCTAGGAACATCATGTTGGTGTTGGCCCTTTTCATTTACTGTGAGCAGGTACTCGATCTGTTGTTTGGCAAACAGCATCTCAGATGGATTGGGGATTTACCTTTGACAACATACACTGTGGAAACAGGGCAGCACACAGGAGGGGAATATGCCTGACCTGCCTACAGACTATAAGTGCTGCTATACTGAATGTGGCGTACTGTTGGTTTAACAGTGTGTGTGTGGATATGTCTTTCCTGCATGTCTCCATACCTGCCATGTCAGTTCCATGTTTATGTGGAATCTCCATTTGCAGGGTCATCTGCAGACAGGGCAGTGTGTTATGCTATTGGTTTCATATGTTACTAACAGAGCATCTATCTGTGGACTGCAGACGGTAGTGTGAGGATTGCAGCCTGTAGATGGTGAAAGGCGTGACAGTTACTGGCGTCTTATCCCTCATAGGACATATGCTGCCACAAACCCTGTTACAACAGTAAATGTATGAGGTTATCACAGCAACATGTCATTATTGGCCCTGTGTATGTGCTGCCACAACTCTACCAACCTGTGTACATATGTCGTGCATGATGTGGTGCGTATGTGCTGTACACCATAATTAGTGTCATCATATCCTCTAACAAGCCAGTGAGATGTCAGACCACTTCACATATTATGTACAGTAGGGGTTGTATTTGATGACATAACTTGGACATTCTCTGGATGTGTGTACAGTGCTATGTGTGTGTGGGAATCAGTGTTACAGACTGCAGGTAGCAATACCTCTTACGGGAGAACTGGCACACTTAGGAAAGCTACATATTTGTAGGAGGCTCAGGAACTACAGACAGTAGAGTTGCGTTATGCTTTGCTATGCTTTGTATAGTACTGGTGTTACAGGGTGGGTGTGCACATACTACTTTACCTTGAAATGCAGTCTGTCTGCATAGCTCTCAACTGTGGCCTATCCTCTTGGTGGCCAGAGGTGTGCCTATCATGTGTTGTCCATCCACCACACAGGTTCTGTGTCAGATATTCCACTGGCAGTGTGTGTGTTGAGTGCTATCAGTACATGACCTACATACCCAGCTTTGCACATATGACATGCTGTGGTGGGGTGTTCCGTAGTGGGCTGTGAGTATATCACACTGCCATTGCTGCCATCAGTCCACTTCTGTTGCATCCCCCACACATATGGTGGGGCTGGGACCATATATGTGTGGCCGTCACCTACACAATACATGTGTGCTCTTACGCACTCCAGAGGCCAGTTGATGTAACAGTGGTATATGGCCCTGTAGTATTGAGTCTGGGGGAGCACCATAAATGACCTAGGTGGTTAAATATGTGGGGGTATCAGGGGTGAGATGCCTTAAGGTATTTGGATGTAAAGTGCCGTATACTTCACCTATATTTACATCACTTACATATATTCAGTTACTGCAAGCCTACTGCCTTCTGCCAGGCAGACTGTTCTGTTTGTCAGTGTGCATGTGATGGTGTCAGTTATGCCTTGTAATGTCACAGTTATAACCCATTTGGTCACATGACATCTTTACCACGCACTGCTGTTGTACAGAGTGTAGCTAGAGGCTGCTGAACTATACACCTGCATTACATACTGTTGATCGTTTGGTATCCTGTGGCCCAGTCTGTCCTCACTATTGTACAATTTTAAGGGCTTGGTCTGGACAGTGACAGTTGTGAACCTTTCCAGACTACTGTATTAGTATAACTGTTTCACGGTTGCATTCCTCTGTTTATATGGATGTTAGTGTCTGAACAGCTATATGATATGGCATGCAGGACTGTAATAGTACACAGTGAAAGGTACTCCATTTCTGCAAACTTGTGTGTGGTATTTTCCCTATGACCTCTCTGTGGGTATATGTTGCAGGCAACGATTGTCATTTGTATGGGTGGCCCAGTGTCCAGTTGTTCAGGAGTTAACTGTAGGCATAGTGTCTGTTCCATATTATGTGCACCTTCTACATATGTATCTTACTGTACATATATCTGCGTGTGTATGTGTAGTCACATGTATATCCATATATATGTATATGTATATATATATATATATATATATATATATATATATATATATATATATATGTACATATGTATATATGTATCTGCATATCTTGTGTCTGTGTATCTGTATCCTGTGGATGTTGATGGCTACCACATTTTACATTACCTATGGGAGGCAGACTGTACTGCATGATATGTCAACAATACCAGTCTGACATCATACAGGTGAGATGTTGTACTGTTAACTTCCTGTGCCCATGTCATGTCAGTTCCTGGTTATGGGATCTGCAACATGTGGTAGTGTATTGTGGGGAGGATGTGTTAGGCTGTGGGGGAGCTGCCTAGTTATACAAGACATATAGTATGTAGGGCCTCTCAACCCCAGTAACGGTGCATGTGGACATATGTGTGTTTGTTAATCTGCCATTGCTCTCTACAAATGTATGACCATATATACTGATATAGATATATATATCTGCTGACATATATATAACTATGTCAGTATATACTTACATAGATGTATATTTGCATACACATATGTAACTTGCTATGTATATGTAGACATGTAGTAGGTGCAGACAGATATATAGATATGCTGTATCAGTGTAGATATTAATATATTTACACACAGATACATCTAGATGATGATATACATTCTCTGTACAGTTGCATGACTGGACTGGATTATATGTTTCAGATATTTCCCTGACTTTATACAGTTGTAGTGGCTTACTGTTAGACCATTGTAGCTGTGTTGCGGAGGGTTCTGGGTTCAAGAACTGCATGTGCTGGATATTGCATTGCACATCATATCTCTTATGGCTGTGGTGGGGGGAACATAGCAGTCATCACCAGGTACCCCTAATTTGAGCCCCCACCCCCATTAACTGTGCATAAGGACAGTTATTTTGTGGTGGAAGTTCTGGTTGTTATTCCTATTTGGTGCTGCAATTCAAAATATCTATCCCTATACATATATATATATATATATATATATATATATATATATATATATATATATATATGTGGACATGTTTATCCATCTCCCTATATACCACTGATGTGATATGATGTATGTGTGAGTTATACATTTATATGTACCTGTGTATCTCTCTACATTTACAGATCTATAACTGTCCATATCTCCATGCATGATTGGCTCACAATATTGGCCTGTCCCACATTCGTCTGATGTCAGGCATGTGGTCAGTCAGGAATGCCGATACATTACAGTTGCAGACATCATGTTGTTCAGATTATGTGTTTTACAACAGTTCACTGTTTAACTAGCAACGTTTTACATGTATATGAACAATATTTCACATTTATCCCAATTTGTACCACACTTTTGTCACAATGTGTCCAGAATGTTTGCAATAAGAGGTTGAGTGGTATGATATTAGTACAATTCCCCTTATGCAGATTGACTGTCCTGCATGAAATATCTGGGAACACATGGGATGTATGTATATCCGACATGGTGTAGTGTTAATTCAATTTGATTATGGTATGCAGGGTCCTGGGTTCGGGCCGTGCAAGTGGCTGTCAATTATGTTGCAGAGTTGAACAAGGACAGTGGTGTACAGGGTGATTAAGGAACTTGTAAGCAGTTGTGAGCGTGTTTGCATGACGGTAAGCATTGCCAACTGCAGGTAACATCCAGTTACATCAGGTTAGCCTCAAAATTGCTTACTTTGTGTATGCAGTGCTCACCGTCACGCAAACACAAACCTCCGGTTACATATGCCTACAGATAGTTTGCATCAGATTTGCTGAGCCTGTAAATGTAAACTCACTTACTAGTGCTGACATATGCTTACAACAGCTTATTGCTGCTTAACCTAACTACTGCTTTATGCATTATGATACTGACCACTCACATATGCATTTCCTGCAGTACTCCAGTTTATATATATATATATATATATATATATATATATGTTATTCCATGGGTTATGCAACATACATATTACCCATAACGTGGTTTGCCATGGGAAATGGTATGTCCCACTACCTTCCCTGTGTCCCCCCTCCTTTCTTGCTGACATCCACGGGCCGGTCCCATTAGAACAGATTCATCCAACCCTGGCACGCCTCGGTCCATAATGCCATACCCATCGTTCCCCCCCCGTTCCCCCTCCACATCAGTCATCCTTCCTACAGGTTCCAGCCGAATCTAACCACACCACTACACATTGCCCAATCTCCACTTCTCAGGACCCTTCACATATGTTGTCCCAAAGCATGGATCTTCGGGCTTCCCACACATTTAGTCTGTGAACATACGTTACCGTCTTTGCTTACATTTGAGGCATGGTATGTTACCCTGAGGACTCTTTTTAGCAGAAGTTTGGGATCGTCCCACCAGGGACGGACATGCATTTGTTTAAGAGTAGACTTAGCAGGATGCTGGTACTGATATCCTGCCAGTAATCTGGGAGCCAGTGCCGTGCTATGCTTAGCGGTGCATATTATTAGATTTACATGATATTTGCCTTTTGGCATTGATTTCCCCTTCATCACTTGTTATATATGTGTCATGTATCCTTGACACATGTATACATACACTGTATGGGGTCCTGGGAACCTCTACACTTAATTACAATAACACCTCACATCTGGACTTACTGCAGTACTCCAGTTCACATATGTAGGTTCTGTAGTCAGTTATGGCACATATAACTGTATACTGATGCCTTTCACAGGTTCAGTTTGGTTATACTATGGTGAGGACATGTTTACTACTACCCCATTCTTCTGTACTTCTGTTATGGCTTGGTGAATAGCTACTGGGACTATGGTGTATAGGGTCCTGGGTTCGTGACCTGCATGGCTGTTTATTTTGTTGCTGGGCTGACAAAGGCCCGTTGAATACAGAGTGATTAAGGCACTTTAAAGCAGTTGTAAGGCCTTAAGCCCGCTTACTAGTGCGTACATATACTTACTATTGCTTATTTGTGCTTGCACCTGCTTACTAGTGCCTTATTCCGTCTGACACTGATACGTCACATGTGCATTTTTTGCGGTACTCCATTTCATATATATAAGCTATTTAGTGGGTTTTGCAAAACAAATATTGGTTGCAACGTGCTTTGCCATGTAAAATAGACTTGTGCTACAGTGGGACTCGAATCAGGAATGCCTGATCATTGGTTGGATGCTCTACCCACTACACTATTGCTGTTCTGCTTCATTTGCATATTTCTACCATAATTTAGTACCCATGTTTCCTTCCCCTGGCCCCCAAGCTCCACGTACACAGCATCCATCCATTCTCCAGTTGCTAGCCCTGCCATATCACACCTCCACACATTTCCCTCATTGCACGTGTTGGTGCTCCTCCGTTATACTGTCTCAACCCAAGCTTCTGCAGGCTCTTCATCCATTTAGTCCACGTACATATGAGCCTTCCTTTGATCCTCCTCTAATCCGGGTGGAAACATCTATGTGACTCACAATTTTTGGTTCGTCCAACCAGGGACAGACCTGTTGTGTCAACCGTAGACTTAGCTGATCTACCCTGTTTCTCCCACTGGTAGCATCCTGCCAGGGGTTTGAGAAGCAGCAGTTTCCTCACACACTGGACCAGCCTCATCTTCCGGTTCCATGGAACCGACGCCCCAGGTGAGACATTCTGTGCATGAAGCACGCCCCCATGGTGTGCAGCATTTTTAATTCCTCTCTTCAGTATTATGTAAGACTACTGTTCTCACAGTATGATTGGACAGGCACTGTTCTTTGATGCACATAGACTGCTCGTAATACTGTGATTGAGCAATGTGCACATGTTTGCTGGTATTAATCTACATACTTACATACATTTCCTATACTGTTGAATGACTGTGCTGGATGATATGATTGTGATAGCAGCTGAATGTGTATTTGCCATTGCTTAGTGGTAACTCACTGAGACTATAGTATGCAGGGTCGGGGGTTGCAACCTGGAGTGCAGATTATTTTGTTAGTGGGCACGATGAGAGCTGTTAGCTACAGAGTGACTAAGTCACTGTAGAGCAATTGTAGGTGGGTATGCACTAGTTTGTGCGAAGCTCAGCATTCCTGACCTCTGGTTACGACGTCTTACATTGAGTTGGCCTCTACATTGCTTAACCAGTGTGGGCATTGCTTGCCGCCGCCCAAACAGGCTTAAACCCGGTTGCTCCCACATACCCCCATGCTACTTCATGTATTTAGTTCACATTTGTTGACTGGGACAATCCGACTGGATGCTTCTCCATTGTCACTGGTGGCCCGGGGAGTGAAGCTCCACAGTAAACCCCAGCTACACATTACAAGTAAACTGAGGTATACACATTCATAGAGGGTAACAGACTTAACATAGCTTTGTACCACATTCTTCATGCTTAGTTTACGTTAACATGTCGGTATTATACATGCTTAGGTCAGGTTTACATGTCCGGTATGACTGTTGACAAAGGTCAGTTTAAGGTGAAGTTGGATTTCAGTTTAACAGTTCTGGATAGGTTACACTCAGGTATTCAGGTTAAGTTTAGTTATTCCATACCTGGATAGGTTACACTCAGGTATTCGGATTATGTTTAGTTATGCCACACCTGTGTGGTAGAGCAGAAGAGAATAGTGAAGGAGCAGGTAGGTAGGTAGAGGGGGGGGCATTGTAACTGTTTAATAGGCTGTTGGAATGATTGGTGGGGGAGCAATAGGGAAGGTTTGAAGGATGCTGGGATTTGTATGCGAGGCAGGACAGGAGGTGTCAGTTTCACTAGCTGATGTAGGGGTATAGAGTGTAAGTTGGGAGGGGGGATTTCACCAGGTGGTGAGCATGTGCTGATCCAAGTGTGTTTGAGATGTTCATGTGTTATTTACATGTGTCGTGTGGGACAGCTGAGGTAGGGGGTTCAAGATTTTGCCAATATAGTTGGGGAAGAGGGTGTCACCTACTTGTAAGTGTGAACATTAATAGTAATGAAAAAGGGGTTGATAGGTGAGTGGTGTTAATGGGGCACAAAGAGGGACAGATAGTAGGGGAAATATCCAGGGATGTGCAGGAAGGCTGACGGGAAGATCCTCAGCTGGCCATTTCTTCTACAGCAACAGCTGTGTATATACACTGCATTTGGAGGTAGGGTTGGACACTCACACCCCTGGGTGGGGATGAGGACAACAATAATACCTTGCAATGCCAATTCGATCGGCTTATATGACTACAGTGGGGTGTTGTGACCATGTGTTCTTTGGTGTTATTTAGTGAGATTTGCAACAACACATCTGGTTATACCATACTTTGCCATGTAAAATAGACTGTGCTACACTGGGACTCGTACTGGGAGTGGATGCTCATTAGGCGGCTGCTCTGCCCAATGAACACTATTGCTTACATCCCCAGGGCGGCCCGAAGAGAACCGCTCCAGCCAACACCTGCATGCCTCAGCCCATAATTTCATACCCATAGTTTCCCCCGCACTTCCTCTACAGCACTCATCCTTACTCTGGGATCCTTACTCTGGGTGCAGGTTGGGTCTAACCAGATCACAACACACTGCCCACTCTCAACTTCGCGGGACCCATCTCGTACATTCTCTCTACCCATGGGTCATCAGGCTTTCCCACCCTTGTAGTCCGAGTACATACACGCCCTGCCTTGAAAAGTCATTGCACGGACGAGCCTCCAATCACAAGACAATTATTGGGGTGTCCCACCAAGGATGCTCCTGTCTCTGTTTAAAAATTAGACTTAGCGGGTCAACAGTGTTCCCCCCGCTGGTTGTATCCTGCCTGTGGTTTGGGGAGCAGTGGATTGTTTATATTGTTTGTGTGTTTGTTTGTATGTTTCCCCTGTCTGGCTGGGGGGGGGGGTAATGGTACATGTTACACGTATGTTGCTTGGGCCCCTCACCCCCATTGGCATGGCCTGTGATCATATGTCATTCTTATGTGCTGTATCATATCATAGATATATATCTGTGTATACACACACACACACACACACACACACACACACACACACAGACATGCACACACACACACACACACACACACACACACACACACACACACACACACACACACACACACACACACACATATATCTACAGATATATATATATATATCTAACGACATGTGAATGTATGGTTGTCTGCGTATGTATATATCTATATGTGGGTATGCATATAAATATATATATATATATATATATATATATATATATATATATATATATATATATACACATATGTGTATATGTATGTGTATATATGTATACATATGTACGGCAGAGAGGGAGATGTATATATCTATTTAGTTATGGGCATATATACATACATCTACATATTTAGCTACATGTCCTGTAATGTAGACTGGTATTGCTGGATACAATGTTTCTTGTGCATACCAGCCAACCTTGTGTGCCACGTATGCTTTGCGATACCTGCAAATAATACCGTTAGTGTAAACAAAGTCACACGTGCATTCTATTGTTGGTAACCAGGGAAACATTCGTCCCATGTGGAATAACCCAAAAATCGGGTATTCAACTTTCATCAAAAAACAGAGCTGCAAAATTACCCATGGTTATGTGTATGGACTACAGCGTGTGGTAGACCTAGGATACTTGGGTCAGGACAACATACAAGATTGGTCCCGGGGGGGGGTTTGTGGAGGGTGGGCAATGTGTGGTGGTGTGGTAGCTACGGGCCGGTAACCAGGGAAGGGATGGTGGCTGCGTGTGTGCAGCGGGGGGGGGGGGCAGAACTGTGGGTATGAATGTATGGGTCGAGGATGGCCTGGGTTGAATGGGAGTGTACTGGTCAGCCTGCCTAGTGGATGAGGGAGAGGGTAATGTGATGTCAACATGTGAAACATAACAGGAGACTAATTTAAATCCCTATGTAAATGACACACTTACAATAAACTGAGCTTGGTAGGGTATTGCAGGGTGGACGTGTTTGGCTGGGGGGTTATGCCAATTCGTACGAGACATATATTGTTTGGGGCTTCTCAAGCCCATTAACAGTGCATGTGGACATATATGTTTCTGTTAATCTACCATTGCTATCTACAGATGTCTGGCCATATATACCTGTATGGGTATATATATTTGCTTACATATTTATACCTATGTCCGTATATACTGACGGAGATATATATCTGTGTACATATATGTAACTTGCTGTGTATATGTGGACGTATACAGGTATATATACATATATATATATATATATATATATATATTTAGGACACAGTCCACAATAACCAGCCAGTTCTTGAATCCAAAAAGTAAATTGTAATCCACATAGTAGAAATGTAAGGATCCAAGGACAGCAGATACTTCAAGTAAAACTTTCCTTTAATGTAGGACATATAGTTTTGCATAATGTCTTTGTTCTTAGTTGTCCTATATTAAAGAAAAGTTTTACTTGAGGTATCTGCTGTCCTTGGATCCTTACATTTCTACTATATATATATATATATATATATATATATATATATATATATATATATATGTATGTATATATATATATATATATATTTATTTTATTTTATTATTTTATTTTATTTATTTAAATTTGTTGACCGGGAGTGTCCGACTGGACGTAGGTCAATTTTCAGCGGAGGCCCGGGGAGAAAAGCTCCACAGTAAAATAAACAGACAGTAGTTACATTGGATTACATAGCGATTAACAATTTAACATAGCAATTACTTACAACATATTTACAGATGAAGAACATAGTACATCAGTAGACAACTAGAATCTTTATCTGTGAAGTACATAACAGACATTAACAAATGTTACAATGAGAAGTTCCTACTGTACAATAAGTACTAGGCTTATGAGCATCTGAGCTTGCTATAATCAAGGTAGTTAGTGGATTGGAAAGAAAGGTAGTGGTTGGATGGGGTGGATGATATTAGAGTGGGAGTTGCAAGGGCATAGCCAGCATGTTTTTAGGTGCGCTTTTAGTAAAGTATTGAAGTGGGTGCATGATGGTATGGAGGTAATTGTGGGTGGGAGTCAGTTCCATAATTTGGCTATGGTGCAAGAGAATAGTGCTTCACCAGCAGAGTTATTGGCTTTAGTGATCTGCAAGTGATTTTTGTTGCTGGATTTTAGTGGTCTGGTGATGCGATCGGGTTGGAGTAGATTCTGGAGGGATGGGACATTTAGTGGATGGTTTACTAGTTTGTGGGCAAGTGAGAGTTGATACCACTGAAGGAGGTGAGGGAGTTCAAGCCAGCCCAGTTCAGCAAGTGAGAGACAGTGGTGACTATGGTAGGATGCCCCTGTGGCGAATTTGGTGATTTTGTTGTAGCAGGTCTCTAGCTTGTTTAGATCACATTGCCTTAGGTTGGTATATATTGGAGAGGCATAAAGAAGGGTGGAGATAAGGTGGGAATTTGCTATTGAAATCTTTGCTGCTTTGGTGAGAAATTGCTTATTTCTGTATAACGCTCCTAGTTTTTTGTGGACTTTTTTTATGGTCATGGATATGTGAATGTCAAATTTTAGTTTATTGTCTATTTCCACTCCTAGCAATTTGGTGTGTTCAGTTGGGTATATAGTGGTGTTGTCTTTTGCTGTGACGTTAAAGTGAGAGTTGTTTTGTGTATGTTTGGTGGGTTGGAAGATGAGTAGTTTAGTTTTGTTTGGGTTGAGTATTAATTGGGCATTGGATAACCATGTTTCAACAGAGGAAAAGGCTTCCTGTGTGACTTTTTGCAGTTTGGGTAGGGACTGGGCTGAGCAGATGATGTTCGAGTCATCTGCGTATTGTATGAGTGTGCCATGTTTGGTGGCAGAGGCTAGATTATTGGTGAAAACAGAGAAGAGTAGGGGTCCAAGGATGGATCCTTGGGGAACCCCTATGGAGACAGGTAGTTGGGGAGATATGTCATTCTGCCATACAACGGATTGTTGGCGGTCAGACAGGTAACTGAAACCAGTTGGTGACTGATTGTGAGAAGGATAGGTTATTGAGGACAGAGAGAAGTTGTTTGTATGGGACCATGTCAAATGCTTTAGATAGGTCTAGGAAAGTAGCAGAGGAGAGTTAGCCATTATTTTTATGCTGAAGAATAGTGTTAGTAAAGGAGAGTAAGGCAGTGGTGGTGCTATCGTTTGGTCGGAAACCATGCTGAGTACTGGAAAGGAGGTTGTTAGTAATGGCAATTGGTAACTGGTAATTGGTTAGTTCTGCAGAGGGTCCACCTTTGTGGAGGGGAATTATATGTAATACTTTCCACAGCGTGGGAACGTAACTTTCTGACAGAGATCGGTTAATCAAGATGGATACTGGGTAGGCCAGAGCATCAGCTGCGATTTGTAGGTATTCACTTGGGAGGTTGTCTGCTGCTAATTTGGTGGGTTTAAGTTTAGTTAAGAGTTTTTTTATGTTGGAGGTAGGTACAGGAGAAATAGTGAAGGCAGTGGGGAGATTACTAGTTGAAAGTATGGGTTGGAGGGGAGGGGGTTGTGTTGTTTAGCTAGTGATAGTATGGTTTGGGTGAAGTGTGTGTTGAATGAGGTAGCAATATTTTCTGAGGATTGAGGGATGTTAGGAGGAGAGGTACTGACTTTACCTGGGTGGAGGATGGAGTTTATGGAGGACCAGAATTGTTTGGGGTTGTGTTGTGAGGAGTCGAGGGCAGACTGGTAGTATTGGAATTTGTCCTGTTTTATTAGCTTTTTCACTCTATTGTGTATTTCTAGGAATTTCTGTCTAGCTGAGGGGGTTTTGGTTTTGCGCCAGTGCTCCCAGGCTTTATCCCTGTTTTTCATTTCTGACTTAGTGGTTTTCTGTAGCCATGGGGAGGGTTGTGCTTTGGTTCTGGAAAATCTTATGGGGGCATGGTAATTAAGGATGTTCAGGAAGGTAGTATTAAAAAATTCAACTGCGTCATCTAGACTGAGGTACTTTAGAGAATGCCAGTTACATTCGTTGATGGATGAGATGAATGTGAGTGGGTTAAAGTTTAGTTTTTTACGTATTTGACGGTAGATGACAGGTTTAGCTTGGTACAGGTATTTTTTGAGTAGGAATGTTGGGAAGTGATCACTGAGGCTATCTGATAAGCAACCTGTTATATATGACTGGTGGCTCTTACTGACTAGTATCCAATCCAGGGTAGTGTGCTTGCTGGAGTTTTTATTTATCCTTGTTGGTGACTGGACTAGTTGGGTGAAGCCATGAAGGTGTACATGATGGGTTGGATTGTTGCCAGAACAGGATTGCCAGTCAATATTGAAATCACCTAAGATGATAGTTTCTTGGGGGAGATGGTGGGTAGACCAGCTGAGGAGGTTTTCTAGTGGAGGGATGTTTTGGCCAGGTGGGAAGTAGCATCCAATTATGTTGATGGTTTTGTTTTGGTTAATTTTGAGGTTGGTATATATTATTTCTTCATTGCCTATTTGTGGAGCTGATGATTTTAAGATCTGGATGTTTAGATGCTGTTTAAATATTATAGCTACACCACCTCCTTTTGTTTAGCGGTCTACTCTTAGTATGCCGTAACCTGTAGGAGTATTTGCGCACTGGTAATGTGAGGTTTTAGCCAGGTTTCTGTCAGGATGACTATATCTGGGGAGTACAAGTCTATGGTGGCATGGAGTTCATGGACATTGTTGGATATACTTCTAATATTTAGGCTTAGTAGAAGGAAGTCACTTGGCTTTCTATTGGTTGTAATATGGGAGAAGTTGTGGTTTCTAGTCTGATTATGAGGATTTTATATATATATATATATATATATATATATATATATATATATATATAGCTATCTATCTATCTATATATATATATATATATATATATATATATATATATATATATATATATATATATATATATATATATATATATATATATATATATATATATATATATATATATATATATAAAACTACATATATAGATATGTTTCATCCGATTAGATAGTAATATATTTATACACACACATACAGCTAGATGTAAGTATACATTCTCTGTACTGTTGCATGACTGGGCTCGGGTTATGTTTCTGACAACATACGATTTATGCATATCTGGCATGGCTTAGTGGTGAATCATTTTGTGTATGGTGTGCATGGTCCTGGGTTCGAGCCTTACAGAGGCTGTTTATTTTGTTACTGGCCAGAACAGTGGCCGTTGGATACAGAGTGATTAAGGCACTTTAAAGCGGTTGCAAGCGGGTTTGCATGGGTTTGTGCGGTGGTAAGCACTGCTAACTTCTGGTCACAGTGTCTTACACCCAGTTAACTTCTCCTTTGCTTAATCTGTGTCGGCAGTGCTTACCCCTGTGCAGACGCACTTGCACACTCTTACTGGTGCTTATGTGTGCTTACACCTGCTTACTGCTGCCTTATACATTATAATACTGATGCTTCACATGTGCATTTACTGCAGTACTCCAGTTCAGAAATATAGGTTGTTTAGTGGGTTTTGTGATACAAATATTGCTTATACCATGCTTTGCCATGTAAAATAGACTGTACTACACTGGGACTCGAACTCGGAATGCCTGCTCATTAGGTGAATGCTCTACCACTACACTATTGTTGAGATGCTTCATTTACATAGATCATCCTTATTATCCTCTTCAGCCTTTTAGGCTGCTTTAACCGTGGCTAAGCAATGGGCACACCTGCACACCTACAGTTAGCTGTACTCGGAGTTTTAGACAATACAGGAGTTTCTTCTTTTGATTGTTATGTCTTGTTGCTGTTGTACATATGGGGGACTGTTGGTGGGGATATGTGGACACCTTTGTGCGGTCTCGCTCATTTATTTCCACTTTATGCTGTTCAACATTGCAGGGGTGTGTTAATTCTGAGAGCTCTGCTCTCAGACATGCCCCCTGCACTTCGTACACGCTCTGTGTAAGCCTGGGAGCTTGGGCAGCGTGTCTTCATTACTATGCATGGCATGCTGTCATCCTGCTCCTAAGTGGCTGCTTCCATGCAGAACTAATCTAGTCCTGCACAGAAGATTAGTAAATCTGGGGGAATGCCTTTCTCCAGTGAAGGTCAAAATACTAGTTCTCTTGCCTTTCTTTAGGTAGATTCAGAACCTGGGTGACCAAGATACAAAATCTAGATATATTCATGTTGTAAGGAAGCAGGAACAACAATTTTAAGACCTTTGAAAATAATGCCATCTTCCATCAACATCTCATCTCTGTAAGGAAAATAGGTTTGTACTTCAGGTGGTACACAAGATTGCTCTGACAGCTATCCAACATTAATGTAGTGGTTGACCTCTTGCAAAATTGGGTAAGTCTTTGTATGCTCTCTCAGCTCATCGAGTCTCTGTGTAGAAAAATGATGCACTGCCATTTTGTCAAAATCAAAATTCTGTGTGTCAAGCTGTTCTGTTCTATTTCTGGGCAATTTGGATAATGTATTAGCCAGATTAAAAAGTTTGCCTTTTGTATAGACAATTTTGAAGTTGTACTTTTGCAATTTGAGCATCATTCTTTGTAATCTTGCTGGAGCTGAATGCATAGTCTTCTTTAGAATAGTAACTAGAGGTTGATGATCAGTTTTAATGTGAATAGCTTGACCACAGATAAAATCATGAAACTTTGAAGATGCAAATACTACTGCCAAAAGTTCTTTCTCGGTTTGAGCATACTGCATTTCAGATTGAGTAAGGGTTCTAGATGCATAGGCTACTGGTCTGACTTCCAGAAGAATAACTGCTCCAAGACCAAATATTGAAGCATCACAGGAAAGAATGACTGGTTTATTGACATCAAAGTATCTTAATGTAGGTGGGGTGGCAATTTTCCACTTAAGGTCTTCAAATGTCTTCTGGTACTTCTCCAACCAAAACCATGCAACATTTTTGCTTGCTAGCTCTCTTAAAGGTGCTGTCAACTCGCTGAAATCTGGTATGAACTTGCCTAAATAGTTGACCATGCCAAGGTAACGCTCTATAGCTTGAATATTGTCTGGTTCTGACATCTCAAGACTAGCTGCTTGCTTGGTCAGGTCTAGTCTCAAGCCAGTGCTGGTAAATAAATAACCTACATATGTAACTTCTGGTAGTCTGAATTTGCATTTTAGAGGATTGAGCTTTAAGTTCACTTTATGTGCTCTGTCTAGAACTCTCTTAAGGTTTCTGTCATACTCTGCTTCACCTTTGCCTCCAACCAGTAAATCATCTACTATTACGGCACAAGGATAATCTGCCAGAGTACTGAAAGTGGTTAGTAATGAGGATTTGCAATTAAGCATCACTTGCCAAAAGGAACTTTCTGCATTCACGACAGAAAAACAGTGACATTTGGTATTAGGGCTGTGACTTCTTTGTACGCATTGGATGATGTGGTCTGTTTAATGCTTTGTTCAAATCTCTCAGCGCACATGTTCTGTTCTACAACTGGTGTACAAGGACCCTGCCGGGGCCAGAAGTAAAAAAAAAAAAAAAAATCAAGCAGTAACTGCAATAGTAGAGTATAGGTAGACAAGTAGTCAAGAATTATATAATGATGTCTTTTTCAATTAAGATTAGCAAGTGGAGT
>NC_056742.1:451913260-451918260 GCF_019279795.1 Protopterus annectens
GGGCAGCTAGAAGCAGCCAGTGGACAAGAATAGAAACTGTGTGAGTAAGATGAAAGCATTTAAATGATAATCACACAGGAGGATTATGCTGAGTTGTTGAGTAGTTCTAAACTGAGAAACACCACAAAAGGATAAAATGATGCTAAAATAAACTTATAACCAAGTAGAAAGCACCACAGTCGAGCTGGATATAGGCAACAGTTTATTCAGTTCCAAACACCGAACACAAAGTGAAAAGATCCACACTTAACGCTTATTTCCTTGGCTGTCTTTTGAAAACTAGCTAGGTTTCAAAAGACAGCCAAGGAAATAAGCGTTAAGTGTGGATCTTTTCACTTTGTGTTCGGTGTTTGGAACTGAATAAACTGTTGCCTATATCCAGCTCGACTGTGGTGCTTTCTACTTGGTTATAGTTCTAAACTGACCTTGCTTCCAATCCCAAAGACATCAGCAAAGTATTGCGTCTTATTTAATCCTATTCCTTCAGTGTGTTTTTAAAGTGCATTTACTGCTAATCTCTAAATATTGTCTATTCTGCAGGAGTTTCAGTCATTTGAACACTATTTTTTCTAGTGAGTGTAGGAAGTCCATTGGCATTCTGGGCAGTCAGTGTGTTCAACACTCAGTTTACAGGTGATTTCTGACTGTGTTACCCTTCAAAAATATCCTTCAAATTGAGTTGCATTGTAGGGTATGCTGCTTTGTTACCTCAGCTGTTCGGTGTTACTTTTCCTTGTTAAACACTTCTATTGAATTGACCATATCTAACTCAAATTCATCTTGCTTCTTTGTCCCATAGATATCAGGAGAGAATTTTTATTATCATAGGATTGTAGGAGGTTACTAGGCTATTGGCCCTGAGGACCTTATAAGCCTAGCCATGAGCTTAGCCCATGTTTAGACAAGTCAGCACCCAGAGCCTCTGTCCAGCAGGGACACAGGTGGATTCCCAGGGGTGTATTTTCTGTTTCACATCCAGTTATCCAGGTTGTGCTTAAAAAGGGATAATGAGGTGCTCTGCTTGATGTGGAAAGGGAGTCTATTCCACAGATGGGGGAGTTTGTGGGACACAAATTTGTCCTGCCAGCAATCCTATTAATATCACAGACCAGGTTGAGGTTGTGTGTATGAGTTGCTTGAGTAGAGCTTGACGGTGGATATGCAGCAGTCCCAATAAGGCGGGGTCTGAGATTACTTTGTATGCCAGACAGAGGTCACCTCTGAGGAGTCTGTATGAAACTGAATAGAGGGACAGGGCTTTTAGCCTAGTTGTGTAGGATAGGTGTTTGAGGCCCTGGATTCTCCTGGTGAGGAACCTCTGTGGTCTCTTCAGCTACAGCATGTGCTTTTTAAGGTACATGCCAAAGGGGGTGTAGCACACTTACCTTAGTGGATTATTTAATCCAGTTTTATCTGTGTGCTTTTACAATGCATTTATTCTATTTAGTTCATTGTGAGTTTTATTTGTTGGGGTCATTTTCAGCTTGTTTCTAGTGACAGTAGGAAACTGCTGTTGTTGTAGACATTCTGCTTGCTGCAGTTTTAACTTGTATTTGTTTTATTAGCTTTGACTTATAAGTATAGATTTTAAATTGTGCTGATTTGTTGATCATTCTTTTTTATTTGGGTGGACTAAAGTGTGCGGCCATATCTTACAACATTTGACCTTGCTACAAAACACAAAAGCAAGGTGTGTTGTGCTATGTAGATGCACTTGGTTTATTTTTAAGTGTTTATATAACTGGTAACATTCTCTACATTTGTATTTGTGCCTTGCCTAGTTTGAATAGTTGATAAAAGTCACTGCCGGTTGCACAGCTTGGTTATAAAGGTAGAATGAGTGGTTCATGTTTCTGCGAATGAAATGAGGTGCATAACCCAAAAGGATATACAGGCAGATACTAGAGTTTGCTATGCATGTGTCAAATGCAAGTAAGTCTCTGGCCCTTAGTAGAATCCTTCCCTCATCTAGATTGATGCCCAAATACAAAGAGAGAAGATAATTGGCTTCAACAATTGATGAAGTAGATTTTGCCATTCTAGTGGGACCCATTAAGTGCCATTTTGGGATAGCATTGGCAGCCCATCCTGCATCACCAAGGATGGCCTGGATGTTTTCCTCCATAGATTCCACATACTGCCACAGCACTCACTACCCGAATAGTGCCTTTTTAGGCAAACTCCACCTTCTGGACATTCCACTGTAACAAAACTTCTTGAATTAAATTCTAATATAGACCACAACAAGGCAGAGCTGCTCACTGCCAGATGTCTTGCCAATACATTGGCAGATGTCAAGACTCTCCTGAAACTTGAAAAACCTCTATATCTGCGTTACAACAGCAACTTTTTGGTGGAGAGTCAGAACTCCTTTTTTACCAAGTTACAGACCCTAGTATGCATTCAGAGCTGCTGGAAGCTGTGAGAGTATTATAAATATTTGTCAGAGACCCAATTATCTCTAGCCAATTTTCCGCTAACCCAAAACACAACCTTCTGAACTTCAGAATACCCTAAACAAATGCAAATAATCGATTCATAGTTTACTGTAGGTCACCTTCCATCCCCAGTAGACCATGAAAGATTTCTAAATGTGCTTTCTGAACAATCCTTAAATAAAAATATCATTTTTATGGGTGATTCAACTATCCATCAATTACATGAATCAGCTATAGCACAAGGAATGGACATGTGCAGAGATTCTTAGACTAAGCAAATGCTAGCTCCCTTCTACAAATGGTCAACAAGGCCAATGGGGGTCAGTCTTCTTAACCTTGCATTCACTAACCTTCAGTCTACTTGAGCTACTTAAGTCATAACACCATCTCTGGTCCGGTCTGATCATAAACCACTAATCTTCTCCTTTAGTACACCTTAACCCATCACAATGAACACCTCTTAATTCAAAGATTGTAAAACAAAATTGATGTTCCTATAAGTGTCGCGTTTAATTGTTTAAATTTTGAGCATTTTCATTTCACATTGATCCCAGAACTTCTTCAGAAATACTACCATCACAAAAATCACACGTTTGTTATATGTCTATGTATGCACTATCCTTTCCAGTAAAATGGGTGATCCCCTGTATCAATGACAAATTATGCACTAGTAGCCTGCTGATTACAATGGGAGCAAGGATATGACATGGGTGTCTGCACAGGTGCTATGTTATTTTTTTACAGCAATATTTCAATACATATATATATTTTTTAGCATTTTAGTATTTGTTTATTTTAATATTTTAATGGACAATTCATAAATTGATCAATTTCAGTTAACAGTTATAATCTTTATATTGAAGCTTCTGGTGTTTAGCATCCCATTCTATTTAACAATGCATTTCTTTTGGTGCAGAAATTTGTAAAGTTTAGGACAAATACCAAAATTTATGTTGCAGTAATTAGAAGTTTTATACGAGACCATTAGTGAGCCCTTCTGACAATAACTGTTGTGTACAGTTTTTGTTGGTAGTAGGGTTGCTAAATTAGATTATTATAAATTTAAAAGGCAGGTTTTATGATGTCAGTATTCTGAAGAAGAAGTTCTAGCATCAATGTGGAACAAAAGCTCTCAATGTTTGTAGACAATAAAAAGTGACATCTGCAGGAATGACAACTTTTTTATTAGTTATATCACTTCATTGTTTGTAGTTATTGTTAAGATTTTAAAGACAGATAGCTCTGATGGATTATCCTGGCTCACAAGTGGAACTACATAAAATAAGAGCATAAATAAATAATTAAGTATGACAACCTTTCCAAATTTAGACTGCAAGATTTGCAGCCCCCATCTAGCCTCTGTTTTCATTTATGCCAAGGAATTTTACTCCCATCTAATATACTGGGTAATGTAAAAATTAATATTTGTGGAATATCAGCATTAATAAGATCCATAATGAAAGAAAAATATCGAGGGGCCAAATTAAATCAATATTAAATAGTTTATCAAAAAAGTCAGCAAAAATCTGAAAATTACAAAAAGGAAGCTCAAAGCAGACCATGAAATAAAATTATCATCCAAGGTCAAAGACAGTCTTTCTTTATTTTTTAAATTAATTGATTAATTTATTTTACTTATATATGTCATCTGCCACCCAGTTTCAATACTGATCAATAGATCTATCACTGAACAGTATGCAAATTAAATCTGGAAAACCTCCTATGTAATCCCACTCCACAAAGGAGGCTCCTCACTAAACTTTCTAACTATAGGCCAATATCTATACTATCCCCTTTCTAAAATCTTAGAGAAGTGCATCCACTCTCAACTGATGCAACACCTGCTATCTAATAAGCTCTTTTCGCACACACAACATGAATTTCGACCAAGCCATAGTACCACCACGGCACTCCTCAAATTTACCAGTACTATCAAACAACTAAAAAACAATGGCCAAATGGTTGCCTCAATATTTCTCGACACGTCAAAGGCATTTGACACAGTGTCCCATGAATAACTCCTACATGAGCTTGGATCACTTGACATATCTATCAACAATCTGAGTTTGTTTCAAAATTACCTATCTGACTGCTATCAGTCAGTCAAATGGCATGATCACCTCTCCTTCCCACTTCCTATTACAGTAGGGGGTTCCACAAGGCTCAATCTTGGGCCTCTGCTCTTCAAAAGTGCTGACCAATAACCTACACAAAGCTGCTAACCTTGCTTCCATCATACAATATGTAGACGACTCCACTGTCATCTGCACCACACATACCCTACAACAACTACAAGACAGTACTCTAAAATCTTTTACTGCTATCGAGTCTTTCTTAGAAAAATACCAGGTCATCCTTAATTCCAATAAAATCAGACTAATGGTGTCCCCTAACCAATGACACAAAACAAACTCCCTCCACCATGACTTTACAATCACCTCATCCAATCACACTATAATTGAACCCACCTCAGAAACCAAGCGGCAAGGTATCATTCTAGATAAAAGTTAAAATTTGACAAACATATATCTCATGCCATCAAAAAGGCTCACATTAAATTAG
>NC_056742.1:451923260-451930760 GCF_019279795.1 Protopterus annectens
GGTTAAATATTTAAACTTCAGAATAAACCTCATCATAACATAAACAATTTGAGTGTAAAAGTTGATTTCAGTGCTTCCCACCTCATGGAAAATTTATTTGCCAAACAGAATTTATAATTTTTGGAGAAAGACTGATCCACAGAGTTAATTCATTTATAGTTATTTATCCATATCTGTTGGAATGTTGTCAGTGATCTTTAATATTATAGCCAAAATTGTTGTTTGCACAAGTTAATAATTCTCATGCAGTTTTAAGGGATCAGCCCCTCAAAAACCATAGACCACATCTGTTTAACTTTATCATACCACACAAAATCAGGTAGGAACAGCATATTTTGAATATAAACACAAGTAGAGTAAATTTTAATAAAAAATAATGAATCCTCCAGAAAATGAAATATTTAAACTGGAGCAAACCTTTGAGCTGTACGTCTGTTTAAAAGCTGTGCAGAATTTAGCTAAAGCAAACACTCAGAATAAGCTGTAAAAGTCCAGCCCAAATTTGATTTTGTTTACTACTGTCAAATTTAGAATAGTCTCAGAACACTATTAATATACATAGGTTTAGACTTGTTATTATGAAATCCTATAAACTCTTGTATAATTTTCAGTAAATCAAATACACATTTAATAGAGCATGCTGCTTTTTCTATGATCAAAGCGAAGTAAACCAACATTTTAAGAGAAAAACGTTTTGAATTTGAAAGGTATAATTTGGTTAATTGCCAAAAAAAATAAGGTTGTAGAAAGTGGGAAACATTCCCCAGGATTCAGCAAGCTCTGCACGGTGTGCAGGAATAGTGCAAGAGCTGCTGTATGCAATAATGCCGAAGAGCGATCCAGGAACGAGCTCCCGGGACATGCTCAAGTGCTCCTACACTATTCCTGCATGGACACCACTGTTCTATGCTAATTATCCCATTTGCTGGTGAAAACCATGCAAATGAGGTGAATTAGCAATACAGGAATAAGGCAGGCATCTGTGCAGGAATAGTGTAACCTGCAGTAATGTATTCGGTTACTAATCAAATACATTTCTGCAAATTACAAAATGGAGGCATGACAGCTCCAAAGAAAGCATGTATTCAATGTAATAGGCATGCCAATGGCCAAATATATGACCATTGGCATAGGAAATAGTTGCAAAATTTTAAAAAATAACTTTTTTTTTTGGGCTGATTTTGGCTGTTTAAGCGTAGGGCAGAGAGTGGCAAATGGTATCGGCCTGAAAATAAGGAAAAAAGTTGGAAATAAGCTTTTAAACCCAAATCAGCATTTTGCCATGATAGTCAATGGCACGCATAATACAACAATACCAGGGAATAGTGGTTGCTAAGGGGGAAGGCTCAGTGTGAGTGTGGTAACTATGAATTAGCATTCTTTTTTATGTAAATGAGGGGATTGATACTGAATCACAGATTTCCTCTCAGTGCTAGCTTGCACCCAACCATGTAGGTGCAGCAACACCATGGTATAAGTATAAGAGGTAGATGACCTCATAAGGGGGAGTATCATGCATGCTGTAAGCTTATTGGAGCTCTGTGGCTCGTGTTTGCCTAGCAGTGTTTACACTGACTAAAATGGTGTGCATGGCCGCACACTGGGTTTAAAAAAAAAAAAAAAAAAACAGGAAATAGCAGCTCTTTTCACATCTGAGCACTGGATATGCATGGCATGCCTCAAGGCTTAAACAGGAAGGCAATGGGAAGGGAAAACAGCAGTAAGAAGGCAATCAAGGAGAACTAGCATAGCTGGCAGGTGAAATGTATCAGAATCAGCCAATTACACAGGCTGCAGCCCAGCCCAGTACATTGCTATAAACTATGCAAACACCTTTCACTCTGTCTTTTCCCACAAACTCTACACCACCAGTGTACACAGACAGGGAAATTTTACCTGACAAAATTAACAAAATGTTAGGGGCTGCTGTTGCTCTCATACATCAATATGTGAAAGAGACTGAGGGTGGTGAGGATGTGAATGCTGCTGACCAACCCACAGTTAGGAGGAGGAGGAAGAGTGTACAGACCCACGGTAACCTACCAGGGGTTACATGAGCTGGAGATAGTGGAGTTGTATAGGGGGATAGGGACATTTTACAGCAAACTGTTGAGCTGTGCCGGCCATGCCTCACACACAGGACCAACAGAGGGAAACCCATCCCAGTGGATACCAAGGTATGTGTAGGGCTAAGAATAGCCACAGGTACCTTCCAAAGGCCAACTGGGGATATCATGGGGATCTCACAGGCATCAGCATCCAGGGTACTCCACCAGTTTCTGGATGCCATGTCAGCACATGCCGGTGAGCACATATATTTCCCCAAAACCCGTGATGCATTGACAATAAGCAATATGCTTCCACCAAATAGCAGAATGCACTGAGGTAGTGGGTGCTATAGTCTGCATTCACATACACATCAAAGCACCACCCGATGAGTGGAGTAGGGTCTACATAAACTGCAATGGCTTCCCCTCCATCAACTGCCAGGTCATGTGCGATGCCCAGAGCATTATTTTGAATGTGTGTGCTGGCAGCCCTGGAAGCTATCATGACTCCCACATCTGGCATATGACACAGCTGTACCAGAAATTTGCCCAAGGGGACATCCCATGTGGTCACCTAGTGGGGGATGCTGGTTACACACTGGAGCTGTGGCTGATGACACCCATCAGAAATGCACACACACCCAAACAAAAACTCCCTAATGAGGCACACGCACAAATCAGACTCATAATAAAGCATGTGTGTGGGATGCTCAAGTCATGGTTTCAGTGCCTGGCCATATCCGGTGGAGCCTTGCAGTACTCTCCAGCTATGTCTACACAAATTTTCCTTGTATGTACCATGTGACACAATATGATCCTGAGGAAACAGCTGCAGCAGGAAAAGCACTGGGCAGGACCACACATCCCCCCCACCATTGCGAAGGCCATCATAGGCACAGAGGGACTTAGAGGAGGAACAACCTGAGCCTGCCCATGTAGGCAGAAGGAGGCATGCCCAGTATGCCCAGGCATTGGCAAAGAGGCAACGCATAGCACATACACTGACACGGTAGGGACCCAGGGAATGACACCTCTCTCTCTGTCTCGCACATACAGTAAAAGGGATGCCAAACATGACAATATGTGTGCTTTACCCTATATAGGGAGTGTACTATGTGCATCTGACATAGTCAGCCCTCCAGCACCATCCTCAATACAGGCTGAGCCATAAGGTAAGTCACTCTTCCTATCAATTGCTGAATGGAGTAGTATGTTCTAATAGTTGTATCTATGGTATGAATGTGATCATGCAAGGGAATCAGGTGGCTGAATGGGATGGCAGCAGATAGTGGACACCTATATGGGCAGCATGAAATCCATAACAAATACTGGTGTAAACAAAGTAGGCAGTACTAGACAATGTGTGAAATCCCACTGCAGGACATGTAGTGGCTCAAATGTGTGTCCATAGGACACACACATGCATGTCAGTGAGGCTCACATACCCAACACCAGCCTCAGTCAGCAGGAAAGGTGTAGATGACCATAAAGGAAGGCTGTACTAAGGCCTCCAATTGATGGCAATGGTGAACAGCCCCCCTCCAGACCTACACAGAGTACAACAGATCTGGCAGTTGTATGTTAGTTCTGAAGGGTAAGAAGTCTGAAACTGAAATGTAGGTCAATAAAACCTAAGATCTGTACTCTACTGATATGCCTCTAGTCTGCACGATAGGTCAGAATACAAAATGAAATGGAAGCCAACAGAGTACCTGAAATACCAGTACAGTCATAGAAATGTTTACAGTTGTCAGATGTGCCCCCCCCCCCGCAATCCTATGTAGAAATGCAGTAACATGTACGTGTGGGTTTAATAACAATGGAGCACAGATTACCTGAGCTGGCCCAATTTACAGGATAGATTGTTGCATGTGTACAATATGCAGGGGTCTGTGTGTTAGGTTGTTGTGTGTTCTATATTGTGTGGAAGTGGTCAGCAAGTAGGCATGGAGGGATGCGTCTTGGTGGCCTATGGACAGTACTGTTGATGACAGGGCCATGTTCTGACAACTACAGTGCCAACCACAATTCATCTCAGCAAGACCCAATTCAGCAGTCATCCATACTCAATGTTCAGATGTCAATATTTGTCACCATCTGAAAGGTGAACATGCCATGAATGTGGGCCCAGACATACACACAGTACACAGGTGGAAGTACCCTAGAAAGAATACATAAACTGTAACTGTCAAATGCACACACCTTTGGAATTGTACACACAGGTTAGCAGCACATTAGTTTTCTGTGTAGTATAGAATACTGATGTAGTCTGGCCAATCACTGGCAGACCACAAAAGGCACAGTTATGAAGTAATGAGAGACTGCCTATGTCCTCGCACAAGGCAGCATAAGGGGAATGTCACAGGTATATCTGTGAGTCAGCTGCAAGTAGCTTCCATATCACACATGCACTCAGCTCACCCCGCCATCAGCCACTGGTTTATCAGAGGTCATATCCCTGCTGTTGGGAATGAGTACAGAATGACCCCCATTTCTGTATGGGAATACCCACAGAATCCAAAATGCTGAAGAGGTGTCCCATGTAAGTGTATCCCTAGCTGTAAGCAGCACTCTGCCAGCATCCAGACCAATGGATTAATATGGACAGGAACTATTGCCATTAACACCTTGCAAACTTTCCCTGTCACCCCAGAGGAATCCAGTGGCTCGCAGACTGGGAATGTAGGAGTGACAGAATGCACTGGCCTGCTACAGATGGTCTGCATCACTACCAAATGCCCTACAGTCCTCTATCAAAGGCCTGTGCCTCTCCCATACTGCCAATGTATGTTTTCCCATGGGGTCCCAACTAACAACATAACACAGTCCACAAAACACAAATGCAAGGACATGTTGACAAATTCCAGTAGCATGCCCACCATGTCCTACTTCATGAACTGTGGACCAACCCCTAAATATAGCTGGGATGATGGGACAACTATAGGGATACTTCTCAGATATCATTTGCATAATGTTAGGAAGAGGATAAAATAACAGAGTGGGGGGGTGTAGAAGCAGGGACGTCATGGAGTGTGTGAAGTCTGAAACTATGATCTGTGCCCATAGTATCCCTGCCTGCAAACCTAGTAATGGGTGGCTACAAACCTGCTTGTAAACCACAATGTGAAGGGGAACTGACCAGATTTATGACCCCTGCCTCTGGATAACCTGGGTGATCTGTACAGCTGAGGGGTATGGCCACAGCAGGATATGGCCATTCTGTTACGTCGATATATGTACAAACAGGGGATCCTCAGCCACCACAGTACCAAGGTGCTGAACCATTTACGCAGACTCATCAGCAAGTGTCTGCAGCTACCCCTCCAGAATGGCATGAGTGTGCAAGACTATGTAGGCTGCAGACCACAATACCGGACACAGCTTCATTCATCTTGTATTTCCCAGGAAATAGCTGTGAGCAAATAAGTATATCTGTCAGTAGTTGGTGACATAATACAACACACTGCAAAACAGTACATATGTCTGAATATCTCTGCTAACACCAATCATGTAACACAAGCAGCACAGACACAATAGTTACAGTATCCCACTATCTTTCACCCATTATGACTCCATATTGTCAACCTATCTACAGATATACTGCAGAAACAGATTGTTAGCTGTAGGTGTAGAACACCAAATCCAGGACTGGAGTACAACCTACCTAAAATGGATTTACAGACTCAATACAGAGGGTCATACTGGGCATGTTCCTACACTTAGAGAAATGAAGCCCATGTCTGACAACAAAAGTGGATTATACATATCTGTCAGTCGCAGATATCTGTGCACACATACCACATTGCACACCATTCATGCTTTGCACACACATTGGATAGGAATACTCACACATATCCCAGGCCAACACGCTATAATATATCAAACATACACACACAGAGATGTAGGGAAGAGAGAGACAGACAGTGACAGAGATATTTCCATCATGAGACCTGTCCCACCCACCACACATCCAATTGGCCAATATCACATGATGTGCCAATGCAGACATTGCTTTTGGTAGCCCTCAGCCCTATAGTGTCTGTGGTGCTTGTGATAACTGTGTAACATGATAGTACAAATCAGTATTCTTCTAGCATTTGTATATCCATGCCTGTCAAATATAAAGTTGTATGTGACTGAGTGTTGTGTGTGTGTTTCCAAATAAATGGTTTATGGCCCATTCACACACACTGCACTTTCCCATGTTAGCACTCATGCTGATGTCAGTCACTTTGAAATAACACTCTGGCCAACTCTTAGCCCCATAAGCTCTGTGCCGCTTGCAATAACTGTGTAATGCTATAATGTAACATACTAGTTAGGTAGGAGTGCTAATCACAGGCATGAAAAGTGTGTGTGTGTGTGTGTGTGTGTGTGTGTGTGTGTGTGTGTGTGTGTGTGTGGAGATGAATGATTTTGAGGCCATTCACAGTCACTACACCTCCCATTGCCCTACTTTAGCAAGCTTGCTAATGTCAGTCACCTTGAAATAACCCTTTGGACAGGGGCAGCCCCATAAGCTCCATGGTGCTTGCGATAACTGTATAATGCTATAGTGTAACATGCTAGTTAGGTAGGAGTTCTAATCCCAAACATGGCAACTGTGAAACTGTGCATTTGTGTGAGAGGGTGTGTGTGTGTGCCTTTGATAATACCTGATATTATGGACATTCACACTTACTACTCTCCCCCTTACCCCTCCTTTAGCACTGTTGCTGATGTTAGTCAACTTCAAAGATACTGGTGGAGGGCTCTCCAACATGTAAGCTCCATGGTACGTGCCAGAAATGCGGAACAATATAGTAGCAGTAACTACACAAGTATGCGTTTGAATCTCATCTGTGACAAGTGTTTGTGTGTGTACATATGTATGTTTGTACCTCCAAGATTTTGGCCTCATTTACACCCAGTACACATCTCAGAGCTTGACTTTAGCAGTCCTGCAGATATCATCCCCCCTAGAAGTACCTGTTACCAACCCTCCACCATGTCAGGTCAGTGGTGCATGTGGTAAATGCATAACGTAATGGTCCATAAAGATTGTTAGATAGAGGTTTGAACCTCACCCCTGGCAAATGTAAATGTGTGTTTAGGGTAACATCATTTTGGGATCTCTCACCCACTACATCACCCAATGCCAGTATTTGCAAGGGATGTTCCTCACCTTAAAGTACCTTGGGACAACATCATCCTATAAGCTCCATGGTGCATGCGATAAATGTGGTACACTATAGCAGCAATACATAGCTAGGGAGGGTTTTGAATCTCAGTACTGGCAAGTGTGTGTGTGTGTGTGTGTGTGTGTGTGTGTGTGTGTGTGTGTGTGTGTGTGTGGAGATGAATGATTTTGAAGCCATTCACACTCACTAGACTTCCCATTGCCCTACTTTAGCAAGCCTGCTGATGTCAGTCACCTAGAAATAACGCTTTGGCCATATTTCAGCCATATAAG
>NC_056742.1:451933260-452065760 GCF_019279795.1 Protopterus annectens
TTCACTTACAAGTACTAAACAATTGCAGTAGTCAAAGCAGTTCTTCACTACTATTCAGTATGTGCACTGAATGATATATTTGAAAAAACAACAGACATCTTCACAGCTCTGATGACTTAGTTGTTAACTGGTGTGACTGTAGTGTACAGGGTCCTGGGTTCAAGCCTTGCAAGGGCTGTTTATTTTATTGCTAGGCAGAACAAGGACTGCTGGATAAAGAATGGTTAAGGCAGTTTTGAGTAGCTTTAAGTGGATTTGCGTGACCGTATGCGGTGCTAACGTACTGTTAAACAAAAAGGTGCTTACACTTTGTAGACTTGACTTACCAGTGTGCAAATCTGCTTAGCATTTACATTGAAGCAATGCTTATTCCTGCTAAGCATAGCTCAGCCCTGGTAACCAGTGTTCACATTCCATTCTGATGAAATAGCAGGGTAATGACATCTTTAATAAGTGTATTTAATTCCATGTACATAACATGCTTCTATGTGCTGTCATTACAGTAGCAAGGGGTGTAATTATACTGTATGGGATACCTGTGTATATATGGCTAGTACAATAATATTTTCTCTTTGTATGTGTTTCATACATGGGGAGTATCCCAGGTTATATGCAGTCACACTTGCATGTATTGTATCATTATCTTACTACTGTTAACAATGCTTTCCCAAGTAAGAGTAGATTGCATATTGTAGTACTGAAACCATACACCTCTGCATGCAAAGCTGGACTCTGAGTACTGACTATCATGTTCTTGGTGTATGAGCTGTATTTTATTAAATATTTGCTACTGGATATTAATCTGATATGTGGATATTAACTGTAGACTACTATGTGTACAGGACATGTCACTGAGGCCTTCTGTCATGTAGTAATGGCATACCTATCAGTGTCAGACGTCTATCTGTCAAAACATTTATCCCAATGTATAACCTGTTGCCTAGCTGATTTCTGTCTGTCCTCTGCAGAGATGTGCAGATGTCAGGTATCCATCTTGGCTGCTTACAGGCAATCTATGCTTAACTGACACTGGCATGTCTTCCCAGCTGTGTTATAAATGCCACAGCTAGGAAACCCCACCCTGTATGCACCACATGCCATGGATACCCCAGCTAGACTTCCACAGTCAACAGAACATGCTTGGGTATAGGTCTTCAACCCAGACACTGGCCATGTTATGTAATATATGTTGCATGCATGCCAATTGGAGCACCTCACTGACCCTCTGCAAGAGAAAACCAGATGATTGGATGTTGCATTTAACTGTCACCCTGGGTATCACTCAAGTGGCATCAGTTGATAGATGACCTGCTGAGAAATGTTAGGTGGCATGATACCAGTGCACCCTCACCCCATACTCTTCTCATCTCTCCATGGACATTAGCCTGTTATACACCTAGGAATGCCTGTACCTATGGACCCCAGTACTGACAAATGTGTCACTGCACATTACTGAGAATAACAGTGTCTGTGTGTTTGCAAACTTGTAGTTGATAATACCCTGAGGGCCTTTTCACTCACTACACCCCCCCCATTGCCATAGTTAGAATTGGCTGCTGCTGTAATTGACATTAAATGTATGTTGTTACACTCTTCGCCCTATAGGCTACCTGGAGCTTGCAGTACCAGCATAACACTCTTGTACAAATGGGTAGATAGGCGTGGGCTACCCTCTGTGTCCTGGGAAGTGTGTGTATGTGTGCAAGTGTGTATATTTGTAGGATACATCATTCTGAGGCCACATTCTCCAAATGCAGTACACCTTGCCATACATTATAAGGGATAGTGATGTTGCTGACATTAGGAGAGCCATGACAATCTCTCACCCTATTATCCCTGTGGGATGTGCAATAAATGTATATCCCTGTAGTAGCACTGATTAGATAGATATGGGTTTGTATTGCAGTCCTGGTCAATGTGTGATTGTGGGTATGTCAGAGCATTATCATAGGTTTCAGTGAGTAAAATATCCAATGTGGGGTGTGGGTGCTGGGTATACTGTCTTTACACCATGGTACCCCCTGTGCATGTTCCAAGGTCCACTGTATGAGGACCACTGTCATCATCAACCATACAGGTAACTGATTACACTATCCAACCCAATGATGCATGTGCTGTGTGCAAATTCTCTGTAACAGAACGGACTCACTGACAAGGTAGTTAGCACTGATAAACCCAAGTCTCTCAGATGTGTCTATGACTGTTATGTGTTTATCAATGTGTATATGACAGTATGTCATACTATATGTTGTTCATTAACACCCAGTACATCCCCCATTACCATACTGTACAGGGCCTGGTGATGTTCTTCACATAATAAGAAACTCGGGACACACCTCATCCTAAAAGCTATGTGGTGTGTGCAATTAAGGCCAAACACATTAGTAGCTATAAGTACCTAGGTAGGGGTTCTACTCTTAGTGTTGTCAAGTACGTTTGTGTGTATGTCAAGGGAGCTACTTCATTTTGCAGAAAATACATGTCCCAGGAGATCATTTGTGCGAGAACTGACTGGCAAAAGCTAACATTTCAAAGGAATCATCTTGTGGAAATTCATTCCATCAAAATTAGTAGCAGATGTGTAAATACCCTCTTCCCCACTGTACAGCTGTACAATGATACTGGAGTTGGTATATATAGTTGGGTGGGGTTTGTGTGGGCACAGCCACCCTCATTGGGGTTATTGTTGTGTGTATCCCCACACTTAGTCTGCTGTAATACTGTACAGTTTATGTTAACAGGTTAAGTAGTTGTTAATCACACTATGTGTGGTTCTATGCCACCCCACCCCCTCCAACGTGGAGGGCTGTGTCACCCACACCAGCACATCTATGTTTACCAACTCCAGGATTGCACTACATTGGTGAAGAGGACATATACCCTGCCAGTACCGTCGTCAATGACATTAAACTGGCAGACTTATTATTTACTGATGTGATGTTTAGTCTATTTTGTCTTGGTGGAATTACATAGGCCAAAATGAGATCACTTCAAAATTAAGTACATCTATGTGTACAGCATTCTCTGTGTATTGCATCTACACCAAAGATTCTGTGTGTGTGTGTGTGTGTGTGTGTGTGTGTGTGTGTGTGTGTGTGTGTGTGTATGTATGCACACAGTTCTGCCATGTGGCTGCCCTATACAGGGGTTTGTTGGACAGCTGCAGACCATACATCGCAGGGTCTACAGCTCACCATGTCTGGCCATGGACATGAGAACTGTCACTGCCAGGGTTTTCACGGGCACTACCAGGTAAAAGCCCAGATATGGTACTCTCCCCTGAAGATGACAAATGTCCACTGGATCCATGTCCCTGTTGTGACCGGGTATGTTTTGGTGTCGACAGCACCCCCCTGCAGTGCTGGTGCTGGTACTGCCACTACGGGAGTGGCTGTGAGTTGTTGCACGTCCACATAGACCTCCACCTGTTGCTGTTGCTGACCTACTTCCATGTGGCTGTTGCCCTACTCCCACCATATGCTCTAACACAGAAACCACACGGTCGAGGATTTCCACCATCTCACCCAACTGTCTATCCAGGACCTCTGCAAAATATCAGTGGGCACCTGCAAGATCACTGATGTTGTCAAATACTGCAGAATAAGTAGCCCTCTGGAGCCTCAGACTCTGTCTGGTGTAACATTCCATACATGCCTGTGCCTCCCTGATGGCCTGACACATGCATCTGGTCACACCTGCTGTGGCACTTCTGTCATGGGCATGATGGCCAGCAGCCCTTCTACAAGCACCCCTGTACTTCTGCTTGTGTGGTACCCCACCAGTCATCCAGCTATGGCTACTATGTACAGACCCATTTGCCATAGTCACCTCACTGTCTTGTCCCATGCCACCACCTGCCAACTGTCCCTCATCTATGGCCACTGGTGATGGGGTATGTATAGGCATTGTGACTGTATGGGGGATGGGGTGGATAAAAGTAGGATGCTAATCGATGGCACATCTTCAGCCCCTGACAACCCTGCCTGTGCCTCCTCATACCTATCATAATTGTCAGAGCCTGTATGGACAGTAACATCAGTTTGCCTACAGGAGGGACCCTGACCCACCTCACCACCTGTGAGGGGGAAAACAAAAAATGTAATTTAAGACCTGTACATCATTGCTTACCTCTACACACACACACACACACACACACACACACACACACACACACACACACACACACACACACACACACACACACACACTTGTCCTGTTAAGTGTGTTTGTTCTGATCTTGCATTGTTCAGAATAAAATTAACTTGCAATTCCAGACAAGTTTCCCTGAGCATTGTTATACATCTACTGTTGCATCTGAGAATATCTGTCATTTAGATATAATCTCTAAGGACCTTACCTGGACTCATAACATCACAGACCTGGTAAGGAGGGGATGTTGTACTCAATGATAGGTCTGATGAATGCTGAATACAGTGCACAATTACTTCCTTGGACTTAGGTGCCATACCTTTGTTTATAAGTTGCGCAACATAGAATGATTTCCTCACCACTGTCGACACGTGATGATCAAAGGCTCGATTACTATCTATATGTGTCCCTAAGTCCCTGACTACTGGGTCAGCTCTAAAGGCTGTGTTGTCAATATGATAGTTACTAGGGATGGGTGACTTCCCAAAGGATACTACTATGCATTTCTTGGCATTTAGTTTTAGTCCATGGCTCTGACAGCAGTTGTTTGTTTGTGTCAGTCTCTCCTGGAAAATATTTGTGTCAGTAATGTATGAGATTCAGTGGCAGCTCCTAATTTGCAATCATCTGCAAATTTAGTCAGCCAGAGACCACTGACATGGGCCTTGACATCTTCGAAGTAAATGCCAAAAAGGAGTTGTCCAAGGACTGATCTCTTATGGACTTCACTTGTGACTGGCCTTCTTGTAGAGGTGGACTCCCCAATTCTACCTTCCTGGGTCCAGTCTGTGAGCCAGTTGGCTATCCACTGGGTGACATATGGGTGTGTACCTAACCTCTTGTGTTTTTCAACAATGCCCAAGTGGGGTATTGTGTCAAATGTCTTGGCCAGGTAAAGGTAGGCAGTTTGAATGATTTTGCCCTTATTCATTCCTCTGGTGACCTTTTCAAAAAGTCAACCAGGTTGAATAGGCATGATCTGCCCTTGACGAAACCAAACTGGGTTGAGTCCAGTGTCTGGAGGTTTAGTATATCTCTGTTGATCATCTCCATGATAATTCTTTCCATGGCTTTACATACAAGACTAGTGACACTTATGGGTATGTAGTTTACAGGGTCTGTAGATGGTCCACCTTTGTGCAGCGGGATAACTGTTACCTTTCTCCATTCATAAGGCACAAAGCCTGTTTGGAGACTGCAGTTAAATAGTAATTCCAGAGGCCCTGACAGGTCATGTTTTATGCTATTTAGAAGACATCCTGGGATATTGTCTGGGCCTATTGATGTAGTGTTCTTGGTCCTAGAGAGAGCATTAAGGACCTGCTTCCTAATGATAGTAGGGGGAGTTATATTTGATGATATTTACTGAGGGAAGGCTGAGGTGGAGAGAGGAGTAAAGTTGGAGCTGAATTATCAGCCAGGAGGTTTGCTACATCTTCTGGCTCAGTATAGGTGGCTCCATTTACAATGAGCTCTGCACACAATTGTGTATTGCCTTTGAGGTTGTAGACATAGCTAAAGAATGATTTGTGGTTGTCCTTGGCCTGTGAGGCCAAACTTACCTCAAATTTGACTTTGGCAGACTTTATTTGTCCCTTGAGTTGTTTAGTTTGATGAGGGTGCATTTACCCTGCTGGGTGCTGCACCTCCTAATTTTGCCATGATTTTCTTCCTGCTGTTATACAGCCCACTGATTTTGTGATTCCACCAGGGTGGTTGTTTTTTGAGTTAGTTCTGTACTTCTTCCTAGTGTGTACAGCTGTCTCTATGCAGCTATTAACATGCTTGTACAGGGTTTCTGTGAAGAGTTCTGCATACGCAGAAGTGTTCTCAGGGTTTATAGGGGCTTGAAATTTTGCCAGGTTCTCACTTAATAGCAGGATGTTAGCCTTAGAGTAGTTCCTGAATATTCCTGGTTTAGCTTGGGTCCAGCTTTTATTTTTACTTCAAAGGAGACTCTTTCAACACCAGTGAAGGCAATCAGTTTGCACCTGCCTGCCAAGTGCTACTGAAAGAAACACAAACCCTATTCCCTCTAAGCCCACCACTCAATTCACTCCTCAGCTCCCAGTCAGGGAAGCACACTTAAACATTTAAACATATAGAGACACTTCCTGATACAGTTTTATCATAACCCATTATTCTCATGTAAAGGTGTCAAATGTACCCACATGCACCTTCTGTATAGAAATGGATATCGGTTGGGGTTTAATTCATATAATGAAATGGTCATTTCACCGAACATGATTTTATGGAACAGATAACATTGACTAAAATAACCACTATCCAAAAGCAAATTATTCTGAAACCACACAAAAGACCAGTGAAAACAGCTCTACTTTCCAAAATAAGAATTTAATAAAAACCTTTTAGTTGTCTCTCCTCTCCTAGTGCCTCGGCTGCAAGCCTTTACAGAGTAAAAAGATAACATTGACTGTTCACTTCCGAGAAAGTATGCATCTGCAAGAATGTAATACAGGGTACTTGGCCAACATTGCCAATATCAGGAAATCTGTGCTTTTCCCCATTGTATTGTGATTTTGGAGTGGGTATTTATAGGTGTGGGGGGGGGGGTGTGGGAGGAGCAGCCCTCACCTGGGTGGAATGCACATACTGTGGTGTGTATGGCAGTCAGAATGTTGGCCAAGTAATGGCATTCCCTGTGTTAGATCCTTGTTGTTGTTTACTTTCACTGAAGTGAATGTTTGATGTTGTCAGTTCGATAAAAGGAGGTTTGCAGAACTGATAATTCGAAGTTGTGAAATAGAACCATGTCAGTTGTCTTTCATGTCAAAAATTCCTTTTGTAGAGTCAAAAATAAATGCTTTGTTTAGGTTGTGGTTTGCCTATTAATTTCGGAGGCAATTACAAACAAGTTATACAAGGTGTTTTCACCGAAGATTGAAAACTAACAAACGTGTGGTTGTGGAAGTTTGCCACAGACCTTTAGATGGATTTTTTTACAAATGAAAATTCTCTCCAGCTATAACCCTGACAGAACTTTGGATTACACCACTCTAGTAGGAGAATGTGACTGCCAGAAACCCTGAATGTCAGCCATGACTTTATCATTCAAATAAGCCCTAAACAAATCATATAGGTGGCAACAAAAAAAAAGTATAAATAAACCATTGCATACTACAACTTGTCAGTGTATATCCTACATCAAACTGTTAATTAAATATCTTCTGTTTAAGTCGGTAGTCAGCACTACATTGAGTCTATAAATCGATATAGAGAGTAAATCTAGGAGTTGGGGAAACACTCAGTCTCACACATACACACACACACACACAAACACACACACACACACACACACACACACACACACACACACACACACACACACACACACACACACACACACACACACACACACACACACACACACACACACACACACACACACACACACACACACACACACACACACACACACACACACACACACACACACACACACACACACACACACACACACACACACACACACACACACACACACACACACACACACACACACACACACACACACACACACACACACACACACACACACACACACACACACACACACACACACACACACACACACACACACACACACACACACACACACACACACACACACACACACACACACACACACACACACACACACACACACACACACACACACACACACACACACACACACACACATACACACACACACACACACACACACACACACACACACACACACACACACACACACACACACACACACACAGACACACACACACACACACACACACACACACACACACACACACACACACACACACACACACACACACACACACACACACACACACGCACACACACAGACACACACACACACACACACACACACGCACACACGCACACACACGCGCACACGCACACACGCACACACGCACACACATGCACACACACACACACACACACACACACACAGACACACACACACTTAGAAAAAACTACAAAGGACAAAATAAAAATAAATAAAAAATATTTTTTTATAAACTAATGCTTTTTATTGAGTCACTCTAAAAAGAAAAAAACTAAGGAAGAAGAATGAACACTTTGTGAAAGAAACACAGACAAGCTGATTTTAAAAAAGCATTCAAGGTTTGTTTTCTTGATTTCGGCTACGTTTTCTGGTACCTGATTACCGCAATCAGAAAAAGCAACATCGAATGCATTTCTGAAATCAACTTGTCTGTGTTTCTTTTGCAAAGCATTCACACTTCTTCCTTATTTTTTTACTTTTTAGAGTGACTCAATAAAAAGCATTCTTTTTTAAAATAAATCTTTTTTATTTATATTTTTATTAACTATTCAAATATTCCAAAAAGTTCTTGGGTTGGTAATCATTAAGTAGATGTTGACATTATGCATGTGATTTGAAGAGGTTTTCTTTTGTTTTATATTTACACCTGTTTTTCTGGCCTGGCTCATGGATAAAAATGATCCAGGAAGGTCCAGTTTGCTTGCTTGTTTAAAAAGTAAAATAAATAAAAATAAAACAGTCATCAGAAAATCCTGACAAAGGACAGAAATGCTTCTACAAAAAAATTATGTGTTTAGGAATATATTCACGGTATAATGAAAGGGGTTCCATTCAAATGCTTGAACTATCAAGAGTTCAAGTGTTTGAAATGTCAGCTGCAGAGTTAGAAAATGAACTTTTCAAACATCACTGCTATTTAGGTATGTAAGATCTCAGTACAGTGACATGGAGAATTTGCCCTTTCCCAGCTAATGTATAATTTCAGAGTTGGTATATATATATATATATATATATATATATATATATATATATATATATATATATATATATATATATATATATATATATATATAATGAGCAGGGGGTGTGGGAGTGCCCCTCTTCAAAAAAAAAAAGTAGTGTTTGTATTTCTTTGAATCTTTGTAATTTGAAGTATAGGGTCATAGCATGTTACCAGGTTAAAGTTTTAGCCAGGTGCGTGGGCAGCCTGAGAGATACTGGTGAATATTCACTGAGAGGATAAGCAGGTGGTAGTTTTGGGACACTAACATTATCGACTGCAGACAAAAGCTGTTTAAAAGCTGATTTTTTTCATTGGTTTGTTTAAATTCTTAGCTCAGCTATAATGCACTCATAAACCAGTAGTTGATAGACACAGATATTTTTGTTGATACTTTACTTGTCAGAGGTGTACTATTAACAGGCTGTGCTAAAAGTGTGATGTCTTTATTTAGGACCAAGTTAAGTTATGTTACATTACTTCTGCTTTAGTAGAGCACCTATATATAGAAAAGGCTTGTAATACCATTCAGATAACTCTTACTTCCCCAAATTATGACATAATAATACTATTTAGATAAGTCTTAATTCTCCACATTTGTATATTCTAATACCATTCAGATAGGTGTTAGTGCCCCAAATTTCTACACTCTATTTCCATTCAGATAAGTCTTATTTCTCCAATTTCTACACTCTAATATCATTTGGACAAGTCTTATTTCAGCAATTTATACACTACAATATCATTTGGACAAGCCTTGTTTCCCTTATCTCTCCACACTAACACTAATACCATTTGGACAAGTCTTATTTCCCCAAATTTCTACACTCTTTGACTAAATGGAAAGTCAGGCAGATTGTTTTCCTTCAGTTGCTGGCCTCATCACACTTGGTTTACTTAAGCAGCGTAGCAACTGCCTGATGCTAGTAGACAATGGACTTCTACTTACCCCATCACACATCCCATCAGAATTTACATGTCAGAAATGCAAGTATTTAACTATGATGTGAATACTACTCTCAAAAATAAACAGTCTGTGTGCAACACACATCCTGTATGGAAACTAAATTTTTGGGTAACTTTTTTTCTTTGTTTTTTGTGGGGAACAAGGTTAAATTCAATTAAAAGATGAATAGTTTATAATATAAATATATAATATAAAGAATATTGTGCGTCCCATAGCAGACACACACCTTTGCTCCCCCACCCCCAAAAGAGCAATCAATGCTTGTTTGTGACATCCAACCTCTCTTTTCTTAGTTGGCAGATGCATATCATATTATCCCCAGTTAAACATCCTTTGACATTGTAAATGCAATGATCTAGAATGGTGTACACTGTATGTCCCAGGGTACTGGACAGATAACTGATGAATGACCAAGGAACACAGACATAGGTTCATAGGTTCATAGGTAGATACTAGGCTATCGGCCCTGGGGCCTATACAAGCCCAGCCAAAAAGGTACCCTGGCTTTTGCCACCCAAGAAAATTATTTTCCTGTACCACTGTTGAGCAGAGCCACAGAAGTGATCCCCGGGGTGAATTTCCTATTTCCCATCCAATCATCAAGATTTTTCTTGAAGAGTGCTAATGAGGAGCTTTGTTTGATATAGATAGGTAGTTTATTCCAGAGTATGGGAAGTCTTTGTGACAGGAATCTATCCCTCTGGCATATTCTCTTTATTGTGGTGACAAGGTTTAGGTCCCTAGAGCGTGTAGCTCGGAGGAATTGGGATTTCTTTAAATGGAGCATGTCCAACAGCTCTGGGTTTGACATAGCTTTGTATGTAAGGCAGGGATCACCTCTGAGTAGGCAATATGCGATGGAGTAAAGCTGGAGTTTTTTGAGATGGTCTGCATAGGGCATCTGTTTGAGGCTGGTAATCTTCTTTGTGAGGTATTTCTGCGGCCTTTCCAGTTGTTGTAGATGTCTTGTGAGGTACATACCAAAAGGGGTGTTGTACTCTATATTGGGTCTAATGAGGGATGAGTAGAGGGGAACAATGACATCTTTTTTTCTGGACTAGAAACCTTTCGTGATGAGGTGTGCCACATAGAAGGATTTCCTGACTACTGTGGTGATGTGATTATCAAAGGAGAGATGACTGTCCACCTGTCACAGGGTCTCTTATCACACTTTCGGTGTTAAGTATACTACCGTCTATGTTGTAGTTCATGGGTACAAAGTTTTTACCAAAAGGGATGACAATGCACTTTTTGGCATTGAGCTTGAGGCCATGGCTTTGACACTAGGCATCTGTCTCAGTGAGGCCCTTTTGTAGGATGTCCACATTGTTAGGAGTTTTGATTATGGCTCCTAGTTTGCAGTCATCTGCGAACTTCATTAGCCAAAGACATTCTGTGTTAACCTGTACTTCAGAGAAGTATATACCAAACAGGAGAGGACACAGGACTGAACCCTGTGGTACTCCACTTGTCACTGGTCTGAAGTCAGATTTGGAGTCTGCTACTTTCACAGTGTGGGTTCTGTCAGTGAGCCAGTTGGCAACCCATCTTGTGACGTAGGGATTTATACCTAGTTTAGTGAGTTTATCTATAATTCCAGAATGGGGGATGGTGTCGAAAGCCTTGACAAGATCTAGATAGGCTGTGTGAACCACCTTACCCTCATCTACGGCTTTGGTGAAAGCTTCAAAGAAGTCTATCAGGTATAGGAGACATGATCTGCTTTTTACTAACCTGAACTGGGTGGGGTCCAGAGTTTGGAGATTACCAGTGTCTTTGTTTATAAGTTCCATGATGATACGTTCCATGGCCTTGCAGACCAAGCTCATCAGGCTAATGGGGCAGTAGTTCCCGGGGTCCGTGGTGGCTCCCCCCCTTGTGGAGTGGGATAACCATCGCTGTGCGCCATTAAGCAGGCACAAAGCCTGAGGTGAGGCTATGATTGAACATGGTACTTAGGTGGGGTGCCAGTTCATTCTGTAGTTCATGTAGAACGCAGCCTGGGATGCTGTCTGGTCCCATGGATGCTGTGTTCTTGGCTTTGGAGAGTGTGGTTTTTACCTGTGCAGCCGTGATTACAGGAACTTTGCATTCTTCCAGTATAGAGATGGGCTCTTTACTGGGTGAGAGGGGGGTAAAGTTAGCACTGAACCTATCTGCCAGAATGTTAGCAATATCAGTTGGATCTGTATATTTAGTTCCATTGTGCTGTAACTCAGAGCAGATCTGAGTGTTGCCATTGGGATTCTTGACATAGCTATATAATGCTTTGTGGTTGTCTTTAGAATCAGTGGCAATTTTGTTTTCATAACTAGCTTTGGAGGATTTTATTAGGGATCGCTGCTTCTTACTGAGGCTGACCAGGGAGCTCCTCCACTCAAGGGATTTTACTCTCTTTTGCAACAGTTTCTTCCTTCTGTTGTACAGTTTGTTTATGGCAGGGGACCTCCAGAATGGCTTCCTTTTTCTGGAGGATAGTATCTTGGTTCTGTTTGGGATAGCACGATCCATGCACTTGTGTAAGTGCTTATAAAGTGCAATTGTGTAGGATTCAGTAGTCATAACTGTATTGTCCATCTGCATGGGTGTCATGAAGTTCACCACTTCTGTCTTAAGAAGCAGGAAGTTGGCTTTGGAGACATTTTTTACCATGGTTTCCTTAATGGGGGGTGGGGTGGGGGCAGGATGTGGATATCTAGGGTAATTAGCTTATGGTCAGATCGGACCAATGAGGCGTTGACTTCAGGTGTGGAACACCGGTCACTCATATTGGTAATTACTAGATCTAGGATATTGTTGCCCCTGGTGGGGGTGTGGATAAGTTGATCCAGGGCATTGGAGTTTATGAATTCCAGAAAGCATTGAGCGATGGAGTTGGTACATGAGTTTTCCCAGTTAATGGTGGGTAGTTGAAATCTCCCATTATTAGGGTGTTTGGTTGAACCCTAATATTTTCCAGTACATCAAGAAAAGAGGAGTGAGAATCCTGGGGCATGGTGGGAGATCTGTAGCAAGCTACAAGTTGGATTGCAGTTTTGCCCAGAGCTAGTTGCACTTGGATAACCTCACCTGCATTATGCTGAGCAACTAGCCTGGAGGTGTGGATATCCTTAATGAATATGGGCACACCTCCGACATGTAAATTAGTGCTGTATATTTGCAAGCAAAAATCATAACAGGGTGTGTAATCAGTAAGTGCAGTATTTTAGAAGTGAAATATTTCACTACATGGACAGGTAACGTAATATTTTCTTACAACTGTACACTATTTTCAATTTGATTGTCTGCTGGATGACTGTTTATCCTTGCTGTAAAAGTGTATGTGTGAAAAACAAGGTTAAGGCACCCATCCTGTGTTCTGCATGTGCATTGGATAGTGAATTGGATTCCAGACCTATGTAGGCATATTTCTGTGTAGTAACGTAGTCTACTGTATATGTAATACATTGATTTTATTTTCTGCCTATTATCACTTGTTTATATCTCAGTATTTGGAGCCACTGTTTTTCTTGTTGCTGTGCATATCAAAAACGGCTTTGGCTTTGCAAAGCTGGTTTGTGTGCACAGCAGTAGTGCACAGAATGCAGAATTAGACCACCCAGGTAGCAGACAGGAGCCAGACATGTAAAAATAGACCAGGGATGCATTCTGTTAATATCAGTCTGCATAGCACAAACCTGCTAAGTGCCATTGCACTGAGTGCAACAATGAGAACCTCAGAATAAATATTAATGTGGTTGACTTTCATGTAACTTCTCCTGTGGCTGTAGATGCTAAGTGTTAGCCTAAAGTTCACATGGTCCTGATACAAGGATCGCAACTTGTATTTTAATAATGTGACCTTGCATTAGATAGCAATGAAATTAAACATGCACATGTATTCTTTCATCCTTCTACTGGCAACAGCTATGAGTGTAGGACTTCCATGGATAAGGTCCAGGGTTCTAATACAGTAGACACTTGTCTTTTCTCAATGGTGTCCCACTTCACATTAGAGTCACCCTCAATTATAGCAGCTGACTTAGTAATTCTTATATCGCAATTATTTTCCTGATAGATGACACAGTAATATTGCCAGTTATGTACTTATATGATAATATATGCATTGGCTAACTTCTCTTAATTGCTTTCCATTGTGCAAACATCTTGCCAGTGACTGAATGATGCGCTTTCCAGTGTGCAAACATGTTGTCTGTGTAATGATGCTAAGCACCGTGCACCATTTTCAAATAATACAAAATCCAACAATGCACTTTCTCAGTATCTGTCATAACTGGAATTGGTGGGAAAAGTCATTATAGATTGGTTTTCATCTGTATTAGACATGGCTGGTGTTTGGGGATAGGTTCTGACATTTTGTTCTCAAAGGTGGAGTGTGCAGGAGTCCAAAGTGTTAGTTGGACTCCTAGTGAATGATTATGGCCCTCAACTGTTGCAAAAGCACTACTATGGATCCAATTACAAGTCAGATGCATGGAATAGTTTGGCCTGGGATTTGTCCATTGCTACCAGCATCCCCTGCACTGGTGAACAGTGTAAGAATCACTATCGAGACCTCAGGATGAGGAAGAGGGATACCCTCATCTGTTGGATCAAGGAATGTAGGACTGATGGCACTCCACAAATGTGTAAGTATCACTTATAGGCACTGCTTGTAAGAGGTAGCAACTGCATTTGGTCAGGACTGGTGTTCTTAGTGATATTGTGTTGTGTTCTGTTTTTTACACAGCTAATGTATGTCAATTACTGAATGAGTGAACTTATGAAGAAAGAATGACAAGGATGTGAGATGCAAGTGGTATGAATGCATCCAAACAGTATTGTTATTTTAGCATTGAGTAAATGCAGCTTATTGTGGTAAACACTTGTATCATATTGAGTATGCATTTGTCCACCGTAAAGCAAAAGTGTGCATGTAAAACAACAGTCTAGCATTACAGAATAGACAGGGGCTGTCATTTAGAAAAGCACACTTCCAAACTATATACTACTCGTTTAAGGTGATATCAATATTGCAATCTAACGTAAAACCTATACACTAGGGACAAGAAGAGCATGTGCTTCAGATTGTTATCAATATAACTGGGACACACAGAAGTGTCAGCATGTATGTTAACACAAATCCAATGCAACTTTCCATGTGTGTAAGAGCAATTTTTGAAATATGTTCCTATGTATGTGTCATTAGACCCCCATTATGTTATGATCTGTCCAGATATCCCGCTCTAAAACGTTGAGTGGTATGGTCTGTAACACAAAGCAACAGATGCACATTCTTAGATAACAGTGAACCTGTATCTATAAAGCTTAAAAGGAAAGAGTTCTTGCAATATACTCTATTCCAAAGGAAAAGTGCACTATTACAGTAGCCACTGCTTGTGAGTTCAAATACCACACTCCCCATCTATAACCTCAGTTGTTCACAATACTGTTTTAGGTTTTCATCAGTAAATATACAGTACTATTATGTAATCATCATTATAGCATTTGAAGTGCAGACCTCTATACCTGTGGCTTGAATGGCCTGCTGTCAAGTGTAATCACTGTATATGGAACATGCATATATGCAGTATATGCACCCATGAATGATTGCTGGATGCGGTATGATCTGCATTATAGTGTGTATGTGTCAGAAACAGGTTAGTATTCCAAGTAATAAAGACATTTCTTAGCATCCGGCAGTGTCAAAGGTAAAATATAACAGAATATAGTAAATCATTTGTAGAAAGATTTGTATATTATCTCTGAGGTTACTAATGTTCTTTTTTCTCTCACCCCACCCCTTTTCTTTATTTGTTTTTATGTATTTCTTATTTTGTACTATTATTTGTATTTTTATTATTATTATATTATTTATATAATCATATTTTTATTTTCATAATTATTTTGTCACTTCTTATGTTTTGTTTATTATGCATAATTTTCTATTGTTTTATTGTTAAATACATTTTCATTTCTTATCACTGTGTTAGTGATTACATTATTATTTGCATAATAATTTATTACGTTTAATTTTTTTTAAACTTTAGTCTTTCTTTCTTATGTTGCTTTATTTTATTATTGAATTTAAATTTTATTTATGTTATTATTACAGCACTGCAGGGAAGGCCAGTTCCCTGTGATTCACCTACACTCACTCCTCTGGCTACAGCACCAAGGCCAAGCACTTCTGGGCTGCAGCCTGGTGGCACCCTCACAGTTGCCCTTGCCCTGCCTGGACTGCCCTAGAGGATTGGCCTGTGGTTCCCTCTGGGAGCAGAGGAAGAGGGGGTGATTTTTTTCACCCAAGCTGAACTGCCAGATCTGGTGAGGAGGATTGTGTGCCACACAATTGTTGCAGGCTTACATCGAGTGGAGACAGTGCTCTCCATCATCGTCCTGAATAACACAAGGACACGCACACATCAGACACTGCAGCCATCGGTGCAGTGACATACTTCTCAACCTCCTAGTGTAAGAAATCTGGATAAAGCCAGACAAAATGGTGGGGGGGGGGGGCAGAAGTCCATATATAAGGACAGATTTTAAATATTGATGTTATAAACCTAGAAAGTTGTTAGAGTAACAGGGTTTGTGTTAACATACATTTTCTGAACAATTTGAAGTCTGAAACTCAAATGTATGTCATTATTTGATTACTTCAATCCTCAGATCATTCCAGTGATTTGCCAGAAAAACACAGGTTTTATGAGGAACAGACCAAAAATATGAAACAAAAATCTGGACATTCTGTGAAAATCTGGGCAGTTGAGACATATGTGCAGTGAGGTGTTAATGATGACAGTCCAGTGGGTGAAGACTTGATTCTCACTGCCACCAAACTTGACATTCATAAGTTCACAGTCTCCCCGCCCTCACCCCAACCATGGTGTTCACCCTTCTCTTCTGTTCTTCATCAACTATGTCTCTTGTCTTGTATGTCTTGTCTGTCAGCAAATGCTTCCTAACCTTCCCAACTTGCCTGCCCCAGACATGCCTATGTCCCTTCCCCAGCATTCCACTCACTCTTAAAAAAAAGAGCACCTGCCCCCCCCAAATATATATTATCCCATACCTAGCTCTCCATTTTGCACAAGTGTCCACTTGACATACTTAATTTGGTCCAATTCACTTTACAACAGCATTATGTTGTTGGTATCCCTCTTTCTGGCGGTGACAGTCCAAATTCAGCTAATAATCTGTACCTGTGCTCATTTGTTAATGTTGAAGAAATGGATAGCTATGGTTCTTACCTATGCCCTTCCTGCACATTCCTGCCTTCCTTTCACTTTGTTTTTCACCATTGTTGCAACCCCTTCATGACTTTCCTGTCTCTCCATTTTTTAGAGAATCTTTGTTTAATGGTGTGCAATGCACAGCATCTCTTAGTGATAGTAAAAAGACATACTATTGGTTATATAAACTTTTATTGGATACCAATACCACATACCACCAAACATTTCATTATTACTGCTCTAAGTGCATAAGCAGCCAATGACACAGATTCATAAGTATCACAATTTATAATCTTGATGTCCACATAAAAGTATTTGAAAGGATAGATACACCTGTATTTGAACCCAGCACCATCTGAACCAAAACAAGATACCATCAATGCAGAGTCAGGTGAGCAGCAGGTGTATTTTACATATTGTATAGATACTTGCACACTAAACTGCTGTTGCATATACCTGCTACTTAAGTAAATCTTTGGCTGCAGTTAATAATTGACTTCAAGTACTGTTACTTACCTTTCTTGGCCCACATACAACTGTTTTGGAATGCATGTGTAGGTAATCTATTTCAGTAATATTCTCATATTCCTCTTCATTTGCCTCAACTGTACAGAATTTTGCATAATGCACACAGTTTTTACCTTGTATGATTGGTGAGTTTCTCCATAACTTGTGGTTACACAATAATAATACTAATAATAACAACTATAGATAATACAAATAATAATAATGCAATACCTGTTATTCTATCATGTTTCTACATTTGTAAGAGCAATAGTTACAACCTGTCCCTTTATTCGTGGCTCTTTGTCCCCCTATTGTGTATGGCTTTGTCCAGATGTATTGTTCTAACAAGTTTACAGGTATGTTCTTATTATTGAATTAATATTTTATTAGCCTTGCTGAGTGATGTTGCATTATGGACAGTATTGGGCAAACAAACACGCTTTATTGAAAATATGTGACAATTAAAGTGATTGTATGCAATGCATCTGCTAATTTACTGTCTGTGTGGCTGGATGGGTTAATGCACTGGTGATGAAGGCAGATGGTACTGGGTTCAAAATGGGGTGTCAACATAAATTTTACGTGTGTATTAGATTTGTACGCACATTCCATGATACTACTGCTTAGCGATGCTGCTCACCATGCGCCATCATCCACAGTTTCTTTAAAAAAAATGGAGGAAATAGGAAAATGGAATAGGGAGCAAGCAGGAGGAAAAACATAGTGAAAGGAAGGCAGGAATGTGCAAGAAGGGTGTAGATATGAATCATAACTATTCATTTCTTCAACAGTAACTGAGCACATGTACAGATTCTTAGATGAATTTGAACTGTCACCTCTAGAGAGAGGGGTGGCAATGACATAATTGCATTGTGAGGCCAACTGGATCAAATTAAGTGTGTTAAGTGGACACGTGTGAAATGGAGAGCTATGTATGGGACAATATATTTTTGGGGACAGGTGCCCCTTTTTCTTTTATTAAGGAGAGCATGGAATGTTGGGGAAGGAACACAAGCAAGTCTGGGGCTGGCAAATTGGAAAGGTAAGGAACCATTTGCTGACAGACAAGACATACAACACAAAAGACGGGGTTGGTGAAGGACTCAAGGGGAGTAAACGTCATAGTTGGGGAGGGGGTTGGGAGTTTGAGATCCCATGGGCATCATGCATAGTAGCAGTGTGACTCAAGTCTGCATCCATTGGACTGTCATCACTGTTCCATCACTGCTTTACTGGCTGCAGTGGCCAACGTCTACGCTTATGGCCAGTTTGCCATCCCAGGATGGAAAGCGAGCTCTCTATCTGACATAGGCTTCTGTCCATGGTCTGCTGCACAATCCTATGCACCACACCTGACAAATTAGCTCTGGAGATGAATGCACCTCATCTATCTCTGCTCCCTGAGGGAACCACATGCCTAGCCTCTGGGCAGAACTACCTGAGGGTTGAGGGAGGGCAGAGGCAGCAGGAAGAGTGCTGCCAGGCTGGATCGAGTGTAGGCAGATCACAGGGAACTGGCCTACCCTGATGTGCTGTAGTAATATAATAATAACATAAACAAAATTAAAAACAATAATGAAATAAAATATAAAATAAAATAAATGAAAATAATAAAATAAAAAATAAATTATTATAAAAAACTTTAAGTATAATTATGAATACAATGATGAATAATAAAAATGAAAAGTGTTTAACAACAAAGCAATATAAAATTATACATAATAAACACAAGAAGTAATAAAAATAATATACTAATATGAAATATGATTATATAAATAATATAATGATAATAATAATAATAATAATAATAATACCAATAAAATAATAACACAAAATAAGAAATCCATAAAATAAAACAGAAGAGGTTGGGTTAGAGAGAAAAAAAGAACATTAGTAACTACACAGATAATATACAAAGCTTTCTACAATTAATTTATTCTAGTCTGTTATATTTTACTTTTAACAATACCAACAGCTAAGAAATTTCTTTATTACTTGGAATACTACCATGTTCCTAATACATGCACACTATAATACAGATCATATCACATCCAGCAATCATTCATGGGTGCATATATTGCATATATGCATGTTCCATATACAGTGATTACACTTGACAGCAGGCCATTCAAGTTACAGGTATAGAGGTCTGCACTTCAAATGCTATAATGATAATTACATAACAGTACTGTATTTTTTTATTGATGACAAGCTAAAACAGCATTGTAAACAGATGAATTTTATATTTGGGGAGTGTGGCATTTGAACCCACAAGCAGTGACTACTGCAATACTGCACTTTTCCTTTGGAATACAACTAATGCAAGCACTCTTTCCTTTTACACTTTATAGATTCATGTTCACTGTTATCTGAGAATGTGCATCTGTTGCTTTGTGGTACGGACTACAACTCTCAACCTTTTAAAGCAGGATATTTTGACAGATCATAAAATAATGGGTGTACAATGACCCACAACTAGGAACATATTTCAAATATTGCTGTGACACACATGGATAGTTGCATAGGCTTTGTGTTAATATACATTTTGACACTCATTTACTGACTTCAATATCAAATAATTGCCAGATTATCATAAATCTTAAGATAAACAGACCAAAACAGTGAGTCATACACCTGGATATTCAACAAAAATAAATACAGTTGAGAGCTATTCTACAGAGTAATGCATGCATACTTACTTTTACAGTTCAGATATGTGTTCCAAAGTTCATAGAACTATATGATATGACAACTAATCCATCTTTAACTGTAAAGACTGCAATAACAGTATTTTATATAATTATGCTTAGATACCACATGCTTCTCGGATCCTGGGCAATTGCCTGTCATGGGACCTCACATTTCAGGCCCTCTCTTCTGCAGCTGTGGAAAGATGAAAAATGGAAAAAGCATTATGAACAATAGTGTTTTCTATAGTCAATTTGAATATTTACAAGTATTAAATGAAATTCATTCATATACATCTCTGGGGTCCTCAGTGCCTGACACTCTCTTATCCAGTGATCAAGGGTATCCTGCTTCTTTCATTAGAGGTCATCAAAGTGGTGATGGCATTGTTCCCCAGCACATGGGATATCGGTCACACTGGACAGAGCCCTTGCCAAACTAGACCAGGCTTTTGATTTGTATTGCAAGCCAGTATAGTTTTCCTGCATGAGGTGGGGTCCATGATCCTTAACCAGGAACCCAATAAATACTTTGGACTCCTGAATACCTCAGTGCTGTATTCTGAATTGCACACCTTCTTCAACACCTGACATATCTGCACAAGTTCAGGCTGAATGTCTAATGTGAAATTCCCACCAATTCACCTTTAAATATCATGTTTTCCTACCAATTGCACTTACTGAGAATCTGCGCTGTCTGCATTTTGATACATTTGAATAAGCTGCACACCTCTTACCGTCACACAAGCATGCTAAACTAAGTGTATTGATTTGCACGATGCTAAGAGGTATGCAGTTTTTTCAAATGTATCAGAAAATAACTTTTAACCACTGCAGATCCACGGTTATTTTATTACAGTACCACTTTATTTGTATAAGTTGCCATGTCACAACAATATAAGTAAAGTTTGCATACCCTGGACTAGAACCCAGGGCTATCTATATCCAGTCCAACACTCAACACATGTCACTGCAGGATTAGTTACAGAAGGTCAGATATTTTAGTATTCATTGTTAACTTGATGGCATGAGTATAGTACAACCCCACTTACCAGGTTTGCGTGATGCGCATCCGCTTTCTATTTTTGGATGTCTGGGTCATGTTTGATACATGGGTGGTACAGCTATGCAAATGATATAACCATAGGAAAAACATCCCAGTGCATCATCCAAACATGGCAAAAAGAAAAAGAAAAAAGAGAAAAGCTGAAGTATACAAATATAACTAATTCTGGCATTTTTTCACATTACTCATGGCTTTGGCCACATGTCTTGGACTAACACATTGATAGGACAGGTCTGCACATTTAACCATGAATACTGTTCATTTCTGTGCTGGGTGGACATACCTCTTAACCTGCACAGATTTTCACAGATTATCCAGAGTTTTGGCGGATATTTTTACTGTGTTCCTCATAAAAGTTTGTGCTTTCTTTTAACTCATTTGGGATGGAAGTCACTAAATAATGGCAGGCATTTTCATTTTGAACTTCATATTCTTCAGTAAATGTATGCTAATGCATAACCTTTTATTCTGTCAACTTTCTTAGTTTATAAAAGCAATATGTCCCTATCTCCCTATTTTTCAGCCTTTGCTCCACTTTATTTAATGGCTTTGTACATACTTCTTGCTGTAAGAGGTTGAGAGGTATGGGGGTGGACCCTCAGTGCTCTCCTGTATATGGATTCAATATCTGTGTTGTTATACAAGGTGTCACAGTCAGCCCTACTGGAATGCACCGCAAAACCTCCCTCAGGCATGCCACACATCATTAATATGCATTGCGTGTTGCAGAGAGCATATTGTGGCCATGTACATGGATACATTCCATGTCGGCTCTACACAGAGCCTACATGGAGTTCAGTGAATCCTGGGAATTTACTTTTTTGTACAGCATACTTGTGTTACCCTAAATGGAGTTCATTGAGTCCTGGGGATTTACTTTTTTATGCGATATATTTGTCTTCACAGGTAACTTATTAAGTTGTAATCTCCATAGGAAATCTAGATACTCCTCATTTTTCATGCATTCAATATTACTTAACTTTATAGCTCTATTTTTTTCTGTTGTTGAAGTACACCATGGATTAACATAATATTCTGTTATAATGTTTTATACCATGTTCATGTGTTATTTTCAACATTCTTAGTTTTTCTTTATTAGTAATTATTTCTTCATTCCTCCATTCTCTTTTCTTTTTATTTAGTCTTATTAAATCCCATTCTTTTTATAATTTTCCTTAAACATTTCCTTATATAAACACTCTCATCTCCATTAATCCAGTCTAACACTAAATAAATTCAAGGCTGCACCACACACAGATTTAATAATCCCAAACCGATGGCATCCATTATCTACATAAAATATTCCCCTTTTGACTGGGTTCAACATAGATCCCCAAATAACACTAAATATTAATTAGAGCATTTCTTTTTCTATGTCTTTAGGTAACATATATATATATATATATATATATATATATATATATATATATATATACTTACCATATAGGCAATCTTCCTCATCCATAATGAGTTAATTAAGTGAACTTTTTTATTATAAGATAATCTATATTTACTCGATATAATACTCAACTGTCTTAGATACTGTACAACTTTTTATCCATTGTTTCTTAACAACTTTAGTAGGTCCAAAAGTAATTCCTAATACCAAAATTCTACCAGTCCCAAAATTAATGACCTTTATTACTTCTTCAGAACCAAATCCTTTACTATTATTACTATTTAAACAAATTCATAAACTTTACAAACAATCATTTGTACTAACACAAATTAATTTCATCATTTTACTATTCTTGGTTACTAGAATCATATCATCCTCATATGTCATAATAACTGGATATTCAGTGCCCTGTATAAACCTTGCCTCTATCATATTATCACTTACTCTTGTCTCTATACAGTTCATAACCATAGCAAACAATAAACAACTCATAGGGCATCCTTGTTGTAAGACTCTGTCTTTATTTCCTCACTTAGCCATCCGTTTGCATATACTTTAAGATTACTATTTTAATATACTGATTGAATTACCTTCTGTATCTTTTTACTCATATTATAATTTCCATAGTCACCATAATACTTCATGATTTATTGTATGAAAAGCATTATTTATATCTCCTATCAAAATCTTCCCTTTGTTTCATTGCTTTATACCATCCATTAATTCCATATACACCATCCATCGTCTAATACCTTATTTATCTTATTTTCTATCCATATTTGTGAAATCATCATAAATATTTTGCAAGCCGTATTATTTAAAGCCACAAGTCTCCAATTTATCTCCCTCTTTTCTCCCTTTTTCCAAATAAATGTCATTACTCCATCACATATTTGCATATATTAAATACCGTCTTGTAACCATTCATTCAATACACATATAAATCTTTCTTTTTGCCAAAATTCCATGTCCTTATATATTCAATACCCTATCCTGTCCAGACCAGCAACTAAATCAATATTAACTTTCTTCAGTATTAAATCCACTTCTGCCAAAGTAACCTGCTTATTTATACCCTCGTTTATACTGTCATTAAACGTTTTACATTATTATTTCTCTTTAATTGTTATTTCGGGCTGTCTTTTTAACATATTGCCCTGTAATATTCATAATCACATACTTTTTCTTTACCACAAACCCGTTCTTATCTCTCAGTTCTCTAATTATTATTCTCCCTTCTTTACCCTTCTTAGCCAAATATGCTGAAATTATTTTTTACCTTGAACCAAATACCTTTGCTTATTCATTTTTTTTAATTTCTTCTTATTTTTTCTATATCTCTGCTTTTTTATATAATAAACATTTTCATTTCCTTCCAAAATCTCTAATGTATTATTCTGTAAATCCATATATTCCTGTTTGTCTATTACCTCTTCTATATGTATCTGTATTTAAATTCCATAACCTTAAACATCCAAATCTTATGATTTCTTTCATAACTTTTTTATATGTTTTGCAAATCCTTCTTATTTTTTTTAGATCACAATTAAAATCTACTATTATGAAATTCATATTAGCTATTACATAATCAAATATTTCTTTAAATAACTTTGCTTTCCTTATATGCTACATGTGCATAGATTGTGGCAATCCTGTAAACGTTCTTTTCCCATGTAAAATCTACTACTGTTAGCCTTCTCAATCTAATCAAAGTAACTTATGATATAGAAATACCTATACTATATAGTACTGCAGCACCTGAACAGGTTTCATTTCCTATATTCCAAATTATACCCCCTTCCACAAATTCTCTGTTTGTACTCTCTCATCTTTTGTTAACCCCCTTACATTTCCTAATGCAAGTATGTCTGCATCACACTTGTTAGACCATTACAAAATATCAATTCTCCTCACCAAACATTTTAATACTATTATCATTAACTGATAATATTACGATATGTACGAGGGTAGTGTGACAGCGGTGAGGTCTGCGGTGGGAGTGACAAATGCGTTTAAGGTGGAGGTGGGATTACATCAAGGATCAGCGCTGAGCCCGTTCTTATTTGCAATGGTGATGGACAGGTTGACAGACGAGATCAGACAGGAGTCCCCGTGGACTATGATGTTTGCAGATGACATTGTGATCTATAGTGAGAGTAGGGAACAGGTGAAGGAGACCCTGGAGAGGTGGAGATATGCTCTAGAGAGAAGAGGAATGAAGGTCAGCAGGACTAAGACACACAATATATGTGTGTGAATGAGAGGGAGGACAGAGGAATGGTGAGGATGTAGGGAGTAGAGGTGGCAAAGGTGGATGAGTTTAAATACTTGAGATCAACAGTTCAGAGTAATGGCGAGTGTGGAAGAGAGCTGAAGAAGAGAGTACAGGCAGGATGGAGTGGGTGGAGAAGAGTGTCAGGAATGATTTGTGACAGACGAGTACCAGTAAGAGTGAAAGGGAAGGTGTACAAGAGGGTAGTGAGACCAGCTATATTATATGGGTTGGAGACAGTGGCATTGACAAAAAGGCAGGAGTCAGAGCTTGACATGGCAGAGATGAAGATATTAAGATTTGCACTGGGTGTGACAAGGATGGACAGGATTAGGAATAAGTATATTAGAGGGTCAGCCCAGCTTGGATGGTTTGGAGACAAAGCCAGAGAGGCAAGATTACGTTGGTTTGGACATGTGCTGAGGAGGGATGCTGAGTATATTGGGAAAAAGATGCTAAGGATGAAGCTACCAGGTAACAGGAAAAGAGGAAGGCCTAAGATAAGGTTTATGGATCTGGTGAGAGAGGACATGCAGGTGGTTGGTGTGACAGAGCAAGATGCAGAGGACAGGAAGAAATGGAAACAAATGATCCGCTGTGGAGACCCCTAATGGGAACAGCCAAAAGAAGAAGAAGATTAACTGATAATATTTTAAGATTATTTGCCTCTTTTCTTCTTCTTAAGCTAAATTAAATTGTTTTATTGCTCTACCCATTTCCCCTTTTTTAAGTTTCTTACTCGAATCATGTATCTTTCTGTCTTTTACCTTCTTTCCTATACAATTCTTTTTTTTATAACTTTCCAATCAGTTTCTACCTCATCACTTACATCTGATTCTAATTTAGGCTCTCCCTCTTTTAATTCATTTATTTCTATATCTTGTGTTTCTTCAGGTATTTTCAAAATAACCTTTTCATTTCTATCACGTAAATTCACTTCCTTACTTTCATCTTCATTTTATTTCTATATTAAATTCCTAGTCATCTTCTTTCATTACATTTTCTACATTTCACCTTTCTTAGCATTACATCTTCTAGCATCATGACCAAACTCCTCACACACATCATTTTTTTATCACAACTTCCTCTCAAAATGTTTCCTTCCTACAAAAAAAAAAAAAAAACATGTTTTTGGTTGACTCTAATATCAAACTACTGCTCTATTTCCATGAACATTTATCATACTTGGAATATGAACAATTGTATTATTTTCTATTTTCAAAATAACATTACATTCCTAAGCCCTGGTCCATAAACCACAATTATCAAACATTTTCATAATATTTTTTTTCACTTAAGAACATTTTTTTTAACAAGTACTTTATTTTGTGTCAAAAGAATGCACAAATCACATTTTTATTCCATGGGTACATATATTTTTTTTCTTTCAGCTCTTCCAAAAAATGTCCCTAAATTCATAGCAGTTTAAAAAAATAATTTTAATCAAAATAAAAGTTCTTACCTCTTAAGCTTTTGTACCCAAAGATAAAATAAGTGTGTCCCAGATCTGACACCTGTGCGATGCTTTTTTTCTTCACTCTCTATACGTTCTATGAATTTTTGTTTCTTCTGCTTCTTTCCCTTTTCTTTCTCCTTTACACTTTTCCATGCAGCATCCATGAACACAATCTTCTCTATACTGCTTTCCTCTTCCTCTCTGATCCACTCTGTCACCTCTCCCCAGGTAACTCAGTTCCACTATCTGGATCCTTTGCATTCATCAGCTGCTGCAATAAATCATCCCACAATCCTCGGGACTGGAGGGTTGTAACTGCAATCTCCTCCAATTGCCATTCCTCCAGTTCCAAAACCTCAAACATTTTGGCTTTAAACAATTCCTCAGAATCAGCATACAAGCCCGGTAAACAACTCTCTTCTTCTATGGCATTCACCTCTACTTCGGCAGCACTCTCCTCCATACTTTGCGATGCTCTCCCTGCCACCACTGCACCAGAAGCTGCGCATATGCACATCAATGCTTTTTGGCCATATGGACCACAAATGCTGTAGCACAGGGGAAGTTCCCTGATGCTCTGGCCAAATTTCTCACAGTTCGATTCTCAGCTAGAGCATCTTCTGTGTGGAGACATGCGTGAATGGGCGTACCTTCCTTGAAAGTTGTGCATCAGGGCCGGCAACTCAGCACTTAAAAATCTACTGCCAATCATTAGCGGACCGGAGTTCTGCTGTGACGACCCCTAACCGGGAAAAGCTGAAAGACACAACAAGTATAAATACCACCTTGGGTCTCCTCTGAAACGATGCAACTAGTCTAGTGGGACTGACTTAGCCAACAAAGGATAAATAAGTAATACTTAGTCACCTTCTGCGATCTCATAATGTTAATAGCTACTTCAGAAACTGCATGCAGTGAACCAGTGATGATCCTAACATTGTATGTTATAATGTCGTTATCACATTCTTATTTATTTATCTTACTTTCAGTAAACATATTCTCACATATATGTGTTTGTTCTGTCATCTCATTCTGCAACAGATTGTTTATTCTCTGTGTAGTGAAAGTTTAATATATCTGGTGCTAGGTGACACTATGTGAGGTGCTGTTATACAAGGTGTGCCCAGACTTGGATAATCCCTTCAAAATTAAAGAAATTGCTTCACTTTGCAACTTTTTTATGAACTCTGTTAATATGCCATACATTGATTTGTCTTGTACATACTTTTAGTATGAATGAATGTATGGTTTCAGATGAGGCAGAAGTCAAGGCTTGTCATTTTTAATTCTTTTACATAGGTGCTGTGTCTAGGCATCAGGCCTAGGTAATGATAATTCCATTAAAACCATTAACTCCATTTGTAAGAGACTGGGAAATATTGCCTTTAACTCCTACATTTCACTAGTTTTAAATATGTATGGGATTAAGAGAGGCACTAAACTTCCCACTTATAAACAGAATTAAGCAAGCGATAATGCATGCCAAGGTGGGTGTTACAGGGAAATGCTGAACTACCCGGGGATATTGTGAGGACTGTTGCCACAGATATCTAATAAACCTTAAGCACATACATTAACTGAACCAAATTCAAGGTACCAATAGACCAGAAGCCAGCCAGAAGCCTTTTAAAACCAATTTAATATGTGCACAAAACACAACGTGAACATATAAACGCAAACAGTTAAAATACAACATTGTCATTTCGAACACTTCATCAGTACATACAATAACTTCTGACCCGATATTAACTGTAACTGATTATGTAGATGATTCTGCATACATTTAGTAGGACAGAATAAGGTCTCTGTATCATAAGATTGTTGCAGTAAAATGGAGTTGTGTATTCTGTGGCATGTATTGTCATGCCACGTATTGTTACAAAATGTGCTGCTTTTTATTTACTTATGTAACAAGGTCATAAGTGAAAGAGGGGCTGAGTTCACTTACAAACACAAACACAAATAATTAGAAATAAAATTAAATTATTGATTTGGAATACTAAATTTACTTAACTATTAAAGACAGGTAAAGTGGATAGCTAGTAAAGTCTGCCAGGCAGTAAGTTTGCAAAGAGAGGTGTTTATGCATTTAAGTTTTTTCTTAAAATTTTACAGCAGTTTATGGGTGATGTTAGCAGAGACTTCCTTGCATATAATGTGAGGGTGCCAGTGATTTATATGTGATAAGTCAGACACAGAGCAGGAAGGCCAGGTAGGTGTAGAGTCACAGACATTATCTAAGAGTAAGTAATCAAAAGTGCTGTTGTGCACTGCCATTCTTTGATGGTGTCTTTAAAAAATGGTCCAGCAATTATTTCATTTCCTGCTTCCTTGCTGTTAGTTCCCCCTTCTTCTTCTGTCTGTTTCTCCAGAATGATCTATGTTGGTCTTTGCTCTGCTTCCTTTTAAATAGTGCGTAATTTAATGTAGTTGAGCAGAACTCAGTAAGGGTAAACACAATACTACTGTAGTCAGGATGTCTAGTCTGGCAGTGATGTCACTTACCTTTGCAGGTCTTCATTGGCTGAAAAGAACTGGCTGCTAATAGGAAACTTTTGCCTGAAAGGAGGTTTGTATTAGCAAACATCCTGTCCTTTTTTATATCTAAACTCTATGAAACTTGAGAGACTTCATGATGACATACAAGCTTAAGATGCTGACCTGAACTTACACAATGTGCAAAAAACAGTATCCCAAACACTTTCAGGTACTTTTATCCTGGAATGTCTTATTCAGCAGGGTTTCTTTTAAGTTGTTATACTAATTCTACTCATAGACCAACATCTCTGAAAAGATCTGTTTTGAGTCTTTAGTCAACTATTTTAGCGTTATTTCCACTTTTCTTCCATAGCCAACCTTTACTGACCTTCCAGAGCCATTCCATTCTGCCCTTCCAAAGCCAATCCCTTCTGCTCTTCCAAAGCCATCCCTTTCTACTGCACTGTTTTCAGTGATGAGTCTTTTCCCTTCCCTTAACTGCTTTTGTTTGATTTAAAGTCAGCATTCGCTCTCTGATCATATTCAGATAAAAATACTGCTGTTATTTTCTGAACAATATATTCATAGGTTCATAGGACAATACTAGGCTATTGGCCCGCAGGTCCTTATAAGCCTAGCCAAGAATTTCATCCATGTTACCACAAAGTCAAGACTGAGTAGAGGGACAGGGCTTTTAGCCTATCTGTATAGGATAAAATAGGATATATGACCTTTCAAGTGTAAAGCATTTGATGGTAAACTGTTATACTCATATGCAGTCACAGACTCAAAGATAACCTGTTTGAAGCGCATACCAAATGCAAATGCCTAAAAGCTGAAATAAAATAAAATCTATACAGAAGTCAGTGAAACACAGCTCACCATCTTGTAACTAAGTTATTCAAGTGGTAGGTAGTGATACCTAGTCTAATGCCAGAATTACCTACAAAATACAAAATGAACATGTATATTTATATCTTGCAACATATTTAAGCAATAACCCATGTCTGGGTGTGGGTAAGTTGGTGTGGTTTGGTCACAAGGGCGAAGCCCAAGTGGCCAAACAAAGACAACCGTGGGTAAATCTAGCATGGGTTATTGCTATTATACAATGCCATTATTTAAGAAAAAAATACTTATTTTTCTTAAACAATGCTTTTGTACAATACCTGCATCATGCCGTTCGGCATTTTTCCGCTATCCTGGGGCTTTTTCTGATGTACTGTGCATGCGTATGCTTGCGCAGTACATCAGAGCTATGTTGAGGAAGCAATGGAGAAAGGAAGATCTCCGTTGCTTTTTTAAAGCTGTCTTGCTATGCTAAACAAGTTTAACATAGTGAGATATCTTTAAAAAAAGCAACTGAGAAAGGAAGCTCTCCGTTGCTTTTTTTTTTAAAGATATCTCGCTATATTAAACATATAACATAGTGAGAGTACAGCAACAGAGATCTTCCATTCTCCGTTGCTACCTAACAGAAACAAAAAAAAATCAAGACTTATACTAATGGAAAAAGTCGGGGCGACCGGAACTTTTTCCATTAGTATAAGTTGGATTTAAAACGGGAATGCTGGTTGGGCTGGCCAATCAACGTGCACGTTTTGGAATACTAATTGGCAGTCATTGTATAATTGCAGTTTAATCATGTCAGGGAATGGGAGATACAGCCTGGAAAAGGAAAGTGCATATCCCCAATAAACTAGCATATTATTTGCCACCTATTAGTAAATGTAAACTACACATAAGGAACTGGATTGAACATGTATACTTTATTTCTGAGGAGGGAGTAGTGCTAGGATGCTTAAAAGACAGATGGAAAAATATCTAATTTAAGGCCAAAAACTCATCAAAATGAAAAAGGTTCTGTTTAATATATTATGTTTATGATAAAGGGGAACTCTCAATGGTATTTGGTGAAGTAATGTAATGGTTAGACAAGATGTCTAAAAAAGTTCAACTGAAACTAATAAAGATAGGTACTGTTTTTTGGCAGCTTATTTGTAACCTCAGTCACAGAAGAAATTGTGATACTTTCCATTTCAGAGCAATATTTCTAACTTTGAATAAAGTCAGAGATAGTGATTGAGCTACGCCATTTTTCTTTATTTTACTCAAATTTTTATTTTTGTTTTTCAAGAATAACGATAATTATGATTACATTTTCTAGTTAAATAAAATAAAATAACATTCTATATACAATATTTACAAAAGGCCTAAATAAGAAAGGAAAAACAATCTGTGAAAATGTTAAAGTTACACATTTCAAGTGATTTCTTTGTCTCTTTAATCTCTTATAGAAGAGACTGTGTCCATTTTTAATGTTTCAATAAGATAAAGAATTGTATTGCAAGCATCATTGATCCATGTTTTAGGAGAGATTTTCAGTTCCTTGACTTTTATTTCCATTAGCAATGTTTCTTTCATTAAGTTCAAGAAATCTTCAATGGTGGGTTCAGAGGAGGATTTCCATTTTCTTGTGATGCACAGGAGATAATGATCATTTTTGTTCATTTCTGTTTTTTCATTAACATTTAAAAGAATTAGAGACTTTGTTAATACAAATGAATCTGCATAGATGGCTTGAACAAATTTACTTATCTCTTCCCAGTATTTTTAATATTATCACAGTCATATAAAGTATGTGACCAGTTTGCTTTACAACTTAATGAACATCTCTAACATGTAACCTTTTGGGATGAAATGAATTTGGCTATCTTGCTGGGTGCATAAAAGGCTCTATGCAGAAATTTCCATGTGAAAACTTCCAAAATTGTAAGTTGGGTGTTAATTTAATGGAGTATAATAGATTGGTTTTGCTTTCAATTGATACATTTATTGATTGTCCTTTTGTTATGAAGTTCCAATAATTCTGATTGGGTTTGACTTTATAAGTTATTAGGATTTTATATAATTTTGATATTGAATTTGTCCAATTATAATTATTATATGTTACTTCGTACATGCGGTGGTGGTGCTGCGGTAGTGTTGTCGCCTCACAGTAAGATGCTGTCCGGTTCGATTCTCAGCTAGAGCATCTTCTGCATGGAGACATGCGTGAATGGGTGTACCTTTGTTGAAGGTTGTGCATCAGGCCTGGCAAGCCGGTACGTAAAAAGCAACTGCCAGTCATTAGTGGACCGGAGTTCCACTGTGGCGACCCCCAACTGCGAAAAGCCGAAAGACAAGACTTTGTACATGTAATTTATGAGTTTAGGCTTAGTTTTAAAGGTTGAGTTATGAATTATTCTACATAGATCTTGAGCATAAGATAGAATACTATGAAGCACTAGCCAATCTGCTAAGCCATTTTTCTGATAAACAAATGATGATGGGTGAAAGCTGAAGAATGAGGTTACATTTATTTTTGCCACATGTCCTCTGCATAGTGAGCAGAATATCACAAAATGGTTACAGAAGATGGCAGCAGGAGAATTAAGCAATCATGAGGCTTTATTTATGAAATGGTAACTTTGCTATTTAAAGAACATAGTTATTATCTGTCTAAAATAATGGGGGCATAGAATTATACTGAATTAATTGACACTTGATGGTCTGAAAGTTTAGATTAACATAGTCAGAAAAAGATGACAATTAAAGCAACAGCTTAATTTCATGATGCATAGCAATTCTATTTTGAATTTGTGCCATTTAGTGTACAAGATATGTACATCAATCATAACACTTAGGTGTATGAGACAAGTTGTGCAGACTTGTACACCTGTGTGCATGGCAAGATGAAACTAGTAGTCTCTAGGTATCAGTCTGTGGAGCAGTACTCAGAGCAGAAGGCAATGTGCAAGTTATGGCACTGAAAGTGTGCTATCAGTCTGTAGAGCAGTACTCAGAGCAGAAGGCAATGTGCAAGTTATGGCACTGAAAGTGTGCTACACTTTGCCTTCATCAAAGGTGCAAAACTAACCAATAACAGAAAGGTCCACAGATTAAAATAATGCCCTGTAGAGGAAAATAATAAAACAACAAGATTCTTCCCCAAATGGGAACTTATCTGCCCAAAAAAGGAACAGCACAAGGCAACCATTGATCCTTTCCTGCCTCAGAGGAGTGTACTTTTCAGTGGCAGTAAAGCTCTGAAGGACTTTTCACCTAAACCTGTCTTTTAGTCCACTCACCTCAAGCTGCTTGACAGTTTGGACACATGGAAGGTGCCCTGAAGCTTTGGAAGCTGGCTGGCTGCTATTTCCTTAGCAGGATATAACCCATATAGCTAAGGCTATTTGCAACAGTGGTCAATATGATGAACATAAGAGAGGTCCACAGGGTGGCAACAGTAAATAGATGGATTTACTTGTCCATAGGAAACCTAAAATAATAAAAAAAAACCCCACTGTGTATGATCCCCTGTACAGTCGCCTGCAGACACCATGAAGATCTTCTTGGTCTAGTGTCTGCTAGAACAAACCAAAATCTTAAAACTGTCAATACTGAGATGTAACACTTCCAGTGGTGCTGCATGTTTTGTGACTGTGTACCTGCCTTTATGCCACTTTCAGTAGTTTAATACTGTCTTCCGTATAGGATGGTAAGGGAACATTACAAAGAGTCATAGACTTACGTGATGGTGTGCATCAATCTATACACACCGTCATGGAAAGCCGATGAGAACAAACTAGTGATATCTGATTCAGAGCTAATATAACTTACTTAAATCAAACTTAACAAAGCTACCTGCATTAGTATAGGATATTGTTCTCCAACTTCAGATGCACAGGGTCAGCTAAGAGATACAGATTTGTATGAACTGGGTGGTGTAAAGTGGGATTGATGGAGGTAAGTTCTGGTCTCCCATTTATGGAAAAACTGCAGGTTCAGAATTAAGAAGAGGAATACTGGATGTCCTGATGAAGGCAGGATCCTGAACAGCCCCTCGGCTTTGAATAGATTATCTCACGACACCATGCAGCACATGGCATAGCTCCAGCAAGCACAGAAACATTCATGCCTACATTCATGCATTGAGGTTCAGCACCAGTGCACATTGCATGTCTGCAGGCTAAACAGATAACTCAGTTGCATTGCTCTGAAGCATCAAAGATGGTAATAGCATTCCAGGATCATTAACAGGCAGAGAGGCAAGGAAACCTTCAATTTGAGTTGTAGGGGATTGTTGGGATGGATATTTTGTTACAGCTTTAACAGTTGAGAACTGACAGACTATGATATGAGGAAGTCACATTCCAGCTGTACAAAGTTCTAAACAATAAAACATTTTTCATAAAACTCTTTTTCATTTTCTAAACCTCTAAACAATCCACATTTTTGCAGAATCTCCATCTCCAGATTTTTGCTTCATATTTTTTGTCTGTTTCAATTAAACTGTGTAATTTTCTGACAAATCATTGAAGTCTGAAGTCACTAAATAATGATAGACATTTGAGTTTCAGATTTCATATCATTCAGAAGAGTGTGTGATATTACAAAACATGTTAATCTATCAACTTTGTAAGTTTTTAAGTGAAATAGTTAAAATCAATCCCTGATTTTGGGCCTCCCCATCCTATTATTTTTGGTTTTGTCCTGATTTCTTGCACTGATAGGTTGACAGGTATGGGGCTAGCTAATGGGTAATGTACTTTATATTACTTAATTAATATAAAGTACATGACTTTATTAATTTTCTTCTTTAAAGGCTGACTTTATCTTCAGGTGCCGAATAACTTAACTCTACCACATTACCTGAACAACTTAACTCTACCACCTTCTACATTGCAGAGTGTTTAATAAAGAAGCTTATTCTGGAGTGCAGCTGCATTTACTGTATTTAGAAGAAGATGCAAAGAAGACCATCAGATATGACAGACTAATATGGTGCATGTAGATGCTTTTAGTTCTGTTATGATCTCAGCTAGGGAAATTGACTTATTATCTAATCTTTTAATACCTAATTTCAGCCCAGACCACATGCTGTAATTGCAGGCAACTGGAACTAAATTACCTAATCAGTGAGATAAACAGATATGACCAACAAGGATGACATTTGCTGCTACATATTAGATAGAACCACACAAATTAAAAGACATATTCTGTTGCAGATGTCCAAAGTCTAACATCCACACCTGACCTTCATTTACTGACACTATGGAGTTGAATGTTCTCCCTATATCCAGGTGCCTTTCTTTAGATATGTCAATTTCCTTCCACCTCTTCCAACTCTCAAAAATGTTTTGGTTGAATTATCTGCTCTAAACTAACAAGATATTTATTTTATTATCCTTACCACAGCTGAGCTGTCCAGGTCATGCTGGAAATGGTCTACAAAGGAACAGTTCAGTAAAATAATATGAATATTAATTATGTATCATTCAGCTTGGCATAATGGAGGATGCGTTATTTTCACCTTATTTTTGACAGTTAATCGTGGGTTATTTACGAGCTCATCCAAAAGGAAAGCAGATTGCCTTATGATCAAGGGCAGTACATTTTAAGATATCTTGGATGATAGTGCTGGAAAAGTTAGGAAACGTGCACCATTTGTAAATTAAATAAACCAATCCATTTGCAGTGCAGTGTTACACTGTTGTCCAACTGCTTGCCCATTTAGTAATGATACTATATTTTATTTATTTTTTTATTTTACATTTGTTTACTGGGTAGTGTCCAACTGGCCATGAGCCCATTTTAAGTGGAGACCTGGGGAGAAAAGCTACACAAATACATTACACATGATTTACAAAGACATTATGAAAAAAAAAAAAACATTACTTATATGGTTAAGGATACACCCTAAGTATTACAAAGTACATTACATAATGATTTACAGAGACATGATGAAAAACTAAGCATTACTTACATAACTGATAATACGTCCTAAGCAATACTTATATTGCAAAAGATAAGCAGTATACAGTGATCAAAATTCAAGTATAACACTTTTATCCTGGAATTGTAGTGGCAATTACTTTTCATCCATCTTCTAAACTAATACTATATTTTCATTACTGACATGATGGTTCCCCCCACATTTTTCTGATTTCATTAAATAACAATAAATAAACAGTTACAGGTGTTTCTAGAGACCAGAATGATTTATCCTTTCATCTTAGTCATTATACAAACATGCCAATGTACGAGGAAGTATTTAGGGGATTAAGTAGATGATGATGTCCTACACTGATCACCTTAAAGCCCTCTGTCATATCATGCAGACTGCTGATAGGTGATCTCTGCCTGGCTTACAAGGCACCACTGGACCCTGTTTTGATGATCCTTTTGCATATCTGCAAAACAAACTATATTGAACTACTAGTTGAAAAGCCCCAAATTTTGCTTGTGCCATAAATAAAACATGTTGGAAGGACAGATATGTTTCTCAAAGAATGCCCATTCTCTGGAACAGCCTCCCCATCCATGTGAAGCAGAGTTCCTTCCTATCCCTATTTATATGCCACTTGGACCAATGGATGAGTAATTGTAACCTCACCCCTAGTCTGGCACCTATGCCCCTAGGGTGGCACAGTGGTGCAGTGGTTAATGTTGTCACCTCACAGCAAGAGGTTCTCTGGTTCGATTCTCAGCTGGGTGCCTTCTGTGCGGAGTTTGTATGTTCTCCCTGCGTTCGTGTGGGTTTCCTCTGGGTACTCTGGTTTCCTCCCACATTCTAAAGACATGTTTCTGGAGCATTTCTCCCCAGGCCTCTGCTGAAAATAGGATCTGTGGAACCTAGTCAGACTTTCCCGGTCAACAAATGTTAAATAAAAATAAATAAAATAAATGCCTCTGATGGACAGAGGCAGTCAGTAAATCACCCCTGTATAAATCAAAATTATAGGTCACATATGGGTTGCATGGCTAGGGTTATAAGGGGCCTGGTGGTTATTGGCCTAGTATACACCTATGAACCTATGATGATTACTGATGATGGTTAATATTATTATTGTTATTAATAATACTGTTGTTACTGTCTCTACAGGTGCAGCTATCATCATCAGCTGTAGCAGAAGCTTGGTATTTCTTCCCTTTGTATCCTGCATTAGTGGGGTCTTAACATGAATATTAAAAGGTGATAAAAATCCCCCATTAGAAAACAGAGATGCAAAAGAAAGTAACCTTAAAAGTACAATGTGTAGAACGGGTGTGTGTAGGGGGACAACAACAAACTTTTAAAAAGCAGAACAGAAACAATGAAGGGATGACTCCATTTTCAGCTGACTCTAGCAGTCAGCAAAGAGAGAGATTATTTTTAAAGATTAAATATATTGCCATGCTAAGGTCACTGATATTGATACAGTAAATACATACCCCCAGGTGAGCAAATATATTCATCTCAGTTAAAACAGTGCACTGCTATAACTGTTTCTAGATGGAGACACTGGAACATATAAAGGTTTCATCCATGTATAGGTTAAACATATGCAGATTCTCATTAATGTTGCAATAATAAATTAATAAATAACGGGTATCTTACCAGAGCCATTTGGGCAGTACATTTACTGGGATTCTATGGACCAATTAGTGGATCAGGAATCATTCTCTTCTAATAAAATGTTTGCACACAGAAATCTATAAGACAAGAAAGTTTATAATATGACAGAGAGCAAATCTTATATCCCAAGTTCGAGTATCCACCTGTGACAGAATGTCATGGTATGGAAAGAGAATACAGGCTCAAGAGGTTAGCATTAGGGCTGGCAGCCACCAAGAGCGAACTGTCTTCTTTCAGGAATTCTGCAATAACATCCATTCACTTACTGGCACTGGAATAACAGGTAATAGAGGATAGATAAAGAGTCACTGATAGCTGTCTTGGAACTCATATGATAATAAGACATTATCCTTTGGCTACTGAATATTCTAGTCTCCAAAAAAAAAATTCCTAATCCACACCAGTGAACTTTAATTTGCAATTTACAAGATTAGTTCAGTAAACTAAAGAAATTCATCATAAATTCAGCACTGCAGTACTGCTTTTAAACAACAGGATTTCATTAATTGCAGTACAGAGAAGGCAGTGACAGAATGAATCAGACACCCATACCATAAGTGGTTATATGTTAATAAGGACAGAGGTAAGAAAAAACAACACATAAGGTACCTTTTCTGGCAAGAGGCCATTAGCACTAAGTATCATGTTGCTGCAGAGAGTGGTATATTTCTATTAGAAATGTGCTATGAAGAAAACACAACTCATGGGATTACTGCCAGAAGTTACAGCTAATTTACTATTATGCTTATTCTTAATTAATGGGGATTAGGAAGTTATATATTACATGCCCAGTGGATGATTTGGTTCCCTTCAGATCCTGCAGATCTTTCCCTAAATATAGTGAGATACCTTCACGTGTATATCTGAAATAGCTAGACTTATGATTACAGACAGACAGGTACCTTGTATCATCATTTGGCAAAACCACCAGCAGATTCTGCAAATAAACAAACAAATAATAACCATGAAGTGGCAGTCATAAAATATACAACAAAGCCTGTTTTAAAATAAAAAAGAAATACTCTTATTGTATAATTGCAATAAGGCATTGGGGTTGTGCTGCACACTGGAAATCAGTCACTCATTATGACTTTAAGTGAGTTGACTGCAGTCTGTAACAGATGCATGTAGTGAATCCATAAATCTTAGTCACAGAAGCACACACACACACACACACACACACACACACACACACACACACACACACACACACTTGCACCTGTACACTCCCACATGTACATGCATACACTTGCACACACATGTATACATGCATGCAGAGACACAGAAACACACATACACCCACATGCACATGCATGCACTTGCACACATGCATACTTACATGCACACGCACGCATGCACAAACACATGCACATGCGCACAAACATATACACACACACACACACACACACACACACACACACACACACACACACGCACATATTCACACAAACACCATGGAATGTCTTTTAAGCACTCCCATTTCTGGCCTGCAGTTCAATAACCTTTTGAAGGCCATTATCTTAAATCTAGATTTTATTTTTGTATGTTATGACTCTTCATTGCATCATAAAATTCTTGTGTTTTAAGAAAAAATTAAGGAAATGCATAGTATACTTCAAAACTTATATTTGTATAAAGCATGGAAGAATGGAAAACCTCTTATTATAAGTGGCTCTAAACAAGAAAAGTCCACACCCCATTGAACATGAAGATAGTGACTCCAGAAAGTAATGATAAATAGATATAAAGCAGAACTTTTGCTAAAAATGATACCATTATCTATCATTATTTGCAGTCAGTTAAGGGAGCAAAATAGTTAAACTGTAGCTACCTAGAAAAATTTCAAACTTCTAATGATAATGTTTTAACTATATTCCCCCATGTATTTTTTGCATTTCACTGACATTTTAATTAAGGCCCCAGAATCCTAAAGGGAGCTCAATTCTTAAACAAAAATCATTTTAATATGCCACACTGAAGAAGTGTAATAGATGAATACAGACTATATTCCCATATGCTTCATGGTACAGTACTTAGCGATTCTTTTGTAGTATTTATTGTGATGTTAGGATATTATAAATTCATTTTAATCATACTAAATTGAAATCTTTGTCTATGCATTATACAGTAAGAGGATTACAAGGCTATGTATGTTTCATATGTATTTCTAATTTTATTTCTCTTGTTCTTCCTGTCTTTCCTTGCCTTATTGCAGTAAACATTTTGCCATTTCTTTAATGTGAAACTGTTTCACATTTAAGACAGATAACTGAGCCATGCTAAGACAGGGGTTTAGAATTCATAGATGCTTTGGAAGTTTCCCAGGCTGAGGACATTGTGACAATACTATGATTGTATCATCTACAAATAATTAAGGTTCATACTGAAGATGAAGTTCTAAAACAATATTATTGTCTCAAGATGGCCATGTTGTTCAACTATGCTCTGAAACCGATTATTGAATTTAATGGTTTCAATTTGACAGCATGAAAATATGCTGTTTATTTAATACAATGGTTAATCTAACCTCACCTTGTATTATATATTTGCAAATATTAAAACATAACAGCCAAAATGCAATATAACTGTGATATGCAGAACATATTCCCTTCCCCATATTTAATAAAGTCAATACCGATATTGTGTGTGTGTGTGTGTGTGTATATGTGTGCGTGTGTGTGTGTCTGTATGTGTTTGCATGTGTGTGTGTGTGTGTGTGTGTGTGTGTGTGTGTGTGTGTGTGTGTGTGTATATGTGTGCGTGTGTGTGTCTGTATGTGTTTGCATGTGTGTGTGTGTGTGTGTATGTGTGTGTGTGTGTGTGTGTGTGTGTGTGTGTGTGTGTGTGTGTGTGTGTGTGTGTGTGTGTGTGTCTGTATGCATTCATGTGTGTGTGTGTGTGTCTGTGTGTGTGTGTCTGTGTGTGTGTGTGTGTGTGTGTGTGTGTGTGTGTGTGTGTCTGTATGTGTTTACATGTGTGTGTGTGTGTGTGTGTGTGTGTGTGTGTGTGTGTGTCTGTATGCGTTTGCATGTATGTGTGTGTGTCTGTATGCGTTTGCATGTGTGTGTGTGTGTCTGTATGTGTTTGCATGTGTGTGCGTGCGTGTGTGTGTGTTTGTCTGTCTGTCTGTGTGTGTGCATTCTGGTCTGTAACTTCAGAATACATCAGGATTAAATGGTTATTCATGCAAAGCTTGTAGATACATTTGGTCAGCTACATCAGTTATGCATCCCAGAACTCATAGTGCTATTGAGTTTCAATTTTATGCAGATTGCACTGACAGAAATCTTGTTTATTATACTCAATGTAATGCTTGTGAAATGTTTTATGTTGGGAAGACCAACTGTACTTCGAAGGAGTGAATACTTGAACATGTGAATAATATACGTAATGGTAAACTTACTAATGCACTAACTAAACATGCTCTAGAACTAGATAATACCCACCAGTTTAAATTTCTGGTTTTGCAGAAGGTAAACATCAATATTAGAGAGGGTGACATTGTTAATGAGACTGAGTTCATGGAATTAAGATGAGATATTAGATTTTAAAGCAGATGCATATCCAGGACTTAATAATGCTGTCTCTTTAAAGCTGGATTTTAAAAAGAAGAGACTTACATCATTAAGACAAACCATGTCATTTTATCTTGTCTTTGATTGGTAGGAAAGTGTTTAAATGAGTTCTTACAGAGTGTATGTTTTTATGGTCTGAGGAAGCGGTAGTCCCGCGAAAGCGCTTACCTATTTTTATTGTTTTATTGTTTTATAGTTTTGATTAAAGTGTCTTTTGTCCTAACTTCAGCCCAGTGGATGTCTTTTCACTTAGTATACTGTTTATTTTGGATTTTGTCCTGGTCCTGATACACTTGTTTACATAATTGTTTGCTGTTGGCTCTTATTAAAGGACCTATGGTTGAAAGTTTGAATATTGAGCTTGGCTATAATCCCAATGAAGGACATGCTGGTATTATGGATGATGGCTCTGAAGTTACCACTAATAGTGGCTTTGTGATGCTAGAAATAGCTTCTCTAGTGAGAACAACCGGCACTCCCTTTTTGGATATGTGCTTTGATAAAGAAGTCCCTGAAGACTTAATTGCAGGTGTCTCTGATATGAATGCTTTACATATATATCTTAGGACATTGGAAGACAAGCTTTATTAGTTTAAACAACTACAGTGGCAGCGCTATTATATGGAAACCGCCTTGCACTATAAGATTGTCCCTAGAGGGCTTCATGCCCTGAAAATGCCCTCTTATGGGGACAGTTATCCAGAACTACTGAAATGCTGGCAAGTACTCAGTTTACAACTTAACTTTAACTATATGCGCTTAATTAATGAATTCTTTCATCCAGAGGAGGAGTCACTTGCTAAAGAAATTGATGAGCTATTTTATGAAATTAGTGACTCCATTAAAGGCGATGTGTTTGCTAAGCTATTGGATGAGTCACTCTGCAATATGTCGTAATGTGCAGAGCGATAAGGTAAAGAAACTACAGAGGGACTCAAAGGACTTTCAAAAAGGTCACGTATTCTCCTAGCTGAAGCACAATGGACCAATGAGCAGCAATGTGAGCAGTTCTGATGGATCAGATCCTCCCACAGTGAGAGTGTCACGCCAAGGTGGGAGTTCCCAACTTGTAGGGTGTGATAGGGTAGATGCTGGTTCATAGGAGAGCCGGGATGGGTTTATGTCAGCATTAGGTGTACCAAATGCAGGTAAGGGAGTGATTTCAGATACTAACACAGTAGCGCATAGTGCTACTGTTCATAAGGACTCTACGTCTCTGCTAGCAGTGAATCTTCCTCGAGACAAGGCACCTGGTAATGAAGTACCATTGGCTGTGAGACCGAAAATACATACAGGACTGAGCAGTGACTATATATATATATATATATATATATATATATATATATATATATATATATATACATATATATATATATATATATATATATATATATATATACATATATATTGTGTTTGCGTGTGTGTTTGTGTGTGTGTGTGTGTGTGTGTGTGTGTGTGTGTGTGTGTGTGTGTGTGTGTGTGTATGGAAATACTAAACTATGCTGATACACTACAAGATTGATGGGAAAAATGTTGACCGCAAAAGGCCAACAGTGAGGTATACATGCAAGAGTAAAGTTCTCACCACATGTAACTGACAAAAAAAATAGAGCCTCTACAGCCCCCGATTATTATATATACTAACTGTGAGATCACACAATCAATGGGGAAAGTAAATATTTCCCACCAGAGGATCTATACAGTATATATATAGAGGGAGAGAGAGAGGTATCCAAATACATTAATATTGCATTCTGTGTAATTATTATATTATAGTTATCCTTTGTTGACCAGTTCAGTCCCACTAGGCTAATAACCATTTTTTTTTAAGGGACACCTGAGTTAGCATTTATACTACTAGGGGACATTTGGACAAGGCATCAGGGAACGTCCCCTACTGTTTATCGAGCAGGGGCACTGTTTGTGGTGAGACTCTCTCCTTGCAGTCTAGAACATGTGTGGAGGGGAGGAGATGTTTGGTAAAGAGTTTGAAGCAAAATGATAAGAGTTTAGAGATGGTGTTTAGTGCAGAAGAAGGCAAATCTTCCAAAAGGAAGACGTAGAAGGAGAAAGGGCATGTGAGGGCAATGAAAGGGTTAGTAAATGAAACGGAAGAGGCATGGCTGGAAAGTGATATGAAGGTTGTCATACCTTTACAGGATTCAGTTTTTGTTTCAAGAAAGATTGTTTGAATGTGAAAGCGAGTCGCACCCTGGATGCATTATTACAACCTTCCAATTGGGAGGGTTGAGTGATGTTTATTTAAATGCTTTGATCAAAGTGAACTGGAAGGTGAAAAAGCTGTGTTGTGTGGGGGGTGGGTATTATGGAAGTAATATAAGAAGAAGTATAGGGCATGAGAAGAGAGGAGAAGTCATAGAGAGGAGAAAAGAAAATGGAATTGAGGTGAAAGAAAGTTTTAGTAAGAATAAACAGCAAAAAAAAACAGAAAGAAATGGATAGAGGACTAGGCCTAGTTAATCCTGTTGTCCATGCAGCATCAGAAGGAAATAAATCGCTGGTAAGTTTAATAATGAAAGAAAAATATAAGGAAATAAGGGAAAATGCGAGTAAACTGAAAAGAAGGAAAATATATTTGAATGAAGAAATAAAAGAGTATCAGGAAAAGAAATTGTTATGGAAAATATCTTCTCGCTGCACTCATCCTGCAAAGTGCATGCAGTCTGACTACAGCCGCAAGCACGCTTGCACTGTCTGCTTACTTTATCATAATCACTTCTATGTACTTTAGATTATTGTTAGTCTACAATTACTTAAGGGGTTTTGCATCATTCGGAAACTCCCGGCCAACAAAACTCAAATAAATAACAAATACATAAACAGACTTGCATAGGTAATATAGACAATAAGAGGAAAGAATGGTGTTTAAATATAATGAATAAGTATTATTGTGTGTACCCATTGAAACAACTAGACCGGCATAAAATAAAAGCTACAAAGGTGAGATTAGAGCGGTGTAAAATATTTAGAATGTAGAGATGTTTTGTGGAGAGTATCAGTAAAGACGGTGCCGGTAAAAGAGAATATGCCATATAAAAAGACAGAGTATGTGATTACTGTCGTGAGGTTGAAACTGCACAACATGGTTTTTAACATGTACGTATGGGAAAAATTATGTGTAAACAAGTTTGTGGAAGGTATTAAAAGAATTTAGGATATAAATATGGATCTGTTAGAATATGGTTATTATGGTAATAAAGGAGGAAAAGATGCTAAGAAAATCGATAAAATGACGTTTTATATAATGCGAGTATATGGAACAAAAGACTACATGAGATGAAATTTAATGGGAAATGGATCTTGTCAGAAATTGTGAAGAAAATACAGTTCTGGTTGTGGAAAAAGAGTGGAGGGGTAGATGAAGAGAATGAAATGCACAGAAAAATCTAAGAAAACGGTAGAGCATAAGTGTAAAAGATGGAAATAATTAATAATATGTAAACATGAAAGAACCTCTACTTTTTTCTATAGCTGCCATGGGATTTCTTACATCCACCTGAGTTACCACTAACACAGGCACATAGGACCTTGTTTAACATCTCATCCTAAGGACGACACACTCAGGAGTACAGCACCTCCCCCTTATGTTACACTGCAATTTATCTACTTGATGTGGGAACAGAACCTCTAGCCTTTACTATCAAAGGTCACTGTGCTACCTGTTGCACCACTGACACTGACATTAGTTGGGTCAAGTCTGTAATATATGCGATAGTAAATAGTTTTGGCTGTTGATTCTTAGGATTGCCACCAATAAGGTATAAGCTATTAAAAAAGGAATACTATATATTATAAAGCATTGAGAGTTGGGATATATTATGCCGTAACATGGTCATGTCTATCATTGTTCTGAGTGAAGTAGGGAGAAGTATGTTCAAACCTATCTAATCTCAGATGAAACAAGACTGTATGCAAGGTATCTGGAACAAGAAGCATCCTTACTGAGGACTATGAGTTTGATTCTGTCACGCATTTACATATTACTTAAACCAAGTCATTCCCTATTGCAATCTGCCTCAGAAATGTGGAAGAGCAAAAATTTAGTTTGGTTATTTGTTATTTATAGATACTGGTTTATAATAGTGAAATATCTGAGATACATCCTGATTTTATGTATAATCTCACTAGAGGCAGAGTATATATTTTGCAGTATGCACTCATAATATTGTTGTATACGTCTATCTTGAAATTTGACTTAGTGGGATTCAAAAAGACTTGTAGCTCTAAATAGCTCTAACCATGAATCACCTTTTTCACACAACAGAAACATCCTCCAATACCTCTGTATTCAGAGATTATGACAAGGGTAATATACTGAAACTGAGTGATGACCTAGCTATTTTTGTTTTTTCAAGCAGACCTCACAGCAAGAGGTTCTCCTGTTCGATTCTTGGCTTGGCTTGGGAGTGCCTTCTGTGTGGAGTCTGCATGTCGTCCCCGCAGTTGGGTAGCATTCGAAAGACATGTGTGCGTAAATGGGCATGTCTTCGTTGAAGGTTGGGCGTCGAGCTGGCACCTCGGCGTTTCGTAAAAGTCTACTGCCAATCATTAGTGGACCAGAGTTCCGCTGTGGCGACCCCTTACCAGGAAAAAGCCGAAAGACAAACAACAAACAAACAGGCTTGATGCTCTCCTTCTCTGTACTTTGTTTTCTGTGTTTTTTGTGTTCATATGTATGTCCTTTACTGATAAGATCAGTTAGGCTTATTTTAGATACAGTCGGTAAGATCTCTTGCATATCAGATTTCAATGCCCTCAGGCTGTTTCAATTGAATTCTTACACTCATAAGACATACCAGAGGAAATAGCAAGAGCATCAGACTCTCCTTAGATTGGTGTCAGTCCGGGCAAGAGACGAAGGCGAAGATGACACAGGAAGCAAAACAATGGCTGCAGGTGCAACCTACACGCTAGGCTAAGGAAACATCCTCACAAACCACCTCTTCCCAGCATATTTCTTGGTAATGCCAGATCTATCACAAACAAAATAGATGAACTTCAGCTACAGATTTCTGAGAACAAACTTGAAAGAGACTGTTGCAGTTTTTTATTCAGAGACGTGGTGACACTCGGGTTTATCAGATGCAGCCACTAAGCTGGCAGACTGTACAGCTTTTACAAACTGCACTTTGTCATCTTGAGCGGTAGGGGGAGTTAAAAGGAAGATGCTTTTTGTAGACTTTAGTTCAGCTTTTAACACAGTTATCTTTCATAGACTGGTCACTAAACTCACTGGCTTAGGACTTTCAGAACCTACCTGCCATTGGATTAAAGGCTTTCTGACTAACCGTCCTTAGCAGGTTAGACTAGGCCTGTACATTTCCTCCACTCTCAGGCTAAACACTGGTGTCCCTTCAAGGCTGCATGCCGAGCCACCTTACACCCGTGATTATGTCCCCTCTCATTCTACTAATAGCATCATTAAGTTTGTGGACGACACTACAGTGGAAGGACTTATTTTAGGAGAGGATGAGACAGCATATAGAGATTAAGTTCAAACACTGGTTACATGGTGTACTGAGAACAGGGCTGCCAGATGTCTCTATTTGAGCAGGACTATCCCGGGATCAACAGCCCGATCCCAAGTCCCCACTGTCAGCTAAAACCCCGGCGAAAAAGCCTCCACTTTGCTTTTTTTTGATTAGCCCGTATGCAGGTATACGAGCTAATCAAAAAATCACAAAACTGAGCTATTTTTGTTTAATGCAGAACTCCCTGATGTTCCATTTTGAACAGAAGAAGGTCCACTGTGTGATTTTTTGATTGTCTCATATACTGGCATACAGGCCAATCAAAAATCGCCAAACACGGAGCTACTTGTGTTTAATGTGGAACTGCAAGGTGTTCTGCTTTAAAGACCTTTTTTTTTTTTTTGGTCTTCACTTAGTGTGAAGGACCTTTTTTTTTTTTTTTTTGTCTATACCTGTCCAGTAAGAAATCTGGTATCTCTGACTGAGAACAACCTTGCCTTAAACTTTACCAAAACAAAAGAACTCATAATAACTTTCTGGAGTCACAATGCCAATCACAACCCAATATACACCAATGGAAACTGTGTGGAAAAGGTTCCTGCCTTCAAGTTTCTAGGTGTACATGTGGAAGAAGATCTATCTTGATCCATAAACACCACGGAGGCGGTCAAGAAGGAGACTCCATTTCCTGAGATCCTCAGGAAAAACAACCTGCAGGAAATGCTACCAGTGTCTTTTTACAGCTGTTTTATTGAAAGTGTGCTGACATACTGCATTTCCACATGGTATGCCAACAGCTTGGCGGCAGATAGGAAGGCCCTTCAAAGGATCATTAATTCTGCACTCCTCTTTGCAAGAACTCTTCAGCTCTCTCTGTCTTAGCAGGAAAACCAACATCTTCGAAGACCATTCACACCCTGGACATCAGCTGTTTGAGTTACTGCCTTTTGGAAGATGGTTCAGCTCCATTCCATCTCAGACAGACAAACAGACAGACAGACTTAAGAACAGTTTTTATCCCAGAGCCATAATGAATTGAACAATGCTAAATACTCACAATGAGTACAGATAATAGCCATTTGCACTATAAGGTATATGTTTACATTCCTGCGCACCTTACCTTATTCCTTTCATGAGCAATTATACTCAAGTGCAATAACTTAGTTGTTTACTGCATTGCATTGCATTAATACTGTATTGTTTGGTATTGTATTGTATTGTATTTGCTTATTTATTCATGTTCACTATATATGAACGGACCTTAGGAGGATTGTTACAAATTTCATTGTATTTGTGGAATGACAATAAAGGAATCTAAATCTTATCTAAATTCAACATCCTCCTTCAAACTCAGTAAATATACTGCTTATGCAGAATCCTTTACTGCCAAATTCTGTGCACACATGAATGGCTACACAGATGCATCTGTTATCCTTTGAAGTAAATACAGTCCAAATTCAAAAACAAACTCCTCTGGTGAAACCCAATTATAAACAGGCTCTGTAATAAAAGAAACCCCCCCTCACTGCACTTACAAATAAATATAACTCACAAGATGTTCTTGCTAAACTCAACTTGAAACTCCAGACTCTGATCAAATCAACAGAAGCCAAATATGAGGTGAATACTGCTACCCCTTCTTTAACTTTGTCAGAAACCTTAGAAACACTGTCCAGGACTGTGCAGAGCTAATAATAAATTATATCATGTAGTTGGACCCAGAGTACATAGACAATCTACTAACAGATAAGTTTAACTTTACCGTTCTCTCCTATCCTGCTTTCCCAAATCTCATACCCACAGCTTCATCCCTACCCTACCCTCAAATGTCAAATGAACAAGTCCTCAAGAAGCTCTCCAGAGTCAAGAGCACTTGCTTCTCTGGGGCCAGATAACATACTAGATTGCTTACTGGTGATCCTGAAACAGGATCTGTTGGACTCCCTACAAGAGGCTATTTAATGTGAGCCTCCAGACAGGTTTTGTGCTAGACAAATGGAAGGCAGCAACTGTCATCATCTTTCACAAAGGTGGGGTGTAAATGGATCTGGAAAATTATAGAATATGTCTGACCAGCCTCATCTGTAAGGCTATCAAAAGGGAAATTGTGGAATTAATAAGTAAGTACATAGGTAAGTTGCAGACTCTCAACCCAGACCAGGTTAGATTTGTTAAGCGCAGATCCTGCCTACTTCACCTGGTTGGCTTTTCAAAGCTAGCGAAACAGTGGATGAGAACAAATGAGTACAGACTGCATGGCCATTACTCACCAAGGCATTCAGCACCATCTTGCGCTCAGGTGTTGTAGATAAGCTGTCCAAGCTAAAGGTTAATCATTATAAAACTATTGCTGTAACAAATTGTCTCACCTGCAGAACACAGAAAATTAAGGTGGACAGCTCTTCTTCCACCTAAAGACCTCTTACTAGTTTTTCACTCAGGGTTCAGCCTTGGGCCACTCCTCTTTGGCATTTAATTCTCGGAGGTCAAAGCTAATGTTGAGGGTTTATGGCTGACCAGATGACTGCAAACTTGGTGTCATCAGAATATCCCCAGAGGACACCAGGATTCTTCAAGAGGGCCTCTTCCAAACCAATAGCTGGTGTCAAAACCATGAATTAAAAGTAAATACTAAGAAATATACAATAGTGTTCTTTGGAAAGGAAGCTGTCTCCTGCAGCTATCTCATTGACAACACACTCCTGAAAATTGATTCATTAGTTAGGAACAGGGAAACCTATGCAATGAACAGTCCTTTGCTCACCATGTATCCACCATTGTAGGACATTACTTTTCCATTGCACAGCATATTACTGAGTATGGCTTCCTGGTCTGTGGATGTGGTCATTCCACTACATCACGCATTCATCAGGCCAACCATTGAGCATAATGCCCTCCTTCAGTACTTACCCCTCCAAACAATGGACACAGCTCAAATGCCCACAATGCTTTCTAACAAAATCAAGGGGCTAAATCATAAAAATTATGGAGAACATCTCAAAGCCTTGCCCTTTTTGGTATCATGTGGGCTACGGATGGCCAATCTCTGCCTTGGGTAAAGACAGAGCCTATCCTATCAGACCTACTGCACATTTGGAAGACCAATGGAAGCATTAACAATCTCTCAAGATATCTGAAACTCTTTTGCAACATAAATAGAACATGGAAGGATAAATATGTATCACAGAGAATATTATTTCTTTAGAATCATCTTCATCTTCACATAAAACAAAGTACTTTTCTTACACTATTCAAATGTAATCTGAATGAGTGGATGGGTAACCACAAATTCAACTCTGGTGCAGTAACCTTATCCCTCATGGATAGGGGCAACATGTAAATGGTTTCCTCATCTTTAGGTTATTTTGACATAAAACATACGAGGTAAAACCTTCATGAGAATTTATGTTTAGACTTGTACAGATCCCCACTGATCAATAGCTTAGTTCATACTTATAAACTTGGGAAAGCACTTTAGAATGAAAAATTTGAATGAAAAACCACTGTGGTCCTAAACAGCTTTATCTTGTAGCTGATATTTGGGAGCACTTCCGCACCTCTACTCTATCTACATTTTCTCCCATGGACACCTAACAGCCTGTAATGTTCCTAAGCCCATTAGTCACATAAGCTGATTTTTATTGTTTCTGTATCTGCTGCTCTGACATCCATGTTTTTATTTTGTTGGACATGCCTCATTTAAGCTAACAACAATACAACAAACTGAAATAGAGACCTTTGTGCCCCATTCCTTTAAACATGTAAAACTTTTTTAATTACATGTAGCCTTACTATAACATCTATACATAAAACAGCAATTCCCTTATGTGACAAAAAAAATAATTTTCACATACTATAAAGAAATGTTCTTTTAGCAATAAATCAAAAGCTTTCTTAGTATCAAAGTATCAAATGCTTGCAGATAGGGCATTTTTGTCCTAGACCCTGATTAACACAGCAAATGCAATACATACCGAAGAGGTCAGAATCTTACTGACTTACATAAATGTCAGTTATTTGTTTCATACTCTTACATTCTCCTTTGTAATATCTTAACAAATACGTTTACATCAAAGCACATTAAGGGAAATTAATCTTCAAATCTATGGTTGCTGAGATCTGGTTTATTTTAAAAAGTTTAGGAATCTGTGTACTGAAAGTCTAGTACTAGTTTGGTGAATCATTCCAACATATTAGTCCCTAAATAAATGTCTTTTAGAAATGGGATAATATGTGGTCTTTAGTTAATTGAAGAAAGCAGACTTTGTAACATTTTGTCAGTATAATTCGACCACTTTTACTTCATTAACCCATGTTGCACTCTACCTGCTTACTTTCTCCCTTCATTTTTCTATAATCCTTGACTATAATTTTTTAATTTCCACTTCTTATCCAAATTTAATTTGCAGTCATTCATCTTTTCATATTTCTTTTGTTTTTATGGTAGTACAGGAGGAAGACACTACTACTGTACTACCTGTCACAAACCTTATAACAGCTCCAACGCCACAGACCCTAGGAGAAGGCTGAATACAAAAAATACTTCCTTTCATATGACCCTTTCAGAATAATAATATGGTAATCAAGGTTTTAAAGCAAAGGTCATAACATGGGGGTGCAATCGCCTTAGCAAAGGTCATAACATGGGGGTGCAGTGGCCTTTCCTACAATAAAAGTGCTAAATTCTGCAAATGCCATAAATGTGCAACATTTAGAAATCCAATCAGTAGAGTGGGGTCTATTTTTCTGATAGCTTTAACTTTAATATAGTGTACATACGGGTTGTGTTAATATTCTGGCAAGGCATTTTCTATTGAGAGTCTTGATTCAGACTTTCATTTCTTATGATCAGTCAAAAGTGGAGTAACGTTTATGGACAAGTGACTGTATGCTACAGTGGGTTTTCACTTTTGTCCACTGTAGTGCAGCCATAAATCTGGACTACACAAGTTAAGGGACTCTGGGGTGGATAAAGTCTTCCACTTAGGGGTGCAGTAGGCTATTTGTGAGCTTTTATAGATTTCTGAATTTTGCTTCCTAGCATTAAAAAAATCATTGAGGTGTGACTAAATTTCTAACTTTTGACTGATTTGCTCAAACATACAGAAAGCATGTGTGTGTGTGTGTGTGTGTGTGTGTGTGTGTGTGTGTGTGTGTGTGTGTGTGTGTGTGTGTCTGTGTGAGTGCATATGTCTGTGTGTGTTTCTGTGTGCACGAGCATGTCTGTTTATATACACACAAACATATATGATATCTCTCTCTCTCTTTATATATATATATATATATATATATATATCTATATATATATATATGTATATATATATATATATATATATATATATATATATATATATATATATATATATATAGGTAACTATATGTATGTAAATATACATATATGTATTTATTATAGGAAACATTATCACAAGTTGGTTAGTCACACTCTCTCCATCATTGAGAAATGGTTAAGCTTAGCCCATCCTATTGAAATAAATAAATGAATTAAATTCTATTACACAGAAATCAATACAAATATAAACTAAATCACTTTTTTTGCATGGAGGCAGACCACCCTGTACCCTCATACCCCAGCATGCCTATATGTATATTTGCTCTGAGATCTCACAGTAGTGTATGCAAGGGAAAGTATCACTATGTGCACAGTTATATGTTCTTACTGCAGCTGGCTCCCTGGTTCCTGGTAAGACAGAGTAATCTGACAGCCCTTATACGTTTCAAACACCTAACACCTTAAATATGTTATGTAAAAGACTGCACAACAATGTAGGTAGATGCATGCTTCCTTCTCAACATTATTACATGATCCCTAACAATAACCCAAACTGTGATCACTTACACAGAAATCTGATACAGTCAATCTAATAATTTGTAATTCTGCAAAATGGTATTTGATGTGCTTAGTGAATCCATGTGTGTATGTATAACTATATCTGTACAGCTATATCTGTCTATCTATCTGTCTATATATATATATATATATATATATATATATATATATATATATATAAACTATAACTCTTTGACTCTGTCTCTTTATATTAACATCCATACTGTTCTCAACATGTATCCATTTCCTATTTCTTCAATACTTGACTCTTACATGACACGACAGTTCATATATGGGTTACCGCTATTGCGTTTGCATAGTGTGTCCTTCCTGCTTCCCACACACAAATACTTGCAATTTAAAAAGTACCAACTTTGACACTGAACACAATGTTGCTAAATAGAAATATCTCTTATCACATGTTTCTTAATCACATAGAATGTCAGTTATAGAAAATAACTTCAAGCACCCCCCCAAAACACAACACAAACCTAGTTTAATCAGTCCTTAACTCACAAGCCCCATGTTAATGCCAATAAAGTCTAATTTCTCTATTATCATAAAATGTTCTGTCACTCAACACAGTCGGCCGAGCTACAGTCAGGGCTCTGTCTCATTATGCCAGTGATCAACCTAGAGGTATTTTTATTTGTGTGTGTGTGTGTGTGTGTGTGTGTGTGTGTGTGTGTGTGTGTGTGTGTGTGTGTGTGTGTGTGTGTGTATGTACGTGTGTTTGCTTTATTCACTAGTGTCACTCATCCTTTTCTAACATGGATGACAAGCAAGCGGGGTATTTCATTTAGATGCTTTAATACATTTTTTTATTTATTTTACATTTGTTAACCGGGATAGTCCAACTGGATACGTGTCCATTTTCAGTGGAGGCCCGGAGAGAAAACCTCCAAAGAAACACATATGCAAGACATACAAACAATATAGTTTACATGTCTCTAGTATATTCATCCAGACAATATAGATGAGCACACATTAATAATTCCTTCACAAAAACATATATAATGATCAGTACATATACAAACAATAAAGTATGTTAAATATCTATCAAGTCACATCATGCATCTGAATGTGGTATTGATAAGACTAAACAGTCCAATCAGGAGATTATATGTTTAAGGCAAGAGTTATAGCAGGAGTGCAGTAGGACTGAGGTTAGTCTGGTGTGGAGCAGGGACATAACAATTTGTTGCTGAGATAGTTTTTGATAGATTTCTTAAATTTGGATAGAGAAGATTCCAGGGTAATTGATGGAGGCAGGGAGTTCCAAATTTTGGATATGTAAGATGAGTAGAGGGAGTCACCGGCATGGTTGTGTGATCTAGTAACTGTTAATAGTAACTTATCTGTGGAGCGGAATCGCCTAGGACAGGAATACTGCTGAATTAGGTTGCTTAAAGCTGGTGTTTTATTTGGGTGGGAGAGCAGCTTATAAGTAATGATAAGTTGGTTGTAGATTAATAAATTTGGCAGTTCAAGCCAGTCCAAAATGTTTTAGGTTATGACAGTGATGGGTACTAAAAGATGAGTTATTAGCAAATTTGGCTATTTGATTATAGCAGGTTGCCAGTTTGCTAGTTTCTGTTTTGGATAGATTTGTTAGGATTGGGGATGCATAAAGTAATGTTGAGAGCAAGTGAGTGTGAGCAATTGTGGTCCTAGAAGTATGGGTCAGGTAGGATTTGTGTTTGTAGAGACTACCTAGCTTTCTGTGTGTGTTTTTAATAGCTAGATTAATGTGGATATCAAACTTTAACTTGTTATCAATGGTGACACCTAGTAGTTTTGTGGGAGATTCGGGTGTGATAAGTTTACCATTTTTAGAGTGAATATTGAAAGTGGCGGTAATGCTGGTATTTTGTAAGGGGTAAAATAGTAGGATGTTGGTCGTTTTGGGGTTAAGAATGAGGCCATTGTCAGTAAGCCAGTTTTCAACTGAGTGGAAATTATCCTGGGTTTTATTGTGTAGTTCTTGCAGGGTTGAGGCACTGCATATTATAGTGGAATCATCTGCGTATTGGATAAGGCTAGTGCTATTTGCTGCTGAGTGGAGATTGTTTGTGAAAATTGAAAATAGCAAGGGACCCAGTATTGATCCCTGAGGTACCCCAAGAGTGACTGGTAAAAGTGGAGACAAGTTATTGTTCCACCGTACTGCTTGTTGCCTGTCCCTAAGATAGTTGTCGAACCAGGAGATCGATTGGTTGTTTAATCCTAGGTTTTTGAGGTGGCAGATGAGTTTGTCATGGCTAACCATATCAAAGGCTTTTGATAGGTCTAAGAAAAGGGCAGAAGTAAGTTTACCATTGTTCCTGTTATGGTTTATGGTATCTGTGAATGCTAACAGAGCTGTGGTGGTACTATGACCTGGACGGAAACCATGTTGAGTTGGAGATATGAGTTCCTGATTTATAAGTTGGGACACTAGTTGATGGTGGATGCATTTTTCTAATATTTTAGCCAGTGAAGATAGAATAGTGATTGGTCGGTAGTTGGATATGTCATAGGAAGTGCCCCCTTTGTGAAGAGGTATGATATAGGCAGTTTTCCAAATCAGGGGCACTGTAGAAACACATAGAAACACATCAGGATGAATAGCAGCAGCATAAAGTGCAAACAAACTGGTTAACAGACAGACCTCTCATACATATATGCTTACATCTCAACAGCTTACTACAAAATGGCAGTTAGGCTCGCACATGCTCAGTAGTAATACACTTATGCCAGCCCTTGGATAGGTTCTTAAAGGTACATACAGACACACATTGATCTACAACTAGTATTGTCAAAATGTGGCTGTGTAGTTTACATATTCATTTATATGTTGATATATTTGCGCTCATTACCATTTGATAATGTCATTAGAGATTTATGGACTAATTATGTCTTGTTCATAGGTGCTTATCTTAGTTATTTAGTTTATTTAACTTGTCTTCAGAAGAGATGCTTAAAAACCTATACCTTCTGCTTAAGGACATGTACATTTGAAGAATTTGCATTCTGAAAACTATAGAGATCATTTTTCCACATTTACTGGTGGAATAAAATACCATTAGGTAATAGGTTGGCTAGATCTTATACAGTATTAAGGTGTATGTTTTTCATTTAGTTTGAGATGGATAACAACCAAGGTAACAAAACATACTGAAGACAACTTGCTGGATACTGTAAGACAATATTACTAAGCAAAAGGAGGACAGAATGACAGACAAAGAGTACACAGGAGCAAATCAGACTTCAAATGGTAGGCATAGCTAAGAAAGTTTCCATGTGCATTTGTTACATTTATAAATATTTGGCTAATTGGCTAATCTTTAGCAGGGATATGCAGGCTTTACTTGAACTCTCCTTCAACCATAAAGTGATGAATTGCAGAAACTATCTCATGCTGGCAACATGGTACTGATGATTCCTGCCAATAATATATGAAATAACAGTGAATATGTAACAAGGATGAAGCAACAAATTTCTGCATACCCAAATGCAGAAAAGCAGACCGCCCACCTAGAACATATGCCAAGGTTCTTGCTAACTTCTCCATTCAACAAAGAAGTTAAGTTTGCTCACTTGGAATCTTGCCTGTGTACTTTCCATACGTGTTGCCCCCCCCCCCCCCAATAGCTTTCCAAAGCCTTTGATACTGTGGTCTGTGCAGGGTCATAAACAAACTTGGAGAAGTGAAAATCATTACGTATGCAACCTTTTTGGGACTGGAAACTTAGTTTTGTGTATATCTTGACATAGTATGTAAGAGATGTACATATATAATATCAATGGAGACAAAAATCTCACACACAGTAAACTCAGACAGCAAAATTGTCAGCAGCACCCCACATCACACCTCTCCAAGGCCATCACAACACAGATAATCCATGGCATGCTGAGGTTTTCAAAATTAACTTGCCTAAACCTCAAAGACCTCCAAAATGCAACACAGGCACAAAGCACACTCAGCAACTTAAGTCTACTAATAGGCATAGCACAATGAGTTCCAGATTTATAGATGTTGATCTCATAAGGCAGGTATTGACCAAAACATTCTAGTTATATATAACCCCTTCATAAAACACACACACATACCTCTTACCAGGCTGAGCAAAGAAAGAGTGATCGTTAGCCGCTTGTCTGGTGCCAGGATCAATCAGAACATGCACACACTCAGGTCCATCAACAACAAGTACTGGTATGATTCTATTTTAGTACACGCGAGTCTCATTGACTTGACATGTACATCCATAGACTATATGAAAAGATACATGATGGAGATCTCACACTATGTGTCCCAGGCATGTGTGAGCCTAGCACTGAGCAGCATTCTACTTTCTCCAAGGATGATACCACAATATAATCAGATGATTGAGTTAAACAATTGGCTTAGTTACTGGTGTCATTCAAAGAAGGTCCAATAGTTGTAAGCCTTGAGGAAATGACCAACAGACCATACTGGTTTGCCAGAAATGGCCTGCATCTATCCCCTATATGGCTTTGATTATTGGCAAAGACATTGGTCATCCACATAGTGTCTTTTTATGTAATGCCAACGTGATAAACGTAACAATGTAATACAGCATGAGAAGGAAAGTGTTACTGATTAGTGCTGGGTGCCAAAACAAGGAACTCCACTCCCTACAAGCTCTCCATGCCCTAGAGGATGTGGTTGTCTGTGTAGTGACTGAGACCTGGTTTAAAACAGTGGACAACATTCCAGCTGTGCAGAGCTATAATGCTTTTAACACATTTAGACCAGCTATTGTGTAGGAGGGAAAAAAGCTGGGATGTCTCGATTTTCATCTAGAAGAACCTCACAATGCCATTTTGCTAGGTGATCTAAACTATCCTACAGTAGATTGAGAAACCTACACCAACCACCATTATTGCACAAGCACAGAGATTACTGGACTTTGTCAATACAAATGTCCTGGAACAATTAGTCAGAACATCCACTTGGGGTAACTTCATCTTGGATCTTGTCCTTACTGATATGGGGGTATCTTCCACCATCCATTCTATATTTTCATCACTTGTTAAGTCTGACAATAAAGCAGCAGTCTCCATTGAAATAAATTTTAACAAGAGATCCTAATCACCCAAGGTACATATAGAAATTTCTCTAAGACAGGTTACCTACACCTGAGTGATATACAGTAGCAAGATTCAAATCTGCACCAAACCAAGTTAACTTCTCTGAATACATGGAAATGTGCACCACTGATTCACCCTGGAGATCACGTCAGTTGCCCTTCTAGACAGGGGTCCAGGGAAATAAATACTGTGGGAAGAAATAGCCAGGGAATTGTTATGGCTAGGCTTGCATAGGCCCTAGGGCCGATAACCTAGTAACAACCTATGAACCTATAAACCAATGCACTGCACTATACTAGTATGGACACAGCTGCACCCTGTATGAACAAGAGCAGAGCAAGCCTCAGATACAACATCTTTGATATAACCATAATATCAACAAGATTTGCAATAAAAAGAAGAGAACTTTAATAAAAAGTGAGAAAACTGATTCCCAGAATGATAAAGCCCCATCATTGAAATAAGCAAAAAAAAAAATCAGGAGTTTAATAAAGTCAAGCAAAGCCACATTTGAGGCTAAAATAGCCACCCAAGCCAAAAACATTCACAGGTCCTTTTTAAATTATGGTTGTAATCGCAAAAATGCAGCAATGTGTTGAGCTGATTGCAAATGATGTTACCTATGCTGTGGCTGATGATATAACTAACCAACAAGCTAATAAATTCATCTCAAACATTACCCCTCACTCCCCTCTGTTGATCTCACAATATATATATATATATATATATGTATGTGTGTGTGAATCCAGCACACCTCCAACTATCACACAAGACCAGGTCCTGAAAGCAGATCTGATGTTTAAAATTAATAAACAAAAGTATTTATTTATCATTTTTGCATCATTTGGTGTACATTGTTTGAATATTGGTTGTACTTTAAATCAAAATCTCTGTGGCCTATGGCTTTTTCTTCTTCTTTTAGCACTATCAAAAACCAAAAATATTGCATCAGTGGTTTGTGAAAATATCTCTGGATACATCTTTAATAGCATGAAGCATGATTTAGTCCCCCCACCCACACAGCACAACACAGTTCAGCCTCAGCCTTCATACAAGTCTTGTACCAAATGAATGGAAAACAGCTACAGTCATTCCCTTGCATAAGGCAGGACCTTCCAAATTGGCCCATCTTAATATGCAAAGCAATGAAACAATTATCATGGAACTACTCAATAAGAATGTAGAGAACCTCCAAACGCTGGAAGACATTTCAGTTTGGATTTTTTAAAGGCAGGTCATGCTTACTTAACTTGGTAGTCCTCTTTGTAAAGGTCACCAAAAGAATGGATGAAGGGAAAATTGTACATTCTATACACCCTGACATGGCCAAGGCTTTTGACACAATCTTGACTTGGACATAGTAGAAAAACTAAATAAACTGGGAACAAACCCTTCCATCACCTGTAGGACTGCCAACTGTCTCACAGACAGGATGCTGGAGGTTAAAATAGGGAAAGTTACCTCCACAGAGACCCGTCACTAGGGAAGTCCTCCAGAGTTTGGTGCTGGAACCTCTCCTGCTTGGCATCTACTTCTCTAAAGTTAAGGCCAATACCAAAGGTCTCTGGTTGACTAAATCTGCAGATGACTGTAAGCTAGGAGCAGTTAATGATTCCATAAATGACTTAGCCATCCTGCAGGAAGGTTTGTCCCAAAATAATAACTGGTGCCAGAATCATGGACAGAAACTAAATGCCCAATAATGCATAATTGTATTCTTTGAGAAATCAAGTACTCCAGGGATCTACCACATTGAGAGTTTACCCAGATGGTCAGGATTTGGGACATATGTGGACAGTGACCTAACTTTTGACCAAAATGTGTCCACTATTATAAGAGTCTCCTTCTATACTGCACAGCTTATACGCAAAAGGATTACTGCTAGATTTAGAGATGTCATTGCTCAACTTTACTCAATCCTCATTAGGCCGATCATTGAATATAATGCTCCCTTTAGCATGTATCTGTCATGACATATGCAACAACTGGAGCTCCCACAGAGATACCTTATTAAAAGGATACAAGACCTAAACAATATATCTTATATAGACTGTCTTCATTATTTACATTTCAGAACTGCAATATGTATTATGTAACAAAATTGTTGGGGAGCAGAGAAAGTGTCAGGCAACACTTGTAAAATGAGAGTTTAATAACACAAACACTAAGTGATTTCCTCTCGTATATAAACTTCCATGGGACTTCATCAGAGTGTATGTAAATACTAAAAAGAAATGACCTGTTTTATGCATACATCAGCCAATCATATTAATTGCAGCCATCCGGTTAATGAATAATAAGTTGATAATGAGAAATAAATTAAACTCGTTTACTACAATTATCACATGATAAAAAATAGTGTTTAAACACATAAATAAAGATGAAGATCATAGTAAAAACATAGTCCTGGTTGAAGACAATAATACATTGTAATTTATTTTAAAATATTTATTTTATTTCCTAATTCTTAGGACACTTTTCAGACACAAACTGTCATTCAGCCTTGGCAAATTTGTTGCATTAAGTCTAATTTACCAGTATAATTCCTTATATTCTAACAAATTCTCTGTATCCTCCTCTAATATTAAAATTGACTGACAATAATGAAAAAATGAACCTTTTAAAATTCATACAATCAAGGAAATGCCTATGTCACTGGTGGACTTGTGTTTTTTCATATCACTAAGATGTTCCTGGACCCTATCCCTGAGTTTCCTTTTAGTTTTACCTGTGTAGAATGCTGCACATGAAACACAGATTGCCAGATACACTACTCCCATGGAATTACAGTTCGCATCTCCCAGGAGAACTGATGGTATGGTAAAAATCTTTGACAGTAACGTATGATCCATCATTAATATATTTGCAAATAGAACGCATGCCACATTTTGGCATTTTGGATCTATACCTGTCGCTACTGGCAGTAATCTATGTTTCAACTAGTTCTTTTATATTTCTACCCCTACTATACATAAAAAGAGGGGTCTTACCTAATTTCCATTTAAGCTGTTCAGTAAAGATTAAATGCCAATAAGAGGTTACCAGTCCCCTGATTTTATATGCTTCTAAAGAATAACCAATGCTCCTATCTTAATAACCTCATTTTCCCATTTTTAAACAAAACCTATGTTATTGCATTTCTCTGTAAAATAGGGGCATAATGGTCACCTCTGCCCTAAAAGACAATACCCTTTAAAGTGTTCAAGAGGTCTCATGGATGGTGTCTCTCAAACATGAAAATCAAATTGTTCATTTCCACTTAAAAGTTAATGTCATCAGTGATAAGTCCAGATAGATGGACCATCTGTCCTTTTACAATACTTTTCCCTGAAAACTAGGATGACAGCTGATGTGATGTAGGTATACATTAGAACTACTGTATTTTCTAAAAATGGTTGAACCATACCTTTTATTTGACAAATCTTTCTAAACAGAGACATCTACGTATTTTATTACATCGGGGGACATAGTATGGGTAATCAGTAGTGAACCCTAAATAAAAATAAATTCAGCTAAATCATCTCTGTTCCCTTTCCATAAAATAAGGATGTCATCTAAAAACCTGAAGTATGCATACACATTGCCAAATCAAGGTGAATTAAAAACAGACTGTCTTGCCCATGCTATCAACACTGTGTTTGCAAAAATGGGGCACATTTAGCTGTCACTGCAACATCCATCTTCTGGTGAAAAAAATTTACCTTCAAAGAAGATGAAATTGTTTTTAAGGACCATGTCCATAAATTCACCGATGACAGTAATCTCCTTGTGACTAAAAGATGTTAATTCACAAAGCACTTCCTTAAATTGTTCTAAACCATCACTTTGTCATTTGACTGAAAATAAATGAACTATCCCTGTGATTCAATAATGCCTACACTAAGTGTTTTGAGTGAACAGACAACACAGGCTTAACACATACCTTCTTTTTCCTAATTTTAGCTTTCCTACAGCTTTAAATATTAACAGGGATTCATAAAGGTTACCATAAGGTGTAGACTACATGTACGCTTAGCATAATCTTTTTGAGTGACTAGAAAGCACAAAATACATGTTAGGGATGTTGTTGAATACATATTGTGTATGCTTAGTATAAGCTTTATTGAATCTGGCCTTAAGTCTATAGTCACAAATAAAATACTTACTTCAAATGTGAGTTCATTCAACTTCTCCAAGAGATGCCAAGAATCACGTAACACATGATTAAACCCATTCAGACTGTTTTTACATTTGAGATCAACAAATTCAGTCAAAAATTCAGTCTTAGACCAATGTGCCACCACAATCAGCCTAAGAGGGTGGATTGTTAATATCTTTGTAGATCTTTGGGATTCTCAAGATGGAAAGACTCGTGTTTTTCAACATTAAAAAAGTCAGAAATGTCCACAGTAATCAAACCCTATGATATAATTTCCAATAAATAATGATCTATTTTCTTATAAGAAATGTTGACTTAATTTCTAGATATCCTGTTATACACCTTCTCATCAATGAAAATATCAAACATTTTACATGAATAATAAACATAATCCATAAGAACCACACCCTCTCCTTTATCTGGCTTCACGACTCTTAAAGATTCGTCTGTCATAATATTTTTCAACTGTATATGTTTCTGTGTTGTTAAATTATGATAAAAAGTATTTTACCAACCAGTACATATGTACCTAAACTGCTATGCACACACCTTCTCAAAATTAGAGATCAGCAGATGTGAGAGGGGAATGAAAATGAAATTACTTTTTATTTTTTGTACCAATCTGTTTCCAATTAATCCTAAATTGTTACCTTCAAAAAACATTCTACGGTTAAGGTTCTGTGCTAACAATATACAGTCGATCATAATTTTGGCTGTATCATTCCTAAATAATGGCACAAAATTAAAACCTTTTTTAAAAAGAGACTCATGAATTCCTTCACTTCCAAGTGGCTAAAATTAAAACCATTAAATTGTCCGTAAACATTAGTATTGATTTAATTCGGGCAAGTTAGTTCCTTCTGTTGTAATTCTTCTTCTTCCATCTCTGTTTGGCATTCTGTCTCTGAGGACCCACTGAAAAATCTTTCCTGAAGTTTTGGCTTCTCAGTCTCTCTGACCTGTGTAATCCGGGAGAATCTACAAATATCATCCCCCAAACCAGCTGTGTTGTTAGTTTCATGAATCGTGGCTCATTCATTACGGTTGGTGTAAAAACATGTCTCATCCTTCTGCAGGGGGATCAAGTAAACATCAGTGGTCAGATTCCATTCATTGAATCTGTTAGGTTAAACACTATGTGTGTCATACTCATGTTTGTCATGAGAAAAATTTACTGGATGAAAGTGCTTAGTGTTTGTGTTAAACATGCATTATGCTGTTGTTGCCTGACACTTTTTCTGCTCCCAACAATTTGGTGAGTGGTGTTTTTTTTTTTTTTTTTTACTTGATAATAATGTATGGTTTATCAAGTTTTCCAATGACTGCAAACTGGGTAACATCACCCTTTGCAGAAAAGGTTCCTGTTCTTTGCAGAATGGGTTGTGCAAACCATGGAATAGATTTTAACATTAAAATATTAATAATGGGTCCTTCTGTGTAAAGTGGATAAGTACTACATGAATGGCCTTGCATTAAAAATGGATCGAGATTTTGAGAATCTGGGTTTGACAATCTATGATGATCTCAACTCTGCGCAACACGTCAATACAGCTTACTACAGGTTTACAGAAATAAACCAAAAAACACACACCAACACTGTTGAAAACAGTGGAAAAAGTCCAAATATACCAAATTCCACAACAACGGAAATAACAGCATAGACTGAAAAATAAAATATTTAATTTCTGATTCTGGTACCTCGGCCTTCACCTTCAATGGAATAGTTAACATGCTCAGAAGCAAGTCTATAAGAACCACCTTCTAATTACATTTGCTTCTGAGCATGTTAACTATTCCATTGAAGGCGAAGGCCGAGTTACAGAAATAAACATCTGATTGTCAAAGGATTAATTTTCTGCCGGGGGGGGGCGGGGTCATTATTCTCTTACATACCTCTGTAATCCTGCCTTGTAGTTATAGCACATGATTAAAGCCTTGAGCTGTTAAACAGCTGCTTGCTGTTAACAGTGGTGCAGAGACTGAGTTCTTCTACTTTAATTTGCGTACTGTGAGACTTTGAACAAGTTAGTGAACTAAACAGTGCTCTCAGGTCACCCATGCGTCCCATGGGCTTACATAGTTAATACATGAAAAAAAAAGTCCAACCATTTATTGAGTCCCTCACTCAAGTATCTTTTTCAAGGGTTCCTATCAGCATCTCGAACGTTGACAATATCGAATGCGATATTGTTGACGCGAGAATGCCGAAAGTGCAGAACATCGAACGGGTAAATGGAAATCTCCGTAAGGGGAGATTTCCATTTACTACAATGTAGTATGGTCTTGGAGTTGGTATATTTAAGTAGCAGGGGTGTGGGGGGTGCAGGGGGGCTTGCCCCCCTGCCTACACACCTTTAGGATTTTTTTTGTTTTTTTTTATATTGACATTCGAAAATGTAATAGTTCAATCATTTCAGTTCGATATTTTGTGATTCAAACTATTACATTTTCTAAATGCTTATATAAACCCTTTTTCTACTAGAAAAGCATCAAAGTTTGCTAAGACTGATGATAATAACTTTGTCTTATCACCCTCTGCTATGGCCAAAATTAATCTTAATTATTTTGTACCTAATTTCAAATTTGGATGATGCATTTTCTCAGAATCTCAGAGGATGGTTTCATTAAAATCCTAAAGTACCTTCGAATACAATATACTGTCATATAGGCATGAAAAGTTGCCCATTGCTAATATACTCTTCTCAAGTGTTCCATTGCATGTTCAAATTCAATGTCAATACTTACAAGGTCAATTTCCAAAGGTCTTCATTATTTTCAGTGTCCACATTAGATGCACCCTGACCCATATACAGTCAGAACTGGACTAACTCCATCATTATTTCTCAGAAAACTCCAGATTAAACCTCTTCTTCTTCAATCTACAGCTTAACAGCTGACCAGAGCATAAGCATGGTGGATATACCTTTGTTTTTCATTTAGAGAATTGAAAGTGTTAATCAATATTAAACAATAAAACCACATTAATAATCAAAACTACACAGTCAGTTTTATCTTCTTACACATACTTGCCTGCTAATAGGTGCTTTAGTCTTACAAAATCTTCTTAGAAAATTCCATATGTATCCTGTACTCTTCTTTTGCATAGCTGTCAGGGTTTATGCAAGAAATGTTATTGTATATTCTTACTGAATGGAGAATATAGTGAGATTACTAGACTGGATGGGGATGCCATATAATTCTTCTTTGTATCATATGTTAGTTAGTTGGTTAGTTTTGGTTATTGGAGTAAACACTGAAATAACCTTACCAACTGCATTGATCAAACCTTTCCAACTGCAGACTCAAAGCTCAAGAAATATATATTGATATAGTTACACTTCATAATCTTGAATTACTGAAATCCCGAATTTCAGTATCCCGAGACCATGAAGGTGAAAACCAGAATGCCGAAAGTGCATAAGAGTGAATTTGAATATCTTGAATCTGCGCTTATGCATTTCTGGTACGTCACGTGTGGTGTTATGGTGCCTGAGATTGCAGGTGAGTGAGTGTTTGTGTGTGTTTTTGTACATTGTATGTGTGGGTAAGGGTAGGGAGGTGTAAGTGTGAGTGTGAGTGTTGGATTTGTTGGTATTTGTGTATGTGTGATGTGTATTTGTGTGCGAGCGAGTGGAGGATGGCGTGGTGTGAGTTTTTGTTTTTATGTAATGTGTGACCTCGGAGTTGGTATATATATAAGTAGGAGGTGTGTGGGGAGTGCAGGGGGGCTTGCCCCTGCTTATATGCAGTGTAGGGTTGTGTGGTTTGTGTGCTATGGGTGGAATGGTGTGTGTGTTATGTGGTGTATGGTGTATGTATTTTCATGATTGTGTGATTCGGGATTGTAGATTTCAGTATTGTGAATGGTTCAACTTTATAGTCACAGGTTACTGAAATTCGGGATTTCAGTAATTCGAGATTATGAAGTGAAACCATATATATATATATATATATATATATATATATATATATATATATATATATATATATACATATATTAATTACAAGGAGTACATACAAAAAAGGTTAATCATGATTGTAAAGTGTATAATAGTTTATCGTATGTGACATAAAAATGGTCTAAATGGAAATAGTAGACAATGAGCATATCAGTATAGTGGGAAATGTTAGCATTGAATAGGGTTGATGGTATAGAATGATGTCAGCTGAAATAGTGAAGTTAAGCGTGGCAAGAGTAGAAGTTAGAAAGAACTGAGAGGGTGGTTAGGCCAGGAGGGGAAGCACTGACCATGAGTTGGAATGTTGGAGAAGTTATGTAATAACTGAACCATGGTTGTTGTTGTTTGTCTTTCAGCTTTTCCCTGTTAGGGGTCGTCACAGCGGAACTCTGGTCCGCTAATGATTGGCAGTAGATTTTTACGGTGCTGAGTTGCCAGCTCGACGCCCAACCTTCAACGAAGGCACGCCCATTCACGCTTGTCTTTTGGAACGCTACTCGACCATGGGGAGGACATGCAGACTCCACACAGAAGGCACTCCCCTCACTCCAGCTGAGAATCAAACGGGAGAACCTCTTGCTGTGAGGCAACAACGCTACCACTGCACCACCGCGGATCTACAATAACTGAACCATGGTATTTAACAAAATTAATTTTAAATGTGCAAGCAGGTGACATGGCCTGCGTTGAGACATTTCCATGTACTATACTGTATGTTCACAAAATTCACATTTTAATGTTGCATTTGTCAAATGTTCTTCCTGTTTCATCTAATTCAAGCAATACATTTCCCAACCACTTATTTTGCTCCCATAAATTTCTGTTTTGGATTACAGATTTATATGTTTCATGCACACCTCAGGAATTTCTTTACTGAAAAATAAACATGCATCCCCTTTTATTTTCCTGATTTGACCACTTTGTGTATAGATAGAAGAATACTTAATTTTGTATTCTTAATTTTTTTATGGACCAAAATTTTCTACTCACCTTCTTTATGTATAGAAAATATATTATTCTTAACAGGTTACTCCTTCATTAAGTTATCCAAATATATAATGCAACACTTCCTTAAAATCTTATGTAGCCATTCACTATAATCAAATGTTCTATTTTTTCTTGTACTTAAAACATCTTTTTTAGTGCATGAGCTGTCATATCCTTATTCATTTAATCTTGCATTTCTAATCTTACTATCCATGCTTCTTCATTAATAATTTCAAATTCATATCTTGGTTAGACCACAGAAAAGGATCTTGGAAGTTGCAGATCTTTGCTGAAATGTGTGTGTGTATATATATATATATATATATATATATATATATATATATATTTTGTATTAGCCACGGTTATTTATATTAGACCATAGCTTTATGCCAAATGTCATTATAAGGTATAGCATTGATCTTACTGACATCAGGAATGACTTGAGTGTCAAATATATATATATATATATATATATATATATATATATATATATATGGTTCTAGGTCATAAGATCGACAGCCACTTTCACCGACAACAGAAACATTGACACCACATTATCGACAAACCATAAACACGACACCTCACATGCCCGACAAACAAGTAACCGACGGTCCACAAACACGAAACCCCATACACTGCACACACCACAATAACAACAATCAACTAACAAAACACATCCCCTTATCCAAAAACCACACACAGAACACAAGCACACCAAAATCCTCACAAACCCACACTAAACCTCACACACACAACTATGTACAACCCTAACCCAAACCCTTACCCTAAGGTCCGTCACTATCGCACACTCAGCTAACCCGCGCCCTAACCCTAACTCACTTATCCCACCCCTACCCCTACAAAACACCAACATCGCACACTTACCTTACTCGCGCCCTAACCCTAACTCACTTAACCCACCCCTAACCCAAAAAATACCACTACCGCACACTTACCTAACCCGCGCCCTAACCCTAACTCACTTAACCCGCCCCTAACCCAAAAAACTGCCACTACCGCACACTTACCTAACCCGCGCCCTAACCCTAACTCACTTAACCCGCCCCTAACCCAAAAAATACCACTACCGCACACTTACCTAACCCGGCCTAACCCTAACTCACTTAACCCGCCCTAACCCAAAAATACCACTACCGACACTTACCTAACCAGCCCTAACCCTAACTCACTTAACCCGCCCCTAACCCAAAAAATACCACTACCGCACACTTACCTAACCCGCGCCCTAACCCTAACTCACTTAACCCACCACTATCCCCACAGACTGTCACTATCCACACTTACCTTACTCGCACCCTAACGTCCGTCACCACCACATACTCACACAGCCTTCTTTCCAACTCACTATCCCTGGCGTCGGCGTGTTCATCCGTAGCGTCGGTCTTCCGAGTGTCGATCATCTGGCGCCCGCTAATCCGTTGTCGGTTATATCGGCTGTCGATCTTCTAACCTAGACCCATATATATATGTATATATATATTTATATTTATTTATTTATATAAAGCTGAATATACAGCCTACAATACCTAACAATTCTTGCTAATTTTTTTGTTTAAATAATCAGCCTCAGGATCTGGAAGATATAAAATTAATTTCCATAAAAAAGTTTTAGATTTAAGTACTTCTTGTTTATCTCTTATCCTTACTGCCATCTTCTTTTGGTTTCATCAGCTCTGATTTGCTTGAATTTATTGTCAGATTCAAGGCATTCTATCTGTTTACACAATGAGACATAATGTAGCTGTCTTTAAAAAAATATCTTATCTGCATAGCCAATAGATGGAAATGAAGTTTTACTTATTTTTGTTTGGGGCCTCTCTACATCTTTCAACTATAGAAATATGTTACCAATGTAAAACAGAACAAAACAGGGAACTAATATGTGGCGATAACTGACCTACTTATCTGTCTCAAACTTTGTTTTAAACTATCCACATTTGGAAATCCTAACTTGTGCCTGTGTTGAGCTATATAGGGTAGCCATGATTGCTATAAGACCTACATAAATACTGCCCTAAACACAGTTGTCCATAATGTTAATATACTTACATTATGTATGTTCTCAAATAACAGGCATAGTATAGCACCTATTTTCCCACTTGAGTAAAATTTTCATTCACCTCCTGTAGTAGCAGACAAAAACCTAACATTAACTTTTTTGCAGTGCATTTCTTATAATTTATTTTATTTTTTACTGCCTTTGTTTTCCCAGAAAATTTGACTTGGTACAATGTCCATTTTCAACAGCAGTCCAGGAGCAAAGCTTCAAGAAATAACAAATGTACAATATTACAATCTTTAAACGAGCTCTAAAGAAAAATGTAGAAAAATAATGTAATTCATTAAAATTAATTAATTTAATTTATTAAAAAATAGAATAAACAGGATATATAATAAAATATTGCAACTTGTAGCATGTTCTAAGAAGTTACATTGCTGCACATTATATATCATTGACACAGAAAAGTATTAATGTAGATGCAACAACACCACAAAACAATAGAGATTATCAACCACTTGGGAGCTAAACATAATGCGATCTGCAGCTATATCCATGCTGCAGTGGATAAGAGAACAATAAAGCATATATTTCTCATCAGAGAAGTCCAATAAATTCTGTTCAGTAACACATAAAAAGACAGCTGTGAAGGAATTCTTAAGTAAAAAAAGGAAATCTTGAATAACTGGGTATTTTTCCAGGAAACTGATAACATTTGCAGATTCTAATACAATTTAGATGTAAGCAAATTAAGTGTAGTAGAGAGGGATTTCCTACAACTGGTCTTTTTAGATCCTGCAAAAGGTTTAACAAAAACACCTTACGTGAGTTATTGGGCGGCGCAGTGGTGCAGTGGTTAACACTGTCACCTCACAGCAAGAGGTTCTCCGGTTCGATTCTCGGCTGGGGTGCCTTCTGTGTGGAGTTTGCATGTTCTCCCTGCGTTTGTGTGGGTTTCCTCTGGGTACTCCGGTTTCCAACCCACATTCTAAAGACATGCTTCTGAAGCATTTCTCCCCGGGCCTCTGCTGAAAACAGGATCTGTAGAACCTAGTCGGACTTTCCCGGTCAACAAATGTAAAATAAAAATAAATTAAAATAAAAATAAAAATAAAAATTCACCAGGGTTATAGGCCTATATATCTTTGGATCTGTATTATCAAACTTTTTTTTTGAATATCAATGCAATATTCCCACCAGCACATGAAAATGGAATATTATTTTCCTTTAAATTCCATTCAGACTGCATGGCTATCACTTTTGCCCACTTTTGGGAAGAGTATAAGTAAATTCATTACTTAATTTGGTGTGGGTCTGCTGCTTTATTTTTGTACCTTTCTTACGCAATTTTCTATGTTAACTGTGAAATGCATTAGTAAAATTCACTCCTGCCTATAAAATAACTTTCATATTTTACTGAGGTCAAAGCCATTTCCCTCAGAATATTCTTTCTACTTATCATCTCTACTAATATTCTTTGTTTTATGTCTTAATTGTTTCCGATACTCTTTTCTTAGTTTCATCATTTCCTGATAACTCTCTCCATCTCTTCTCTTGACCCATTTTTATACCAAAATACATGTCATGTTTTGCTAAATGTACTCCTTGTCAAGTTTTCTACCCTTTGATCTTACTGCTTATATTTGTATGTATCGTCCTTCTACCCTTTGATCTTACTATTTATATTTGTATGTATCATCCTTCTACCCTTTGATCTTACTGTTTATATTTGTATGTATCGTCCTTCTACCCTTTGATCTTACTGTTTATATTTGTATGTATCGTCCTTCTACCCTTTGATCTTACTGTTTATATTTGTATGTATTGTCCTTCTACCCTTTGATCTTACTGTTTATATTTGTATGTATCATCCTTGTACCCTTTGATCTTACTGTTTATATTTGTATGTATCATCCTTCTACCCTTTGATCTTACTGTTTATATTTGTATGTATCGTCCTTCTACCCTTTGATCTTACTGTTTATATTTGTATGTATCGTCCTTCTACCCTTTGATCTTACTGTTTATATTTGTATGTATTGTCCTTCTACCCTTTGATCTTACTGTTTATATTTGTATGTATCATCCTTGTACCCTTTGATCTTACTGTTTATATTTGAATGTATTGTCCTTCTACCCTTTGATCTTACTGTTTATATTTGTATGTATCATCCTTGTACCCTTTGATCTTACTGTTTATATTTGTATGTATCGTCCTTCTACCCTTTGATCTTACTGTTTAGATTTGTATGTATCATCCTTCTACCCTTTGATCTTACTGTTTATATTTGTATGTATCGTCCTTGTACCCTTTGATCTTACTGTTTGTATTTGTATGTAACATCCTTCTACCCTTTGATCTTACTGTTTATATTTGTATGTATCGTCCTTCTACCCTTTGATCTTACTGTTTATATTTGTATGTATCATCCTTGTACCCTTTGATCTTACTGTTTATATTTGTATGTATCGTCCTTCTACCCTTTGATCTTACTGTTTATATTTGTATGTATCATCCTTCTACCCTTTGATCTTGCTGTTTATATTTGTATCGACCTTCTACCCTTTGATCTTACTGTTTATATTTGTATGTATCATTCTTCTACCCCTTGATCTTACTGTTTGTATTTGTATGTATCATCCTTCTACCCTTTGATCTTACTGTTTGTATTTGTATGTATCATCCTTCTACCCTTTGATCTTGCTGTTTATATTTGTATCGACCTTCTACCCTTTGATCTTACTGTTTATATTTGTATGTATCATTCTTCTACCCCTTGATCTTACTGTTTGTATTTGTATGTATCATCCTTCTACCCTTTGATCTTACTGTTTATATTTGTATGTATCGTCCTTCTACCCTTTGATCTTACTGTTTATATTTGTATGTATCGCCCTTCTACCCTTTGATCTTACTGTTTATATTTGTATGTATCGTCCTTCTACCCTTTGATCTTACTGTTTATATTTGTATGTATCATCTTTCTACCCTTTGATCTTACTGTTTATATTTGTATGCATCGTCCTTCTACCCTTTGATCTTACTGTTTATATTTGTATGTATCATCCTTCTACCCTTTGATCTTACTGTTTATATTTGTATGTATCATCCTTCTACCCTTTGATCTTACTGTTTATATTTGTATGTATCGTTCTTCTACCCTTTGATCTTACTGTTTATATTTGTATGTATTGTCCTTCTACCCTTTGATTTTACTGTTTATATTTGTATGTATCGTCTTTCTACCCTTTGATCTTACTGTTTATATTTATATGTATCGTCCTTGTACCCTTTGATCTTACTGTTTGTATTTGTATGTATCATCCTTCTACCCTTTGATCTTACTGTTTATATTTGTATGTATTGTCCTTCTACCCTTTGATCTTACTGTTTATATGTGTATGTATTGTCCTTCTACCTTTTGATCTTACTGTTTATATTTGTATGTATCATCCTTCTACCCTTTGATCTTACTGTTTATATTTGTATGTGTCATCCTTCTACCTTTTGATCTTACTGTTTATATTTGTATGTATCATCCTTCTACCCTTTGATCTTACTGTTTATATTTGTATGTATCGTCCTTCTACCCTTTGATCTTACTGTTTATATTTGTATGTATTGTCCTTCTACCTTTTGATCTTACTGTTTATATTTGTATGTATTGTCCTTCTACCCTTTGATCTTACTGTTTATATTTGTATGTATCGTCCTTCTACCCTTTGATCTTACTGTTTATATTTGTATGTATCATCCTTCTACCCTTTGATCTTACTGTTTATATTTGTATGTGTCATCCTTCTACCTTTTGATCTTACTGTTTATATTTGTATGTATCATCCTTCTACCCTTTGATCTTACTGTTTATATTTGTATGTATCGTCCTTGTACCCTTTGATCTTACTGTTTGTATTTGTATGTAACATCCTTCTACCCTTTGATCTTACTGTTTATATTTGTATGTATCATCCTTCTACCCTTTGATCTTACTGTTTATATTTGTATGTATTGTCCTTCTACCCTTTGATCTTACTGTTTATATTTGTATGTATCATCCTTCTACCCTTTGATCTTACTGTTTATATTTGTATGTGTCATCCTTCTACCCTTTGATCTTACTGTTTATATTTGTATGTATCGTCCTTCTACCCTTTGATCTTACTGTTTATATTTGTATGTATCGTCCTTCTACCCTTTGATCTTACTGTTTATATTTGTATGTATCGTCCTTGTACCCTTTGATCTTACTGTTTGTATTTGTATGTAACATCCTTCTACCCTTTGATCTTACTGTTTGTATTTGTATGTATTGTCCTTCTACCCTTTGATCTTACTGTTTATATTTGTATGTATTGTCCTTCTACCCTTTGATCTTACTGTTTGTATTTGTATGTATCATCCTTGTACCCTTTGATCTTACTGTTTATATTTGTATGTATCGCCCTTCTACCCTTTGATCTTACTGTTTATATTTGTATGTATTGTCCTTCTACCCTTTGATCTTACTGTTTGTATTTGTATGTATCATCCTTCTACCCTTTGATCTTACTGTTTATATTTGTATGTATCGTCCTTCTACCCTTTGATCTTACTGTTTATATTTGTATGCATCGTCCTTCTACCCTTTGATCTTACTGTTTATATTTGTATGTATCATCCTTGTACCCTTTGATCTTACTGTTTATATTTGTATGTATCGTCCTTCTACCCTTTGATCTTACTGTTTATATTTGTATGTATCATCCTTCTACCCTTTGATCTTACTGTTTATATTTGTATGTATCATCCTTCTACCCTTTGATCTTACTGTTTATATTTCTATGTATCATTCTTCTACCCCTTGATCTTACTGTTTATATTTGTATGTATCATCCTTGTACCCTTTGATCTTACTGTTTATATTTGTATGTATCATCCTTCTACCCTTTGATCTTACTGTTTATATTTGTATGTATCGTCCTTCTACCCTTTGATCTTACTGTTTATATTTGTATGTGTCATCCTTCTACCTTTTGATCTTACTGTTTATATTTGTATGTATCATCCTTCTACCCTTTGATCTTACTGTTTATATTTATATGTATCGTCCTTGTACCCTTTGATCTTACTGTTTATATTTGTATGTATCGCCCTTCTACACTTTGATCTTACTGTTTATATTTGTATGTATTGTCCTTCTACCCTTTGATCTTACTGTTTATATTTGTATGTATCGTCCTTCTACCCTTTGATCTTACTGTTTGTATTTGTATCGACCTTCTACCCTTTGATCTTACTGTTTATATTTGTATGTATCGTCCTTCTACCCTTTGATCTTACTGTTTGTATTTGTATGTATCGTCCTTGTACCCTTTGATCTTACTGTTTGTATTTGTATGTAACATCCTTCTACCCTTTGATCTTACTGTTTATATTTGTATGTATCGCCCTTCTACCCTTTGATCTTACTGTTTATATTTGTATGTATCATCCTTCTACCCTTTGATCTTACTGTTTATATTTGTATGTATCGTCCTTCTACCCTTTGATCTTACTGTTTATATTTGTATGTATCATCCTTCTACCCTTTGATCTTAGTGTTTATATTTGTATCGTCCTTCTACACTTTGATCTTACTGTTTATATTTGTATGTATTGTCCTTCTACCCTTTGATCTTACTGTTTATATTTGTATGTATCATCCTTCTACCCTTTGATCTTACTGTTTATATTTCTATGTATTGTCCTTCTACCCTTTGATCTTACTGTTTATATTTGTATGTATCATCCTTGTACCCTTTGATCTTACTGTTTATATTTGTATGTATCGTCCTTCTACCCTTTGATCTTACTGTTTATATTTGTATGTATCATCCTTCTACCCTTTGATCTTAGTGTTTATATTTGTATCGTCCTTCTACCCTTTGATCTTACTGTTTATATTTGTATGTATTGTCCTTCTACCTTTTGATCTTACTGTTTATATTTGTATGTATCGTCCTTCTACCCTTTGATCTTACTGTTTATATTTGTATGTATTGTCCTTCTACCTTTTGATCTTACTGTTTATATTTGTATGTATCATCCTTCTACCCTTTGATCTTACTGTTTATATTTGTATGTATCATCCTTCTACCCTTTGATCTTACTGTTTGTATTTGTATGTATCATCCTTCTACCCTTTGATCTTACTGTTTATATTTGTATGTATTGTCCTTCTACCCTTTGATCTTACTGTTTATATTTGTATGTATCGCCCTTCTACCCTTTGATCTTACTGTTTATATTTGTATGTATTGTCCTTCTACCCTTTGATCTTACTGTTTATATTTGTATGTATTGTCCTTCTACCCTTTGATCTTACTGTTTACATTTGTATGTATCATCTTTCTACCCTTTGATCTTACTGTTTATATTTGTATGTATCGTTCTTCTACCCTTTGATCTTACTGTTTATATTTGTATGTATTGTCCTTCTACCCTTTGATTTTACTGTTTATATTTGTATGCATCGTCCTTCTACCCTTTGATCTTACTGTTTATATTTGTATGTATCGTCCTTCTACCCTTTGATCTTACTGTTTATATTTGTATGTATCGTCCTTCTACCCTTTGATCTTACTGTTTGTATTTGTATGTATCGTCCTTCTACCCTTTGATCTTACTGTTTATATTTGTATGTATCGTCCTTCTACCCTTTGATCTTACTGTTTATATTTGTATGTATCGCCCTTCTACCCTTTGATCTTACTGTTTATATTTGTATGTATTGTCCTTCTACCCTTTGATCTTACTGTTTATATTTGTATGTATCGTCCTTCTACCCTTTGATCTTACTGTTTGTATTTGTATGTATCGTCCTTCTACCCTTTGATCTTACTGTTTATATTTGTATGTATCGTCCTTCTACCCTTTGATCTTACTGTTTATATTTGTATGTATCGCCCTTCTACCCTTTGATCTTACTGTTTATATTTGTATGTATTGTCCTTCTACCCTTTGATCTTACTGTTTATATTTGTATGTATCGTCCTTCTACCCTTTGATCTTACTGTTTATATTTGTATGTATCGCCCTTCTACCCTTTGATCTTACTGTTTATATTTGTATGTATCATCTTTCTACCCTTTGATCTTACTGTTTATATTTGTATGTATCGCCCTTCTACCCTTTGATCTTACTGTTTATATTTGTATGTATTGTCCTTCTACCTTTTGATCTTACTGTTTATATTTGTATGTATCATCCTTCTACCCTTTGATCTTACTGTTTATATTTGTATGTATTGTCCTTCTACCCTTTGATCTTACTGTTTATATTTGTATGTATCGCCCTTCTACCCTTTGATCTTACTGTTTATATTTGTATGTATTGTCCTTCTACCCTTTGATCTTACTGTTTATATTTGTATGTATCGTCCTTCTACCCTTTGATCTTACTGTTTATATTTGTATGTATCATCCTTCTACCCTTTGATCTTAGTGTTTATATTTATATGTATCGTCCTTGTACCCTTTGATCTTACTGTTTGTATTTGTATGTAACATCCTTCTACCCTTTGATCTTACTGTTTATATTTGTATGTATCATCCTTCTACCCTTTGATCTTACTGTTTATATTTGTATGTATCATCCTTCTACCCTTTGATCTTACTGTTTGTATTTGTATGTATCATCCTTCTACCCTTTGATCTTACTGTTTATATTTGTATGCATCGTCCTTGTACCCTTTGATCTTACTGTTTGTATTTGTATGTATCATCCTTCTACCCTTTGATCTTACTGTTTATATTTGTATGTATTGTCCTTCTACCCTTTGATCTTACTGTTTATATTTGTATGTATCGCCCTTCTACCCTTTGATCTTACTGTTTATATTTGTATGTATTGTCCTTCTACCCTTTGATCTTACTGTTTATATTTGTATGTATCGTCCTTCTACCCTTTGATCTTACTGTTTATATTTGTATGTATCATCCTTCTACCCTTTGATCTTAGTGTTTATATTTATATGTATTGTCCTTCTACCCTTTGATCTTACTGTTTATATTTGTATGTATCATCCTTCTACCCTTTGATCTTACTGTTTATATTTGTATGTATCGTCCTTCTACCCTTTGATCTTACTGTTTATATTTGTATGTATTGTCCTTCTACCTTTTGATCTTACTGTTTATATTTGTATGTATCATCCTTCTACCCTTTGATCTTACTGTTTATATTTGTATGTATCATCCTTCTACCCTTTGATCTTACTGTTTATATTTGTATGTATCGTCCTTCTACCTTTTGATCTTACTGTTTATATTTGTATGTATCATCCTTCTACCCTTTGATCTTACTGTTTATATTTGTATGTATCATCCTTCTACCCTTTGATCTTACTGTTTATATTTGTATGTATCATCCTTCTACCCTTTGATCTTACTGTTTATATTTGTATGTATCATCCTTCTACCCTTTGATCTTACTGTTTATATTTGTATGTGTCATCCTTCTACCCTTTGATCTTACTGTTTATATTTGTATGTATCGTCCTTCTACCCTTTGATCTTACTGTTTATATTTGTATGTATTGTCCTTCTACCTTTTGATCTTACTGTTTATATTTGTATGTATCATCCTTCTACCCTTTGATCTTACTGTTTATATTTGTATGTATCATCCTTCTACCCTTTGATCTTACTGTTTATATTTGTATGTATCATCCTTCTACCCTTTGATCTTACTGTTTATATTTGTATGTATCATCCTTCTACCCTTTGATCTTACTGTTTGTATTTGTATGTATCATCCTTCTACCCTTTGATCTTACTGTTTATATTTGTATGCATCGTCCTTGTACCCTTTGATCTTACTGTTTGTATTTGTATGTATCATCCTTCTACCCTTTGATCTTACTGTTTATATTTGTATGTATCATCCTTGTACCCTTTGATCTTACTGTTTGTATTTCTATGTATCATCATTCTACCCTTTGATCTTACTGTTTATATTTGGATGTATCGTCCTTCTACCCTTTGATCTTACTGTTTATATTTGTATGTATCGTCCTTCTACCCTTTGATCTTACTGTTTATATTTGTATGTATCATCCTTGTACCCTTTGATCTTACTGTTTATATTTGTATGTATCGTCCTTCTACCCTTTGATCTTACTGTTTATATTTGTATGTATCACCCTTCTTATTTTCTAATCCTTGTTATTATAGATCTGTTTTTATCTCTTTGGCAATTGTGTCATTATTGTCACTGCTGAGAATTTCATTCAGTTTCTCATTTATCCAATGCCCCATTTCTGGAATAATATCTCCCTCTGTCAGTTTAAGATTTTTGTCTCCTTGCTCTATCCCTCTTTTTTTGCATCTCTTGTTACAGCCATTTATTTTAATCAATAATAATGGGTGGTCATTCCATGGTCTAATATCTACTCACAATTTTCTTTGGTATATCAGAGCCATTGATACAATGTAATAAACTATAAGAATCCATCATTTATTTATAAAATGTAACTCTTCTGCTAGTTGCTTCTCTGTCATTAAATATTACAAAATCATAGATAAAAGTTCATTTCAATAAATATTTGCCTTGTTTATTAACCTTGAGATCTTTAAAATTTATTCAATAATTATACTAGTCTTTAGAAATCTTTCTCACTTCTGGTGTAATCCTATTCCAGTATTGAAATTGCTACTAAGAAATAACATATTATTTTATTTTGCAATATACCTCCTCCAGTTCCTATCAAAATCTGTGTTTACCCTCATCAACTCAATTTTATTTTACAGACATTGAAGTGCAAGAAATGTCTGATGGGATTAAACAAGCCATGAGTCTGTCACAGAGGAAAATCACCCCACTTATGTCAGCCAAAGCTGAGGTCTTGAAGGATAGAACCAAGCAGATGGAGTGCTGGGCAGAACACTACTCACAGTTGTATGCCAGAGATACCATGGTTACAGAGACAGCCCTGACTGCCATTGAGCCTCTGCTAACTATGACTGAAATCGATGCTGAGCCCACCTTTCATGAACTCAACTATGCACTAAAAGCACTATCTTCTGGAAAAGCTCCCAGAAAAGATGGCATTCCTTCTGAAATCCTTAAATGTGCCAACAGTACCCTAATCTCAGAGCCGCATGCAATACTTTTCCAATGCTGGAGAGAAGGTAGTGTACTGCGAGATATAAGGGATGCCAACATAGTTACTATCTATAAGAATAAGGGTGACAAAAGTGATTGTAGCAACTATCATGGCATCTCTCTTCTCTGCATCATGGGGAATGTTTGCACATGTCTTAAAGAGGCTCTATATTTTTGCAGAGAGAGTTTACCCTGAGTCTCAGTGTGGGTCCAGAGCTGAATGGTGTACTATAAACATAGCTTTCTATGTTAGGCAACTACAAGAAAAGTACAGGAAGCAGAAAAAAAATCTGTATATTGCCTTCATTAATCTGACCAAAGCATATGACTTTGTTAGTAGGCAAGGTCTGTTTGTGATTCTGGCAAAAATCTGTTCTCATCCAGCACTGTTTAGCATTATTAGGCCCTTCCATAAAGGCACTAAGTAGATGATAGATCCACATCCAAACCTTTTGAGATTCTCAGTGGAGTGAAGCAGGGGTGAGTATTGGCTCCACCATTGTTTGGTATCTTCTTTTCAGTTCTGTTGAAATCTGCTTTCAGAACTGCTACAGAGGGTATCTTTCTCTGCACCAGAACAGATGGCAACCTCTTAAAACTGTTGAAGCTTATATCAAAGTACAAGATGCTTTGGAAGTGTCTAAGGGAGTTTCTGTTCACTGATGAAGCAGCTATTGTGGCTCACACTAGGCATGAACTTCAGTCACTTGTGACTTGCTTTGGCAATGCATGTATGGAATATTTGTCTCACAATCAGTTTAAGAAGTCCCAGGTGATAGGCCAAAATGTGGGCAATGGGCCATCAATGATGGTGAGTGACTATGAGCTGGAGGTTGTCCATGAGTTCAAGTACCCAGGCTCTACAATCTCTGACAACTTGTCACTTGATAGTGAGATCAACAAGTGCATTGGGAAAGGTGACACAATATTTTCCAGGCTGACAAAGAGAGTATGGGCTAAAAATAAGCTCATGTGCACACCAAGGTGCAGGTTTACACAACCTGTGTTTTGAGTGCATTACTGCATGCCAGTGAAACATGGACTCTGCGTGCAAAACAGGAGCAGCGGCTCAATGTATTCCATATGCACTACCTTAGGTGCATGCTTGGTAACAATGTATTCCATATGCCCTACCTTATAGGCGCACACTTGCCATCTCATGGCAGGACAACAAGATCCCCTCCAGGACAGTGCTTGAGAGGAAGGGCACCATCTCCATGTTCATCCTCCTGAAACAGAGATATATGCATTGGTTTGGTCATGTCTCATGCATGATGGATGTCCACATACTGAAAGGCCTCCCTTTTGGAGAGCTAGAGTCTGGAAATAGGTTGAAAGGGCAAGTCAAACTGTGATACAATGACATATGCAAGCATAACCTCAGCACTCTTATCTTCATTGTGAACACCTGGCATTGTCTTATGTCAATCAAGTATAATGGGAAACAGGAAGTAAAGGAAGCTCTCACTATGTATGAAACCACCTTGTCAAGGAAGTAGAGGATAAAAGAGCCCTCAGAAAGGTCCATGCCCATGATACCAGACCAACATCTGCTTACTGCTGCTCAGAATACAGAAAGGACTGCCACCCTTGGATTAGATTGCACAACCACAGAGGATGCTGCTCAAATCAGTTCAACAAAGGCACAGTCCCTTGATCCTTTGGGATCGAAGTATACCTACTATGTTCATGTTTATTAGATTCAGTTTACTTATGCAGTACCAGATCTGTACCAGTTTATTAGACTCATCTTGGTTTCCTCTACAACCATGTTTGGTGTTGACTATAGTAACGTTGAGTTTAGTTGTCTACCAAATGTTACTATTGTTATTACCTATGAATTCATTCTTTGATGCTTCTACTTTCTTCAAAATTAGAGCTTGAATTTTTTGAAATCTAGAATTCAAAACTCTGCTTTGTCAACAAACAATTTTTCCCACAGATATTTTTACTCATTTTAGTAGCCAGGTCTGCTATATTCCATGTCACTACTCTCATCACTTCACTATCTGTTGGTTTACTTGAATTTATCTCTTTTTTTCATTAGTCATCAGGTCTGTGACAGTTAGTGATGTTCCTCCTCCAAATAACACAGTACATTTCCTATGAGTCTCATTTTCCCTTGGCTTTTTTAAATCGTCGTGTAATTTTCTATAAACTCCACAGATCCCCTTCTTTAGCTTTCTAATTTCTGTTAATCCATTTATTTGCCCATCTCTCCCTCAGATAGCATTTTGAGAGCCTTCTTTAACATAACCTCTTTTTCACTCATTATAATCGAAACATTAAATACAGTTGATATCATCGCTTAGTACACACGTTGACATCAGCTCTTTTCTTCAACTTCTTCTCATTTCTATTATCATTATGACAAATAGATATTCTTTCAGATTTCCTGTTCTGACCTCTAACTCTTCTAAATGTCTTATTTCTTTAATAATTGATACATCATCTCTATTTTTTTTTTGAATGCCGCGGTGGTACGGCGGTAGTGTTGTTACCTCACAGCAAGAGGTTCTCCCGTTCGATTCTCGGCTGGGCTTGGGAGTGCCTTCTGTGTGGAGTCTGCATGGCCTCCTTGTGGTTGGGTAGCATTCGAAAGACATGCGTGCATAAATGGGTGTGCCTTCGTTGAAGGTTAGGAGTTCAGCTGGCACCTCAGCATTTTGTAAAAATCTACTGCCAATCATTAGCGGACCAGAGTTCCGCTGTGGCGACCCCTTACTGGGAAAAGCCAAAAGACAAACAACAACAAAAAAAACATCTCTATTTGTTTTATTTTTCAAACTTTGAATTGTTTCCTGCCACTCTTTTGAGATGTTTCCTCTTTTGGCCTTTTTTCTGTCTCTCCTCTCTTACTTTAATTTAGAAATCTTAACTGATTATTTAAATTCTCTTTAGCCAAAGTGAATCCACTGAAAAACAGTGAGCCAAAACAACTTTCAGGTACCCTCAGAGGTAATTATTTTTAAGGGTACAAGTTCCCTGCCCCCTAGACCCCCCCCCCATTTGGAGAACATCCTAATATTCCCCAAATCTTAGAAATACCTACTCCAAGGTGATGCAACAGTGGATAAAAGGGAAAACTCATCTGTTGCAAAAGTTGTTCCTGCACTTCTCCTTTAGCCTATCAGCAGATGAACTAACTGTTGCTACCTTCATTTGCAGTGTTGTTCTCATTCTGACTGATAGAAATCTACTCACTCTTATGCTTGATATTCTGCTTTTAACAAGCTTAGTAATACTACTGTTGCCTGTTGTCTACCCACTTCTCAGATGTGCAGGAAAACCGTTGAGATTTATGTGTGTGTGTAGATAGATATATATATATATATATATATATATATATATATATATATATATATATATATATATATATGTATATATATATATATATATATAAACACATATACATACACACACACACACACACACACACACACACACACACACACACACACACACACACACACACACACACACACACACACACACACACATACATGCATACACAGGAACGCAGCATTGTGCAAGCCATATATTAATAAAGTCTGCAGTTTGACAGTCTTAAAGCTATATACATGTGCTAACAATAATATGAGTCCTTGCAACTTTTTGCTTTACTCCTGTGAATGTTCTTGACAGAAATTGTAGAAATGCACTTTTGCTTAAGTTGCTGCAGTAAGAAGGAAAACAGTGCTATTAAAAATATTGTATGTCAGTCAGTGCTGATCAAGAGTTTTAGAATTATGGAATTCTTAAAAGTTGTTTGCACAAACATAAGATTACCTGGAACAACAACAGCAGTCTACATCTTTTTCTAGTGAAATGAATGTGTATTTTACACTGTAAGTTTCTTATAATAAGGTATCACAAATGCCACAGAATTTTGAAAGGCAGCTATTACAAATACTTGATAATAATAGAATAAGGCATTCCAAATCTTAACAAAGGAAATGACATCAGAAGAATATCATAATCTGAATTATTAAAAACTGATTAACTAAATAATCGTAAATTACTCAAAGCAATTTAAAAGTGTGAAAGATTATTGTAGATCCAATGATAGGTCAAGATAGTTGCCTTGCACCATTTCTTTCAAAATGCTGTTGTGGTTCATAGGAAGCTACTAGGCTAATGGCCCTAGGGGCCTTACAAGTCGAGCCAAGTTCTAGCTTTATTTCCACAGTCAGCACCTATTACCCCTGTTCAGAGTTACTAGGCATGTCATCCAAAGGATAGCCCGCCGCCATACTGTACAGTAGCATCAGCAATAAAACTACCTGGTGTGGGAACAGAATCCACAACCCTATGAACCAACACCAAGCATGCTACCTGTCGCATCACTGACACTGAGCTCTTGCTTTAACAGTAGAAACAATCTTTACTTTTCACTTGTGATCTTCTAATATAACAAAAACCCACACCTGGGTGTGGGTAATGCTGGATTTACCCACGGTTGGTGTGGTTTGGTCCCGAGGGCGAAGCCCGAGGGACCAAACAAAGACAACCGTGGGTAAATCCAGCATTACCCACACCCAGAAGTGGGTTATTGCTATTATACAATGACATTATTTAAGAAAAGAAATAATTACTTTTCTTAAATAATGGCATTGTATAATGCCTCTTTGCTGCCCTTCCACAGCTGTCTGGTATTCCGCGGCAGTTCTGATGTACTGCGCATGCCTACGCAGTACATCAGAGCTGTGGGCAAAAGCAACGGAGAACGCAAGATCTCCGTTGCTTATCTCGCTATGTTAAATGGATTTAACATATGAGACAGTTTAAAATAAGCAACGGAGATCTCCGTTGCTTATTTTAAAGCTGTCTCGCTATGTTAAACTCATTTAACATAGCGAGACAGGTTTAAAAAAAAAGCAACGGAGATCGCAAGATCTCCGTTGCTTTTTACACACTGTGTCACTATGTTAAAGGAGTTTAACATAGCGAGACAGCTTTAAAAAAAGCAACGGAGATCTGCGTTGCTTTTTTTAAACCTGTGTCGCTATGTTAAACTCTTTTAACATAGCGAGACAGTGTTTTATACTAACGGAAAAAGTCCGGCGACCGGACCTTTTTCCGTTAGTATATTGAGGGATTTACAACGGGCACGCTGGTTGGGCTGGCCAATCAGCGTGCACGTTTTAGAGGAGGAATTGTATAATAACGTGTAACTGGAACCAGTGTCTCAGGCTGGATAGATTAAAAACTCAATAAGTTCCAGATCAATAAACTTGAATAGATTTGGACCTTCAGTTTTCATTATCTGATCACAAGTTTCCTGTTGGATGACTTAACATATACTATGACTGCTTTATTCTCCTTGGATTATGATTAATTCATCACTCACCAAACATAAATCATAGCACATTCCATTAACAACTATATAGTCAGATACCCAGGTGTATATCAATACAGTTATTACTGGTCTGGCATTTTTACTACAGCAAATGCTTTTTGCCTCACTATTTTGATATAAAAATCACCTAACGGTGTAAAAGAGAACCAATGTTTTAGAATGACCATGAAGTAAAACACAGACATATGCATCATTTTAAACAACACAACAATTTGGTATTCAGATTTTCTAGATTCATAAGTAAGTAAGTACTAGGTTAGCTGCCCCTGTGGGCCATTTTCATCCTAGCCAATTTCCCTTTTTGATTTCAAAACAACCTATTCCATTTGGTTACAGATTGGTCTTACCAATCCCATGGTTGATAATTCTATATTATCCCTAATGAGAGTAACTGGGATTATATGATAGACAATTTGAGGGGATCCATGTATGGGATAAAGTATTTAGAAGCTTCATCTGTCCATTAGTAGTAAAGGGTTGATGGGGAGTCTTTACCAGAGCAGCAGTATCCTCTACAAGATACACCTGTCCCTCCAAACTATTCTGTTGATGTTACAGAAGAGGTTTAGATATCTAGGCTGACTATTTCTGGTGCCATTTGACTTGCTGATGTGCAATACATCCATGAGTAATGGATTGGATGCCTTATATGGCAGACACAGGTCACAGTCTGTAGGATACTGAGTATAGTGACAGGGCTTTGAATCAGTCCATGTAGGGAGTCAGTAAATCATGTTGTAATCAGCAATCACCAACCCATATAAATGTCTAAAACATATAACTTGTGAGACACATTTGGGGTACATGGCTAGACTTCCCCCTATAAATCTATGGATGTGTTGTTTATGCCTTGTATCCTCTTAGTAAGGCATCTGTGTGGGTGTTCCAGTTCTTGTGTGTGTCTAGACAGATATATTCCAAAGAGGGTATTATATTCGGGTCTATATCACATTATTGAAATTCCAAAATATCGAACACCATAAGCTCGACCTTGGAATCTTGAAATGTGATATACTCAAACGCTCAGAACAGCAAATTTTTTCCAAGGGAAAAAATTTGCTGTTCCGAGAATACACACATACAGCACAAGCACACCAAAATACATAATCCACACATACGCACTTCACAGAACCCTACACCAAACCGTACATACACTACTAGCTATCCACTTACCTTAACCCAACCCTAACCCTAAGGTCCCTAACTAAAATACACTCACCTTAGCCACTCTGTAACCCTAAGGTCCCTAATTGTCGCACACTCACCTTACCTGCTCCCTAACCCCAAGGTCCTTAACTATCGCACACTCACCTTACCTGCTCCCTAACCCTAAGGTCCCTAACTATTGCACACTCACCTTACCCGCTCCCTAACCCTAAGGTCCCTAACTATCACACACTCACCTTACCTCGGTCCGTTTGCACACTTACCTTAACCTGGTCCATCACCTTCACACCGTAGTTGAGGAAATAGCGAAGCCGCAGAAACGGCCCACTGAATACTTTCTCTAGGAAAATATTCTGTGTTCTGCAGCTACGCTATTTCAAGCATTCTCTGAATAGGGGTCGATATTAAAACATTCGATGTTTTAACACTTCGATGGTTCTAATATAGACCCATTATATTCAATGACTGGCCTAATGAGAGCTGAATAAAGCAGGGCAAGTATATCTCTAGATCTAGACACACACAATCCCTTTGTTTAATAACTGTGCAATATAAAGGGATTTCTTACAACAATAGACACATGTTGGTCAAAAGTTAGGTCACTGTGCACATAAGTTCCCAAATCCTGAACAACTGGGAAACTCTAGGGGCATATTGTCAATGTGGTAGTTCTCAGAGATAGATGACATCTTGAAGGATATGATAATATATATTTTTTTGGCATTTGGTTTCAGCCTATGACTTTGGCTCCATTTATATTTGGTTTCAGTCTATGATTTTGGCACCGTTTATTTATTTGAGACAAACCTGCCTGCAGGATGGCTAAGTCTATTAGTGATTCAATGACTGCACCTAGCACACAGTCAACTACAAGCTTAGTCAGCCAGAGCCCTTTGAGATTGGCTTTTACTTCAGCAAAGTGGATGTCAAGCAGGAAAGGTCCCAGTACAGAACCCTGTAGGACTTCACTGGTGACTGGTCTCTTTGTGGAGGTAACGTTCCCTGTTCTGATTATCTGCATCGTATCTGTGAGCTAGTTAGCAATTAAGAGGGTCCCAGTTTATTTAACTTTTCTACTATGCTTGAGCGGGGAATTTTGTCAAAAGCTTTGGTCAGGTCGAGGTAAATGTTCTTTACCATTTTATCATCATCCACTGCTTTGGTGACCTTTTCAAAAAAATCCACACGGTTGAGTAAGTATGAGCTGCCCTTGATAAATGCAAACTGAGACAGGACTAGTGTGTGAAGGTTCCTTACTGAGACAGGTCTAGTGTGTGAAGGTTCCTTACTGAGACAGGTCTCGTGTGTGAAGGTTCCTTACTGAGACAGGTCTAGTGTGTGAAGGTTCCTTACTGAGACAGGTCTCGTGTGTGAAGGTTCCTTACTGAGACAGGTCTCGTGTGTGAAGGTTCCTTACTGAGACAGGTCTAGTGTGTGAAGGTTCCTTACTGAGACAGGTCTAGTGTGTGAAGGTTCCTTATGTCCTGTTTGATTAATTCCATGATCAATTTCTCCATGGCTTTGCAAATGAGGCTGATCAGACTTATGGGTCTGTAATTTCATGCTTCTGTGGATGGTACATCCTTATGCAGGAGATGACTGTTGCTGCTCTCTATTGGCTTGATAAGTAAACATGTATGGAGGCCAAGACTGAGCAGTGTTGTTAGGGGTATGGGTAAATCATAGTTCATGCTTTTTAAGATGCATCCAGGGATATTATCAGGACCCATTGATATAGTATTTTTAGCTTTTGATAGCACTTTTTATGACTTGGTCTTGTGTGATAGCAGCAAGTGTGACATCCTCAGGTATATCTTGAGGAATAGATGGAGGGGAGACAGGGGTAAAGTGAGAGCTAAGTTTATCAGCTAGTAGGTTTGCTCTATCTTCAGCCTCAGTGTAGTAACATCATTCAAAATTCGCTCAATGCATTGCTGAATTTTGCTTTTGAGATTACAAACATAACTAAAAAATACCTTGAGATTGTCTTTGGCCTGGGTAGCTGTTTTAGCCTCAAGCTTGGCTTTGGTGGATTTTAATAAGCTCCTGAGTTGTTTGTTTATTTCAGTGACAAGGGCTCTAACATTCTAGGAATTACTCTTCCTACTTTTGGTCAAAATTATTTTCCTTTTATTATAAAGCTTGTTGATATTATGGTTCCACCATGTGGGTCTGTTTCTGGGGTTTGCCCTGCACTTATTCCTTCGGGGTGAAGTTTGCATGGTGGTACAGTGGGGTGGTGTACATTTCTGCATATTCAATGTAGTTAACTCGGTTTGTTGGGGATTTGAAGCTTGACAATGTATCACTTAGGACTAGGCAGAGTATCTTAAAGAAAGTTCTAAAGGCACCTTGGATGGAAGGGATCTCTAGTTTCAGTGTTATTTTGGAGGAGACTGCTTTATGGTCAGACCTAATAAGTGATGAAGATATGCAAGGGATAGTGTAAGATGCTCCCATATTAGTAAGGACTAGATCCAAGATGTTATTTCCCCTAGAGGGTTGTTGTTGTTTGTCTTTTCGGCTTTTCCTGGTAAGGGGTCGCCACAGCGGAACTCCGGTCCGCTAATGATTGGCAGTAAATTTTTATGAAACGCCGATGTGCCAGCTCGATGCCCAAAATCCATTTACGCACGCATGTCTTTTGAATGCTACCCAACCACGGGGAGGACATGCAGACTCCACACAGAAGGCATTTCCAAGCCAAGCCGAGAATTGAAGGGAAGAACCTCTTGCTGTGAGGTAACAATGCTACCGCCGTACCACCGCGGCATCCTCATGTTATTTCCCCTAGAGAGTACCCTGGCTAATTGTTCCAGGGAATTTGTATTGACAAAGATCAGGAATCTCTATGCTTATGCACGTGTAGTGGTGTAGGTCTCCCAGTCTATATTTGGTTAGTTTACATCACCAAGGAAAACAGTATTGCTTTTAATACTGAGTGATTCTACTTCCTGCAGATAGGTGCTGTGACTTTCTTTTGTCATTGATGGAGTTCTATAGCTAGCTAATATATGGTGCAGGACATTTGTGATGGTTATTTGGACATGAAGAGGTTCCAGTGCATCATGCTGCTTTGTCAGCCTTAACATGGGTCTCTTCTACATCTAGATTGAGATGGCTTCCACATGCACAGCAGGTGGTCCAAACGTGTGGAAGGTATTGTAGCCCTGCATAGCTGGAGTGCTGTCCGCTATTTTAAACCATGTCTCAGTCAATACACAGATGTCAAAGTCTGCCAGGGTGAGCATGGCTTGTAGGGAATAAAGTATTTTGTTCAGGCTCATAACATTTATCGGTAACACCTCCATATTTTCCTTTGCTTGTTTCATTATGTTGACTGGCTTATCAAGATGGCATTGCCTAAAAAGGCACTGTGGGGCTGGTCAACAACTTTGCCAATAAATGAAACCCTAGAAGGGACAGCTGCAGACCATCCCTGGCAAAGCAGTGTCATCTGTCAATCATAACCACCCAGGCCGACAAATATTACACCCTCTTTTAATGACACTAAAAACTAAACCAATTATTGAAGTCAATTATAGTTTGCTCATATCATGGCATTATCATAGGAGAGAATGCAATGCTGCTAAATAATAAGCCTGAACTCATATTCTGAGAGCTCCATTGTATCTCTTTTCACATAATCCAAGGAGGTACACCTCAAGTTATTGACACTGGCATGAACTATGACAGATTTATACTGGTACTTGTTGTTCAACGACTTGAGATCATGCATGATCTGACAGAATCTGGCACCAGATAAGCAACTAACTGTAAACTTTCCTTGTTCTGCCTGATAAGTGGCACATCGGTATGTCTTTCAATTGAGTCACCTATAACAAGAATGTTTGGTTTGGTTGATGTCTGTTGTATGGGCTCAGCATCTGCAACTTTGGGTCTCCTTGTACTATGTGAGCAAGTAGGCTTAATTTGCTGATTGCGCTTTGTGCCTGTATTTTTGTGTTTCATTGTCAAATCATCTCATGATGGCATTGGAAAACCAATGGAGAAAAGCACAACACAAAGCAGAATCATATAATTCAGATGTTCAGTGACTCAGGCAGTATAAGAAATGTAAGATAATGGACTACCAAGCTCAACCAAAGCCACCACTGCTCCCCTAAATCACTCCATGTGGTCTCTCCCACTATTTCTCCTTCAGAAAACATAGTGCACTTCAGATTTCAAGAATCCAGCAGCCTCTTTTTCCGGTATCTCACTGAGTGTTTTAAAATCCTGAGTCTTGTGCCCTCTAACCTCTGGTTACCTCTGCAGCTCCTTGCAACATTTAAGGCATGCAGTTTATGTGCGTACTTCTCAACTGTTCAGATTTTCGAAAAATGTCCAGATTTTTGCTTCATATTTCTTGTCTGTTCCTCTTAAAATGTGTGTTTTTTCTGGCAAATCGCTGAGTGTTAGTCACCAAATAAGGGCAAACATTTGAGTTTCAAACTTTGTATCCTTCAGAAAATGAATGTCAATACAAAATATTGTGTTCTATCAACATTCTAACTTCATAGCAGCAAAATGTAAAATTTGTCCCGATATTGGGCATTTTCCTCCCCACTATTTTTGGCTTTGTCCAGATTTCTTATTCTCAGAGGTTGAGCGGTAGCCTTATATGGTCCTCCAAAGCTTTGAAAACCATCAAATTCTTCCTGCAGCTTTACTATCTTGGTTTGTGTCTTTTTTAAAGACATCATCACAGTAATACTCATTGTTTGCAACAGCTAAAAGAAAACACCTGGCCTTCCACAGTCAAAAGGACCAAAAACATTTTTACAGTGTTGTCACTGATGCAGAGAGTGACAATTGCTTAATTTACTATTTATTGGCAGCTGTTTGGTGTTCATATTTGTATCTGCTATTTAAAAATGATACTAAAATTTAACTTAAAAAAATAAGACATCAAATGCTTGTCAGCACATATGCCGAATGCCAAAGCTTATCTTACAGACCCAATGCTAGGCACGTTACAGAACAATGCCCTAGCAAATGTGCAGACAGGAATCTGTGTATTCAATATTATGTTGAGCTAGACATAACAAATTCAGTGTGACTGCTCACGTTTTCCAGGAACTTCATAAGTTATATGAATTTCATGGTAGGAGATATTTACACTAAAGCTATGCCAAATTAATGTGCATCGTGGACATCATATGTAACAGAGGCTAATTTTGGGGCTTATTCCTGCATCACATTCATCATTTCATGAAGCTTTTTTAGCAACATCAGAGTACCAACCATGCATAACATTTTCTCTCCCTTCGTCATCATTATGATTCATTAATTCTAATTTGCTTATTAGGTGTTCAAGGCATGGATTCCAAGAAATTCACCTTAAGAGCAAAGCTTAAGAGGTGAATTTCTACGCATCCATGTTGAGGACATATAATGAGTTAGGATCTGTAACCCGATCATAATTCTTTGTAGTGCATGGAGCTTTTATCTGCTCCAAGTACTACTAAATAAAGTAAAAAATAAAAAAATGCTACGTGTTTTGTCAGCTTTCAAAGCCGTAAAGCTATTAGTGAGCACCGTCAGAAAGGCAGTGTAACTCAGTCTTTTGTTTTCATTCACCTTCTGTACCTCTCAACTTGTCTAGATTTTGGCAGAAGGTCCAGATTTTTGCCTCATATGTTTGGTCTATTCCACATAAAGTCTGTGTTTTTTGGGCAAATTATCTGGGTGGCACAGTGGTGCAGTGGTTAACATTGTCACCTCACAGTAAAAGGTTCTCTGGTTCAATTCTCATCTGGGGAGCCTTCTGTGTGGAGTTTGCATGTTCTCCCTGTGTTCGTGTGGGTTTCCTCCGGGTACTCCGGTTTCCTCCCACATTCCAAAGACATGCATCTGGAGCATTTCTCCCTGGGCCTCTGCTGAAAACAGGCTCTGTGGAACCTAGTCGGACATTCCCAGTCAACAAATGTTAAATAAATAAAATTACTGAGAACTGGTAACAATAAATAATGACACATTTAGGTTTCAGACTTCATGTCCATCAGAAAATGTAGGCAAACACACACCCTGTTATTCTGGCAATTTTCAAAGTTTATTACAGTAAGCCAAGTCACTTTACCGATGGACAGCAGGCAGAATCAAATCCTTTATTTCTTCCCCTGTCATTTGCTTATTAGTACTGCTGAGTGCTAGACCTGACCTTGACCTGCTGAGTGCTAGACCTGACCTTGACAACTTCAGTAGGGGATGCTTAATGTTTGTTAAGGTCAAGTCTGGCACTTAATTGATTTGTCTTTTTCCGAACATCGGAGCATAATCACCATACTCTATTCACTTCATAACTGTTTGGGATTCAGGTGCCGACTAAATTCAACGAGTAAATACATAAACGAAACTCTGAGTGAAAAGAGATTTATACAAGCAGGGCAGTCGACTGGCAGGTTGACAGTGACTGAAGGTAGCTCCGCACTGTGCAGTGGACGTGACAAATGAGCTGGCTCTTCCTGCAGTGATGACACTTAAGTTCGTGACCCTGTTTATTTAAGTGCTTGGGCCCAGGCACTGTACAATAAATGAAAAAGTAAAACAAATAACAGTAAGATGCAATTAAAATATAAAACAATATAAATCAAAGGAATAAACATGAGCAAATGTGAAAATAGTAGAAGTAAAATGAATCAATGCAGTTGCACTGATAGTGAAATAAACTATATGAATGATGGTTCAGTAGATGGGTCTTGAGGGAACACTTGAAGGTGGTCAAAGTTGGGTGTTTCTCTCAGTCATCCATGTAAGAGAGTCCATAAGTACAGACATTGGTAAATAAATTTGCAGATCCCAGGTTAACCAAGCCTCGCCACAGTAATTGCTAACAGTTCCTGTGAGGTGGAATGTAGAGACTGGGACAGCCAGTATCAATTCAGGATGGCACTGAGATGGGAACACCCAAGGAATATGGGGTAAGATAACTCAGAACTTTCTATTTAATTCATTGCTTGAGAGTAACCAGTTTAGTTCACCCAGAACTGGCTTAATATATGGTTACAAGAGACCCCAGTAAGCACATGGGAAGTTAAATTTTCCCAAGCTGCAGGCAGTCAAGGTCCAAATCTGGAAATCCTTAACCTTGCAGCTTTACAATATTTTATTCAAGAGAAGACTATTGTATCCACTGCAACAGGGAAAACCAGATGTGGTATAAGGTGCTTGATGATTGTGACATTTGTCAGATGGAAACAAAATGGGCTGACAGCAGATGAGATCTGGTAACTCTGTGTCAGCTTATGATTAATTATCATCCCCAAAATGCTTACCTTTGACATGAACTAACATTTATCTCAATAGTAAGCAATAAACACCTGGATGGGAGGCTGTCTAGCACCATCTGTATGTCCATTAGAGGAGCTGGGCACATATTCCAGGTTTAGGCAAACAAAACAAACTTCTCAAAAGTCCAAAAACCAAAGAATGGTTTGTCAGTGTAACTTCTGAGATGATGATGTCATAACCCACAGTGACATGTGTGGGCTGCATGGGCTTAGATATCATGTGACTCACCACTGCATCCTAATTGCCCAGACTATGTGCCATGATGTTGGTTTGTCTCAGAGTGCCAAGAGAACTGTTGTCCCCTGTAACATCAGAAGAACCCTTAGCTAGAGACTCTGCACCACCAGCTGTGCTTCTGCTACATACTGCAAATTCCTTCCAGTGACTCAGTCACCAGTGATTTTGTAGCACACAAATAACCATCAGATAAACTAGGTGGATTGAAAGTCTGCCCTGACATTATATTCCTAACACAATACATTTGAACCACAGCTCACAAGTGTGCCATATGTAGTTTGGCAACTCTACCTCAAGTCCGACTTGTCAAACATGAAAATCAGAACAAAAACTGTAATACCACAAGGGTTAGAAATGGACAGTGAAGGAGTTACTCACAAGTTAATACAGTATATACATAAGGTTTCAGTATACAGGGATAAAGTCCTGGCTGTAGCCCTGAAGACCCAATGTGAATTAGCAGCTCAGGCATTGAGAGAACTGACCAGGGAGTATGGGACTGAGGTGGCCATCTATCATGGGGGAAAAAGACTTGTTTTTTTTCAGCTGACCACCAACACCATGCAAATGGATGTCTGCTTGACACTGAAAATGTCAGGAATGAGGATATGGTTTAGCTATGCCAAGCTATTGACATCTTCATTAGCTCATAGGTGGAAGTGTATAAGTGCAGGGTAAGACATAAAGTGGCCTGCTGTGACATAGGTTATCCCATCAACACCACAGTGGTGTTAAAGTCTCACTCAAAACACATTCCTTCCTAGCAATGGCAGAAATGACATGCACAACTGGAATGATGATATTCATTCCATTCATATCTCACCTTCATTCTGGGGATATCCAACACCAGGGAACAAATGGCTAAAAGATGACAGAGGAAAGCTCAGTGGATGGCAGGCTTAGTGGCAAAAGGCATATAATAAAACATATGGTATGTATGATACATACCAATTAGACATCCCCAAATAAAATAATAAAATGCATATAGGAGACACTTGTCTTGCTGTAGACATGTCCTCTGTGGGTAGGCAGAGTAGGTTAGAGTGTATGCTTGGCCCACTGCTTACACTTGAGGCAAAGGACATCTCCCATATCACCTTGTATGCATGTGATCTTGACAGTATGTGTTTACCTGTTGATCTTTTAAGACAAGCATGACTCATCATAGCGTAACCATCAAACAATATCAATCAGTGATGTTTTCTAACTTGTGAGGTTATGCAAACTCATAGCAAGGTAAAATGGGTAAGAAGTTATGATAGGAAGTTCCCTGCAAGTGGGATATGGGCAGTGTCCCTACTTTTATCCCAAGAGCCTGCATTTGATCAATTGGCTTTGATAAATTTTGATTGGTTAATGTGTTTATGTATGTAAGTATGTATGCATGTTTGTATGTATCTATGCACGTATGTATGTATGTATGTATGTTTGTATGTATGTAAATATGTATCTATGTACGTATGTATGTATGTATGTTTGTATGTATATATGTATGTATCTATGTACATATGTGTGTATGTATGTATATTTGTATTTATGTATTTATGTATGTATCTATGTACATATGTATATATGCATGTATGTTTGTATGTATATATGTATGTCTCTATGTACGTATGTATGTAAGTATGTATGTATGTGTGTATGTATGTATATATGTATATATCTATGCATGTATGCATGTATGTATGTATATATGTATGTATCTATGTATGTATGTATGTTTGTATGTATGTATGTATGTTTGTATGTATGTATATATGTATGTATGTATCTATGCACATTATTTATGAATTCATGTATGTTTGTATGCATGTATATATGTATGTATCTATGTACGTATGTATGTATGGAGGTTTGTATGTATGTATATATGTATGTATCTATGTACGTTTGTATGTAAGTATGTATGTATGTTTGTATGTATGTATATATGAATGTATCTATGTACATATGTATGTATGTATGTATGTATGTATATATGTATGCTTTGTTGACCAAATTATTCCCATGTAGATTGCTTGTATAGGAGAACTGAGGTGGTATTTATACTGACCAGAAAAAATTTGTTCTGCACACCAATGAAATTCCATTACTCTTTTTGATAAATGCTATGGGATCTTTTCTTTCCAAGTGAATTACCACCAACTCATGCAGATATGACCTCAGATTAATATTTAACTTGAAGGATGGAACAGTCAGGAATGCAGGTCCCCTCCTCCCTTATGCTTCTTTGCTGTGCTAATAACAGAAGATGAATCTAAGCAATTGTTGTGGAAATAGAAACTCCTGGCCCTCTGAACTTCTAGCACAAATGTAAGTGTCGTACCTGTTGAGACACTGACACTGCTAACACATAAATCATATTCATTCTTAGCCTGGTGGGGAAACAGCATCAGTACCTTCACCAGGTATTGCCCATCTAACATCCTGCCTAACCATATTCACTAGAATTACCTGTTTGACTGTTGGTAACACAAGGAGTCACCAACATTGCATTGTGGGGTGTGAAAATATCTCATGTCCCTCTATGACCTGGTCCCAGGTGTTGATGACCTATTTTTGATATTGCTTACCCAAGTTGGTTATGCCTGTGAATAGCATCTATACACAAATCTTTGGAGTGTAGTCCACGTGTTTCAAGGCACAAATTGTCAAGGACCAAAAAGTCAGGGTTTATTCACTGAACATCCCCAATCAGAGAGGACTGTTTTGCTGATCATATTCATATTCATACAAGAAAGGTTTTATATATAATCAGAAAGGACTACTTTTTTCTCCATGATACTGTAATATCAGACTTAATATATATATATATATATATATATATATATATATATATATATATATATATATATATAAGTGGCATGGTGTGTGGGGATGCTTTTTAGTGATCCCGTGTTTGTCAATATGAAACATACAAACTGAGATGTTATTTCATCTCTTGTAGGCTTGCTGATAGGCTGGTCCTTTTAACAACTTTATTTGTCTGAGGCTATGTTCAGTGAGTTGGCTACCAGAATAATTGAGAATAGCCAAGCTTTTCACTGTAGGTAATCATTTTTTGCCCCAAATCTGCCCCGCAAAAAGTGTTATTCCCACAATATGGCTATTAAGATTGCATTTTCCTCTGTGGAAACTTAGCATGCCTCTTATCTCAGGCATTGGTTAGCATTGCTGTATGTGTAAGATATGATGTATTCTTTGTCTAGAGACATGGCACTTCTTCAATCAACAACTTGTTTTTTGTTAACGTTTCACATTATTCTTATCTGTTTGTTGCTACTGTTAAACTGTGCAGTGGAGGGAGCCTGTCAATAGATCAACAGCAATTTTAAGGCCTGCCGTTTTCAGCAAAAATGTTACATTGAAAGTACTTTCACCACAATGGAGATTTATTTTTCAGTAAAATATTTCTAGAGTTTTTGCTGTCAGGGAAAAATGTGCCAGTCTATTGACATAATTCCACAGCAGGCTACTTTCAGCCCTAAAAGGAATGTCAACATATCTAGTCTATATATGCACCGTTGGAAGATTCAGCTTATTTTTTGCAAATCATTCTGTCACTCCATTCCTTATTGACTGATTTCAGGATCTATATAAAGACATCCATGGTAGAATTCTGGTATACCACTCTATGCATAAGTATTGAGGAATGCCTGCGCAAAGTGCTATTGAATCTTAGTGTCCCTGTTAGCATGTGGTATTAACTAAAGGGTAACTATACAGTGCAAACTAAAGGGTAACTATACAGTGCAATCCTTTCTGTTTAGTGCAACCCCTCCATGTATAAAGCCTGCCCTACCTATCTGCTCCATAGGACTCTTCTGCTATCTTATTTCATCCACACTACTAGGCTTCTCATTATTTTTTCAATTTAGGATCCCATCCTGTCCATCTCTAGATTTCTCCAGAAGGTGTTTAATAGTTTGACTACCTCCTGCATGGCATCTGTTTATTTTTTTTGGTACTGTGTGCTCTTTCATTTATGGCACTTACTTCTTAGGAGCCACTCTCCCTTCAGTTTATTTATTTAACATTTGTTTACTGGGAAAGTCCATCTTGGAACAAAGCCAATTTTCAGCATATGCCCAGGGAGAAATGCTGTAGATGCATGTTTTTGAAATGTGGGAGGAAACTGGAGCTCCTGGAGAAAAAACACACAAATGCAAGAAGGACATGCAGACTCTGTACAGAAGGCACTCAAGCCAAGAATTGAACCAAAGAACCTCTTGCTGTAAGGCAACAATGCTACCACTGCACCACTGCACCATTCAGCTTTTTATAAGATGGTATACAGCAAACAGTTTGGCACTTTCCTAGCAGAGCACTGCACTGCCATTTTGTGCAAAAAGTGTCACAAACCTTCCTCAGTTCATTAATTAATCCAGTTTGTTTAATTAAGTCAGTAATGTGAGCCAAGCATTTGACATTTATTTAAAAAACTTAATTCTACTAAGATAGTGCAGCCTTGTGACTGAAAGGTGTGCAATGGTGATGCTGAAAATGTAGTGTGGAAATCACCAACACCCACATTGACCCACTAGTGGAATTACATTGAGCAGTTATATTTTTGCTGTATAAACCACACTGAGCTTTTTCTTTTTGCCAGGGCTTATAAAACATTTTATGAATTGATGAAAATACCAAAAATATTTTTTTCAGTGAATGCATTTACTTCTCCAGTTGACTATCCTTTATTTTTTACATTATGCACAATTATTGCTAAAATGATTATTCTGCAGCAGTAGATCCAGGTCCATACCTTTCAAGTGTCTTGATTTCTGCCTCATGTTTTTGGTCTGATCCTCATAAATTGTGTGGTTTTCTGGCAAATCATTGAGTACTGATGTCACTAAATAATGGCATACATCTGAGTTTCAGACTTCATATTCTTCAGAAAATTAATGGTAACATAAATCCACTTATTCTAACAATTTCTTAAGTTTATAACAGTAATATTTAAAACACGTCACTTTTTTGGGGTCCATTGTCTCCCCTATTACTTTAGGTTTTGCCCAGATTTATTTTGTTAATAGGTTGAGAGGTATGTTCAGGTCTGAAACAAAAGATGCACACAAGCAAACTAAAAAGTTTAAGTCTGCTGGTTTTCGCTCCATTATTTGTGAAATTTTTATTCAGATTCAGGAAGTCATACTTACAAACTAACCAGCTTGCAAATGGAATCCCATATTACCATTCTAAATCACCAACTATATGAGGCCACTATGTTTGACCGTAATATTCTACCATTCTCTTGTGTCCAGAGTGGGATATGAAGTTACTGAATGACGAAAGCATGCCAGGCCTTAATAATATTTTTTTGGGTGATGAAGTAATTTCAAAAATGTTTGCCAGGTGACTCAGAATTGATTATAGCAGTATGTCAGTACTGATTTTTTAAAGATTGCCTTTTGCTAATTTACTTTTTTATTTATTATTTGTTTGCAGATGGTTACCGGGAAGGTCCAGCTAGGTCATACAAGCTCCTTGTCAGCAGAGACCTGGGGAAAAAAGCTCCAAAAACCTATTTAGTGGTAGAAAAACTTAGCATATACTTTATGAGAACAAACAATATTTGAAAGGTAGTCATTGCAGATTCATCATAGACTAGGTGTCTAGGTGTGTATGACAATTATCAGTTGTGAAAGAAGGAAAAGTTCAAAAAGAGAAGGGGTTTCAGTGAAGAAGGAAGCAGTTAGAGGTAACTCCAAACTGTATACTATTCAAAGAAGGTTAATAACTAAGCAACTGCAAACATAACAATGCAAATCACATAAACAGTCATCAGTAAGAAAGTAAACAGATATGACAGAAAGTGGATTATACTTTCTTTGGCCTCTCCAAAGGTAACATGTTGTATGAGCAACAATTCCATAGTTGAAATAATCTATTGGTAGGGAAGACAGAGCCATCTGTGATCCTTGTAAAAATCATGAGAAAGCATGCTCCTTAATTAACTGCAAATGTTCTGCAGTGCATATTAATAAATGATTTTAAAAATGAAAAAAAAAAATAGCAGTAAAAGACTCCACACAGAAATCTGAAATTAGAACCATTTGTCAAGCCAATCATAATTAACCTATTTAACAATCTCTGGGGAATACATGAAGATTTCAAGATATTTAAAGTTATTTTAATGCCATTTTAAATGTTTACTAAAGCATGGTAAAGCGAGTAAATTTAAATGCATTAGCTGATCTATAGATTTCCTGATATTAACTGTAATACCTCATATGTTTACAAAGATGAAGGGGTTTCATCACTTGATCTTACTAAAACAGGTTGGTCAGGTCAAAGTTTGTGTGAAACATCAGTGAACTATAAGCCTTTTGCTTGAATAGATGGATCCTATGAAAATATATCTTATTATTTTGTATGGGGAACAGAACAACTGCTGCCACAGATTTAAGGCAGAGAGAGGAGGAAAAAGGGCACATCCTTCCCTCATTCCTGTGCATATAGAAAGGGGACTAGATCTATTATTATTAAATTTAAAAACAGCTGAAAAGAACATAAAGACGGTGTAACATTTCAGTGAAGGAAGGGGAATTCCAAGAATGATAAAACCTTAAATGTATACATTATAAGTTATGATTGTCAAAGGCATTTTGAGGTTCTAGCATGCGTATAACTGTTGTTCTCAGCTTCGTTACACCATGCAGAAGTAAGATCTTGTACTATCTGACACCAGGGTGCAGACATCCATGCTTGTGGGTCACATTTGATTCCTATAGGAATACCGTGAGCAGCTGTCTCCAGCCAGGGAGTTCACTAAAGAAGAAGGGAATGGAAGTGGATTATTATGCCTTTCTTCCCCATCACACACAAACATTGCATATGCACCTAGGAAAGTTGTAGAACTACAAGCTTATCTGTTGCATATGTTTAGGAGGAAACTGGAGTATCTGGAGAAAATCGCTGGAAAACTGGTCGGAGGTGGAGCATGCAGACTATACAAAGAGGGTGCTCCAGATGAGAATTAAACCAGAAAATCTTGTACTCTGAGGTTTCACCCTGCTGCAGGAGGGTAGTGTATAACAAAATCATTTACTTTTATAAGAAACAAATGAGGGTGTCAAGTCTTGGAGTTTAGGAAGCAGATTGGTATAAGTAAGGACAAAAGCAAATCATTTATATACTACGAATAAAGTGTTTTTAATATTAGTGCATAATTGCCTTGGCTGGTCTGAGTGTATTTAAGATGTTAGTTTCCATCTGAGCTCCATTTGGAAGGCGACACATTGACAGCTTGTTCTTTTCTTCATAGTTTTATTTGACTGCATGAGAACATGTTTGTTGGACCAGTTTGAAAAGCAGAAATGTGTAAAACACCCCAGCCAAATTTTGAGCGCACATGTATTTAGACAGGGTGAAGTCCACTTGCCAAGATAAGAGAATAGAGTTTTTGCAGGCGATATACTGTAATAATTGATCTACATAAGACATGATTTATGTCAGGCCAGAAATTTAAAATTTAACAGATAGGAAAATTTGATTTAGCTGTGCTGGTTGTTGTTTTTTTAATTAGAAAATCTGTATGGTAACATAAAATTGATACGGATATTTTTTGTGAAATATGGTTAAAGAACAAGGATTGAAAACCATCTCCTTCAGGACACAAATGTATTCACTCTAACAAACATTTTAAGAAAAGTTAAGGTGAGGGATTTATGGTAGGGCTTAAAGATTTTTATGACACTTGTCATTATTACATGTTTAATAATGACAACAATTTTGTAGATTGTGTAACTGTCACAATAAAGACAACACTAGAACAGATTATAATTATCAGAGTGTATAGCGCTCCAAAGTTGAGTACTGTTGAGCTGGAGGAAGAATCCATACATTATTGAATAAAACACAAGAGGGAAACACAATAGTACATGTGAACTTAATTTTACCAGAAACAGACTGAAATTATGTCGACTCTGCAAGTTTAGTAAGGAAACTATTTACAATGTATGTTCAGGAACACTGGTTGTAAAGGAACTTACCACAGAATTGAACATGATGGACATGGTTTGTGTTCCTGTGGAGATGACTGCTACTTTATGATAAATTTTACCTCCGTCGATGTGCAGTGATCCTGGGGGCTATAAAGATTAAACTGCTGCTAAAGAAATCTACCAAAGTGAAATATAAGCCAATATACATAAGATTAATAAAGGCTATATGAAAGTAAAATAGTCACTATGTAAAACTAATTAGAGTGACATATTCAGTGGAAGGACTCATGAACTAATGCAGCAAGTTTAGAAAAGAAATGTGTTTGAATGCAAAAATAGTAAAAACAAATGTTTATCATCAATATCTAGGCACACAAGGTCAGGAAGATACATTTTAACAAGAATAAAATACATAGTTAAGATTACAAGGGATTTTGAAACTGTCAACCATACTCTTCTTCTCAATAAACTCAAAAGATTCAGCCTTTAGAGACAACATTTTCTGCTGTGAAAAAGACAGGACCATCTAAGTCCATTGCAATTTTTCACACCCTACTTATGGTTCATAGGTGTGTACTAGGCTAGCGACCTTGGAGCCTATATAAGCCTACCCAGAAAGATTCCCTGGCATCATGCCAACCAAAGTTAGTTCCCAGTGCCCCTGTCAAGCAAGGCCACTGAAGTGATCCCTGGGATGAACTTCCTATTGCCTATCCACTCGTCAAGATTTCTCCTAAACTTGATACGGGTGTACTTTAAGTGTCTGCGATAGGCTAACGAGAAAAAGAGAGTTCAAACCCCCTTTAATATATCCCAGACTGCATGAAATTGAAAGATTAGGACAATGTAGGGTGCAGACACAGACCAAATTATAGAGAAACCCTTCAAGTTAAAGCTAAACTATGTGTGATTTTATTGGTATACTAGTGACTGGTACTTTCAAGAGACTCAAAGGTAATCAAGGAAGACTATACATTAAGAAGAATGAATAGCACCCTATAAACTGTCCAGTAACAGGAATGAATAGCACTCTAAACTGTCCACTAACAGGAATGAATAGAACCCTATAAACTCTCCATTAACAGGAATAAATTGAACCCTATAAAATGTCCATTAACAGGAATGAATAGCACCCTATAAACTGTCCAGTAACAGGAACGAATAAAACCCTATAAACTGTCCATTAGCACAAATGAATACCACTCTCTAAACCTGTCCATTAACAGGAATGAATAGCACTCTATAAGCTGTCCATTAACAGGAAGAAATAGCACCTTATAAACTGTGCATTAACAGTAATGAATAGCACCCTATAAACAGTCCATAAACAAGAATGAATAGCAACCTATAAACTGTCCATTAGCAGGAATGAATAGCACTCTATAAACTGTCCATTAGCAGGAATGACTAGCACTCTATAAACTGTCCACAAACAGGAATGAATAGCACCCTATAAACTGTCAATTAACAGGAATGAATAGCACTTTATAAACTGTCCAATAAAAAGAATGAATAGCACTATATAAACAGTAATGAATAGCACCCTATAAACTTTCCATTAACAGGAATGAATAGCACTCTCTAATCTGTCAATTAACAGGAATGAATAACACCCTATAAACTGTCCATTTACAGGAAGGAATAGCACTCTATAAACTTTCTATTTGCAGGAATGAATAGCACCCTATAAACTGTCCACTAAATGGAATGAATAGCACTCTATAAACTGTCCATTAGCAGGAATGAACAGGACTCTATAAGCTGTCCATTAACAGTAATGAATAGCACCCTATAAACTGTCGACTAACAGGAATAAATAGCACCCTATAAACTGTCTATTAACAGGAATGAATAGCACTCTATAAACTTTTGATTAACACGAATGAATAGCACTTTATAAATTGTCCACTAACAGGAATGAATAGAACCCTAAACACTGGCATTAGCAGGAAAGAATCACACTCTATACATTGCCCACTAACAATAATGAATAGCACTATAAACTATCCATTAACAGGAATGAATAGCACTTTATAAACTGTCATTTTGCAGGAATGAATCACACCCTATAAACTGTCCATTAACAGGAAAGAATAGCACCCTATAAACTGTCCATTAACAGGAATGAATAGCATCCTATAAACTGTCCACCAGCAGGAATGAATAGCACCCTATAAATGTCCATTAACATGAATGAATAGCATCCTATAAACTGTCCATTAACAGGAATGATTAGTACTCTATAAACTGTCCATTAACAGGAATGAATTGCACCCTATAAACTGTCCATTAACAGGAATGAATAGCATCCTATAAACTGTCCACCAGCAGGAAAGAATAGCACCCTATAAACTGTCCATTAACAGGAATGAATAGCATCCTATAAACTGTCCACCAGCAGGAATGAATAGCACCCTATAAATGTCCATTAACATGAATGAATAGCATCCTATAAACTGTCCATTAACAGGAATGAATAGCACCCTATAAACTGTCCATCAACAGGGCTAAATAGCACCCTATAAACTGTTCATTAACAGGAATGAATAGCACCCTATAAACTGTCCATTAACAGGAATGAATAGTACACTATAAACTGTCCATTAACAGGAATGAATATCACCTTATAAACTGTCCATTAGCAGGAATGAATAGCACCCAATAAACTCTCCATTAGGAGGAGTGAATAGCACCCTATAAACTGTCCATTAACATTAATGAATAACACCCTATAAACTGTCCCTTAACAGGAATGAATAGCACTCTATAAACTGTCCACTAACAGGAATGAAAGGCAGTCTATAAACTGTCCACTAAGAGGAACGAATAAACCCCTATAAACTGTCCATTAGAAAGAATGAATAGCACTATCTAAACTCTCCATTAACAGGAAAGAATAGCATTCTCTAACCTGTCAATTAGCAGGAATTAATAGCACCCTATAAACTGTCCATTAGAAAGAATGAACAGCACTCTATAAATTGTCCATTAACAGTAATGAATAGCACCCTATAAACTGTCCATTATCAGCAATGAAACGCACCCTATAAACTGTCCATTAACAGGAATGAATAGCACTCTATAAACTGTGGATTAACAGGAATGAATAGCGCTCTATAAATTGTCCACTAACAGGAATGAATAGAACCCTAAACACTATACTTTAGCAGGAATGAATCACACTCTATACATTGTCCAATAACAATAATGAATAGCACTATAAACTGTCCATTAACAGGATTGAATAGCACTCTATAAACTGTCATTTAGCAGGAATGAGTCATACCCTATAAACTGTCTATTAACAGGAATGAATAGCACCCTATAAACTGTCCATTAACAGGAATGAATAGCACTCTATAAACTGTCCACTAACAGGAATGATAGGCAATCTATAAACTGTCCCCTAAGAGGAACAAATAAACCCCTATAAACTGTCCATTAGAAAGAATGAATAGTACTCTCTAAACTCTCCATTAACAGGAATGAATAGCATTCTCTAACCTGTCAATTAGCATGAATGAATAGCACCCTATAAACTGTCCATTTACAGGAAGGAATAGCACTCTATAAACTTTCCATTAGCAGGAATGAATAGCACCCTATAAACTGTCCATTAAATGGAAAGAATAGCACTCGATAAAGCATCCATTAGCAGGAATGAATAGCATCCTATAAACTGTCCACCAACAGGAATGAATAGCACCCTATAAACTGCCCATTAGCAGGAATGAATAGCACCCTATAAACTGCCCATTAGCAGGAATGAATAGCACCCTATAAACTGTACATTAACAGGAATTAATAGCACCCTATAAACTGCCCATTAACAGGAATGAATAGCACTCTATAAACTGTCCACTAACAGGAATTAATGGCACCCTAAAAACTGTCCATTTCCAGGAATTAATAGCACCCTATAATCTGCACCTTAACAGGAATGAGTAGCACCCTATAAACTGTCTATTAACATGAATGTATAGCACCTTATAAACTGCCCATTACCAAGAATTAATAGCAACCTATAACCTGTCCATTAACAGGAATGAGTAGCACCCTATAAACTGTCCATTAACAGGAATGAATAGCACCCTATAAACTGTCCATTAACTGGAATGAGTAGCACCCTATAAACTGTCCATTAACAGGAATGAGTAGCACCATATAAACTGTCCATTAACAGGAATGAATAGCACTCTCTATACTGTCCATTAACATGAATGATTAGCACCCTATAAACTGTGCATTACCAGGAATTAATAGCACCCTATAAACTGTCCATTAATAGGAATGAATAGCACCCTATAAACTGTCCACTAACAGGAATGAATAGCACCCTATAAACTCTCCATTAACAGGAATGAATAGCACCGTATAAACTGTCCATTACCAGTAAAGAATAACACCCTATAAACTGCCCATTAACAGTAATGAATAGCACCCTATAAACTGTCCATTAACAGGAATGAATGGCACTCTATAAACTGTCCATTAACAGGAATGAATACCACCCTATAAACTGTCCATTAAGAGGAATGAATCGCAGCCTATAAACTGTCCTTTAAAAGGAATGGACAGTTCATAGGGTGCTATTTATTCCTTTTAATGGACAGTTCATAGGGTGCTATTCATTCCTTTTAAACTGTCCTTTAAAAGGAATGACTAGCACCCTATGAACTGTCCATTAACAGGAATGAATAGCACTCACTAAACTGTCAGGTTTACTGTAATGTTCATGAGACCTGCAGTAAAATTTGAATGAACACTTCACATTTGTACCTGCATTACAATACTTACACGTGTAAATGATATACAAACACGTGGAACATAGGTACACATACCTCATCATTACTTAGACCTAATGGTATAAAGACATGTGTAGCACAGGCACACATACTTCATCATTACTTATTCCTTATTATATACAAACACATGGGGCACAGGAAAACACACACTTCATCAATACTTAGCCCTAATGGTATACAAACACGTGGAGCACAGGGTCATATACTTCATCATTACCTTTCCTAATGATATACAAACACATGGAGCACCGGCACACATACTTCATCATTACCTTTCCTAGTGATATGCAAACACATGGAGCACCGGCACACATACTTCATCATTACCTTTCCTAATGATATACAAACACATGGAGCACAGGCACACATATTTCATCATTACTTTGCCTTAATGATATATAAACACATGGAGCACAGGCACACACACCATCAATACTTAGCCCTACTGATATACAAACACATGGAGCACATAGGTTCATAGGTTCATAGGTAGGTACTAGGCTATCGGCCCATCAGCCTACGTAAGCTTAGCCAGCTAGGTACCATAGCTTACGCCACCCAAGAAAGTTATTTTCCTGTGCCACTGTCCAGCAGAGACACAGAAGTGATCATCGGGGTGTATTTCCTATTTCCCATCCACTCATCAAGATTTTTCTTGAAGAGTGCTAATGAAGAACTTTGCTTGACATAGATGGATAGCTTGTTCGAGAGTATAGGAAGTCTCTCGGACAGGAATCTATCCCTCCAGCATGTCCTGTTTATTGTGGTGACAAGGTTTAGGTCCCTAGAGCATGTAGCTTGGAGGGATTGGGATTTCTTTAGGTGTAGCATGTCCAACAGCTCTGGGTTGACATAGCTTTATATGTTAGGCAGAGATCACCTCGGAGTAGACGATATGCTATGGAGTAAAGCTGGAGTTTTTTGAGGCAGTCAGTGTAGGGCATTTGTCTGAGGCCAGTAATCCTCTTTGTTAGGTACTTCTGTGGCATTTCCAGCTACTGCAGATGTCTTGTGAGGTACATTCCAAAAGGGGCGTTGTACTCTATAATGGGTCTAATGAGTGACGAGTAGAGGGGAACAATGACCTCTTTTTTCCTGGATGAGAACCCTTTTATGATGAGGTGTGCCACATAGAAGGACTTCCTGACTACTGTGGCGATGTGACTATCAAAGGAGAGACAAGCACACATACTTCATCATTAGTTGCAGCTAATGATATACAAACATATGGAGCACCCACACACGTACTTCATCATTACTTAGTCCTATTAATATACAAACACATGGGGCACAGGAAAACACACACTTCTTCAATACTTAGCCCTCATGATATACAAACACATGGATCACAGACACATACTTCATCATTACTTAGAGCTAATGATATACAAACACATGGAGCACAGGCACACATACTTCATCATTAATTAAAGCTAATGATATAACACATGGAGCACAGGCACACATACTTCATCGATACTTAGCCCTAATGATATACAAACACACGGAGCACAGACACACATACTTCACCGTTATTTAGCACAAATGATATACAAACACATGGAGCACAAACACACATACTTCACTGTTATTTAGCACAAATGATATACAAACACATGGAGCACAGACACATATACTTCATCATTACTTAGAGCTAATGATTTACAAACACATGGAGAACAGGCACACATACTTTATTATTACTTACCCCTAATGATATCCAAACACCTGGAGCACAGGCACACATACTTCATTATTACTTACACCTAATGATATACAAACACATGGATCACAGGCACACATACTTCATCGATACTTAGGCCTAATGATATACAAGCACATGAAGCACAGGCACACATACTTCATCAATACTTAGCCGTAATGAGATACAAACACATGGAGCACAGGCATACATACTTCATCATTACTTAGTACTGCTGATATACAAACACCTGGAGCACAAGCAAGCATACCTTATCATGACTTAGTGCTGCTAATTTACAAACACATGGGGCACAGGCACACATACTTCATCATTCTAGTGCGTTAATGACATACAAACACATGGGGCACAAGCACACATACATCTTCATTACTTAGCCCTAGTGATATGCACATGCACAGAGTTCAGGCACATATACTTCACCATTACTTAGCTCTACTGATATACAAACACATGAGGCACAGGAACACATACTTCACCATTACTTAGCCCTACTGATATACAAACACATGAGGCACAGGAACACATACTTCACCATTACTTAACCCTAATGATATACAATCACATGGAGTATAAGCCAACATACTTCATCATTACTTAGCACTAATGACATACAAAACACATACAGCACAGGCACATAGGCTTCATCATTACTTACCCTAATGATATACAAATTAATGAAGCACAAGCACACATACTTCATCAATACTTAGCACTAATGATATACAAACACATGGGGCACAGGCACACACATTTCATCAATACTTAGCCGTAATGAGATACAAACACCTGGAGCACAGGCACATATACTTCATCATTACTTAGAGCTAATGATTTACAAACACATGGAGCACAGGCACAAATACTTCATCATTACTTTGCCCTAATGATATACAAACACATGTAGCACAGGCACACACACTTCATCATTACTTTGCCCTAATGTTATACAAACACATTAAAGCACAGGCACACATACTTCATCATTACTTATCCCTAATGATATACAAACACATGGAGCACAGGCACACATAATTCATCTTTACTTATCCCTAATGATATACAAACACATGGAGCACAGGCACACACACTTCATCATTACTTAGTGCTGCTGATATACAAACACATGGAGCACAGGCACACATACTTCATCATCACTTTGCCCTAGTGATATACAAACACATGGAGCACAGGCACACATACTTCATCAATACTTAGCCCTAGTGATATACAAACATACGGAGCACAGGCACACATACTTCATCATTACTTAGCACTAATGATATACAAACACATGGAGCACAGGCACACACACACTTCATCAATACTTAGCCATAATGAGATACAAACACCTGGAGCACAGGCACATATACTTCATCATTACTTAGCACTAATGATTTACAAACACATGGAGCACAGGCACAAATACTTCATTATTACTTAGTTCTGCTGCACTCGGAAACATTAGATGGTTTTGTCTTGACAATGCAAATTGCTCATGCTTGAGCAGAGAGAACTGCTAATAGCAGTAGCATTTAGTAATATTTATATGCTATCTTCATTACCTGAGAAGTCATGAATGCGTCTTTGTCCACCCTGTGTTTCACAGGCATGTGTGTGTCTTATACACAACATCTTGTAAAACAGGTACATGACTCTCTTACTTCTGCAATGTACATTAATGACAGCATAGCTGACTTAGGTCAGCAGTATGTGTTTAATATTGTTCAGCAGATTGCATTTACTCCATTGTATCAACAAACATGGCTTTTTCCAAACACTTTACTAGTAATATATCTTCTCTGACACACACCATCGGAAAATAATCCTTGGTGCTCTGCACTCTCACAGCATAAAGCCAGATTTCTGCTGTGAGGCTTGTGTTAAATACTGTTCCTCTAAATTGTGTAACTAGATAGCTAGGTGGTTCTATTCTCATAGCAGTCCGCTTGTGTGTCTGTATATGAGGGGTTGCATGTAGAATCAGATAAGCGTGATCTTATATACTGCTATCCTCACTTAACTAGCAGGGTAGAGGACATTTTACACTGGAAGGTGAATCCACTTCATTGTCACTCACTTTACCCAACATCATCTTCAATGCAACACAATGATGACGTCATCCTCTGTAAAGTGTACTATTATACTGTAGAAGTCATACTTCCACTGTTGCACTTGTGTCAAGTATTATATTTTCTAGATAGGTAGAGGGTTCTAATCTCGCAGCACTCCTCTTGTGTGTGTATGTATGAGAGGTTGGGTGTAGAATCAGGTAAGCATGACCCTATATACCATTGTCCTGTCTCAACTAGCATTGCAGTGGGATTTTTATACTGGAAGGTGAGTCACCTTCACTGTCACCCCTTTTCCCAGAAACACAGAGATGATGCCCTTGTCTATAAAGTGCATTCTCACACAGTAGAAGTCAGACTTCTGCAGTGGTGCTTTTATTAAATACTGTGACTTCTGGATTCTGTGACCTGATAACTAGGGGGTTTTAATCTGACAGCAGCCAATTTGTGTGTGATGGTGGGACAATAGTATCACTGGAGGATTCATTCAACTGCTGTGGTCATTTGACTGCCACTCTGGAGAAACATTTAGATGCTCACATGAATCACACATCCCCTTTTCCCTCTGTCCAACAATACATACTTTATGTGATACACTGAAGAGGTAATCCTTTCATAAAGCACTCTCATACTCTTAAAGTCCAACCTCTTCTATGCCTCATGTGTGCCATGCACTTTCATGTAGATTATGTGAGTAGATAGGGAGTTCAAATGCAATATTGAGAACCCCATGACTGTGTATATATATGTGAATGCAGATCGATGCAGGAGTGTCTTTCACACATTTGTACAGGCAACATTTACAGTCCAACTTGTCTGTAAACATGAGTTTTGTACACACATCTCCTTTGCAAGGCACAGCTGATGTCATCCCTTCAAACATGCACTCTGGCTCACATGAAGTCAGACTTCCTGTGTGGCATGTATGTATAACACACTTGTGTGTAGATTGTGTGAGTATTTATTTATTTTTATTTATTTATTTATTTAACATTTGTTAACTGGGAAAGTCCAACTTGGAACAAAGCCAATTTTCAGCGGTGGCCCAGGGAGAAATGCTCCAGATGCATGTCTTTTTAACGTAGGAGGAAACTGGACCACCTGGAGAAAACCCACATGAATGCAGGGAGGACATGCAGACTCCACACAGAAGGCACCCCAGCCAAGAATCAAACCGCAGAACCTCTTGTTGTGAGGCGACAATGCTACCACTGCACCACTGTGCTGTCAGGAGTAGATAAGTAGGTAGCTCAAATACGGGACTGAATGTCTTCTCTGAGTATGTGCTTCATCCTGTTACTGTACAGAGCAGTTTGCAAAACATGTTAATGTCTAGCTTTTTAATTTTCATTTAGAAATGTTGTCTTGAAGTCTGATTCTGTCATTTGATTATAATTTCCTTCCATACCATTTGTAGTAAGGCAACTTCTCATGACTGAGGACATGAAAGAATGCAATGCATGTCATTGACTTGGGGAGGCATGTATTACAATAAGTGTATATTCACAGTGTACATATTTCTTGTTGTACCATCACAGTGGCAACAATAGTATGCCACAGGTGTGTTTGGGAATACCTAGCAGTAGGTAATGTTTTCTGGCATACAGCAAGATTATTTCAAAGTAATTATACTGATATATATTCCTTGAATCATTAACATGATATAAAGCTTTCACATACACAAACAAATCACAATTAAAGATTCACTTGAATCATGGCTCATTCACTGAATCCATTATTGTACTGAGATTTTGAAAACTAAGTCAGGTGTTCAAAACCAACTTTGAGTGACTGTAAGATTTGTGTCCATAACTGTTCTCCATAAATAACATCCCCTCAGTTGTAAGGCATTCATAGAGAATGGCAGAGACCTCCCCCATACATTTTATCAGTAAAATTATATCCAGATAAGGTACATCTGATATAACGAGTTCACATAGGTAAACTTCTACAGCTGTGTTGACAGTTCGTCTGTGGAGCATGTGATTCATTCCCATATTGTTAGTTGGAGGAGTTGTAAAATTTGAAGCTTAATTATCTAGCATAGGCGAGTATGTATAAATGTACTGATGTCACACAACCATCACATAATGTCACACATATGAATGTATGTTTTGATGTCATGGCGGTATAACATTTGCTCTGGCAATGTCATGGTGAGGGTGCTTCTGTTGGACATGCATTGACTATTACATTTTACACATAAGGTGTGATTCATTTCTTGGCTGCTGTGTGTACAAAAATACAGAGAAAAGTTCCTTGACCAATGATCATTGATAGTGGACTGATTACATCTGTGTGCACAGGAGCACAGTCAGTTAATTCTCATCACTCATTAATAGGGATCCTTTCTTAATTCTCACATTCATTTCAGTTGTTTGTGACAATATCCATTGCTCTCTCCTGTGACAGATGCACACAATACACAACTCTGTGGAATAAATTGCTTCATAGTGTGGTATGGTCATCTGCTATTTTCTGTCTGACTGAGAACTGTGTCAGGCAGGAGTGCCTTTGGCAAAGATATTACATATGGCATGGTCTGTTCCCACATTTGTAAGTCCTACACCTACATATGAGGTCCATAATGATTATAATATGAAAGTTATGAATTCCCTTCAAGAATGATCCTTTTGATACATGTGTTATGCCTATTTATGTGGTGTACACAGTGAATCCACAGCTCAGTGGTAACATTAATGGCAAAGGATTTGATTCTTGACAAAAAAGATTTTGGTTAATGTGCCAGTTTTCTTTTCAAACATGTCATATTGATGAAACTCACACTATGCAAATATCCAGTAATGTATGTAGCATTCTTGCTAATTGTCATCTCAAATCAGCATGTTAATCACATTTATATCATGAGTACTTCTCTCTATTCCAATGCTGTTTTGTGTAACTCTCACATCATATACATTCATGTCCATTTTTATTTAAGTATATTTGTTAAGGAAGTGTGACAACCATTAAATATTATTACATACATGCTGCATTACTGTATGTTACCAAATCATCATTGAGACATATGCATATTTAACTAAGTTACCTTAGTGCAATTTTCACATTTAGCCTCCCTTCTTCCTTTTTCTGGATTCATATCTTTGATTTGTGTACATGCTCTGCTAAACACACTTTCCCTGCATGGTACACCTTCGATTGTAGTTCTCCTTGCCATTAAGCATCCGCTCTTCCTTATTTCTGAAGTCATATCTTTTATTTGTGGGCACATTGCCCTCAATACACTTTCCTTGCCTGGTACTGCTTGCATTATTTGCCTTATGTAGCTCTTTGTGCTGTCCATGTGGGCGCGCTTAACAAGTTTGCCCATAGGTGAGCCTGTCCCAACAACACTGCTGCTGCTGGTTGCCATGGAAACGTGATTGTAGTGATGTAAGCATGATGAGTAGCATGCATATGTGATCAGCACCGCTGCTTATCGTACTAATATGTAAACATTGTATAGGCTTCCCATGAAGCCTATTCAGTTGTTAATGAATTCCAGGGATGGTCTATGCTTCAGCCAAGATGTTATCCACTATTCCTCCTATTTTCTTAAGAAATCTTAGTGGGAGCAGAATATCTAATGTCACTGGACAGAAGTACCTAGGCCAAATAATCAACCCTACGCTTTCTTTTCCATTCCTTTACCACACACCAGATTTTGTAATAAATAAAGGCCTTACTCAAGTGGTGCAGCGGTAGCATTGCAGCAAGAGGTTTTCCTGTTCGATTCTCGGCTGGAGTGCCTTCTGTGTGGAGTCTGCATGTCCTCCCCGTGGTTGAGTAGCATTCGAAAGACATGCGTGAATGGGCGTGCCTTCGCTGAAGGTTGGGCATCGGGCTGGCAACTTGTCACCATAAAAATCTACTGCCAATCATTAGTGGACTGGAGTTCCGCTGTGGTGACCCCTAACCGGGAAAAGCCGAAAAGACAAACAAACTCAAGTAAAACTATGTCACAAGATCAGTCATCTTTTTTCACCTGCTGCTCACAGGGCCATTGCTTAAAATATTTTAATACCCAAGCTTGAATATGGCCTTCCTTTTTTTTCTTATGCGTTAAGCCCATAATACTCACAGAATACAGACTGCTGAGAATAAAATCTTCAGATTCATTCTATTAGCAGGCCCCCAGATACACCATTGCACTTTGAGAAAAATTCCAAATGGCTTTCAGTGGGCCACTTTTCTTCTAAATACACTAATTTACAAGGTGCTAAAAATATGATCACTGCTCCCCTTAAAGAGTGAAACTACCTTTACAAGGCAACCTTTAAGTACATAGAATGACAATTTCACTGTAGTACTCCCTCCATTTAAAACTGCTGTAGGTGAGAAAGTTTTCTCTAGACTAGGACATGTTAACTGGAACTACCTGCCTACAGACATGAAAAATCAAGAAACCATTAAAAGCTTCAAAGATACTTTTAAATAGTATTTCTTTACTGAATCTATCTGCAACTGCTTCCATGACAACAGTTAGGTAACTTACCACCCATAACATGAATACTAAAATACATATAATACACTTTTCTCAGCTTCTTAATGTGAACACATAGCAAATAAATAAATAAATGAGAACTAAAACATAAGTATCAGAAATAACCATGTCAAACTGTACTTTGAAAAATAAAATAATAAACTGGAGAAATAAAGTAAATATAGCGTGAAGCAAGTTCAGGAAAAGCCTAATAAAAAAAATGTATATAAATATATATATATATATATATATATATATATATATATATATATATATACATATATATATATATATATATATATACATATATATATATATATATATATATATATAGATCTAGGACTATTGCATGAAATCACATTTCCATGAAATATAAATGACTGAACACACTTTAGCTAAAGTGCTTTTCACTGAGAAAGCACTTTCACTAAAATGTGCAAAAAATTATAAAAAAAAAAAAACCCACAGTACTCATGTTTACACAGGGGAGCAAGCCCCCCTGCACCCCACACCCCTCTACTTTTATATTCTCACTCAGAGATCACACTACAGTGGGGAAAAGGGAATATTCCCTTATCCCCACTGTGCTACAATCTCAGCAACAGCAATTTCCCCAAATGTTTATCTGTTTTTAGCACACTTTTGAGAAAGTGCTTTTTCGGTGAAAAGCAATTTTGCGAAATTGTGCTTGGCCGTTTCACTTTCAGTGAAATGGTCATTCGTTAAATAGTATGGATCCCATATATATATATATATATATATATATATATATATATATATATATATATATATATATATAAAGATATTGAGCATAATAGGAAACCACTTTCTATATATAAAGGATATAGAAGGAGTAAAGACATACAATTCAATAAATTGTGTGTACATTCAAAAACATATTCTCAGACACAGCAGAGCAGAGATATATTTACAAAAGTTTATGCAGAAAGGTTGGCTCCACAAAGGGATTCATAAATTGTGCTAATGTCATCCAGATAACTACAGATGCTGAAATTAAATTAGTTTATATTGAAAAATAACTGTGCCAACTTGACCCAAACAACAGGAAGGACACAGAATTAATAATAATAATTTGGGTGAACTTTAGCATGATCTTACAGTACCATTTATCCGAATGGAGAGACGATTAGGGTCCAAATGGAGGGATGATAAATCAGCAAGCAAATGAGATTAGCATTGCTGGAATTGAATTCAACCTCAAGTCTTGGTGAGCACCTTCATGTGGTAGACCCTGTTTTCACAAAATCGCACCAAGACAACACTGATATATATATATATTATATATATATATATATATATATATATATATATATATATATATATATATATATACTGTATTTTATAGCTTATATCATGGACAGATGTGCATTAAAAAAAATTTAAAAAAAAGTATATGGGTGCACAAGATCCAAGATTAAAAAGTGCCCAGTCCTGGTAAGTGCACTGATACCAGGACTGGAAAAAAATGACAGTGTATAATTCTCATGAAACAGAAACATTCCCACAGTGGGGTTAAGCTAGGCACAGGGGGAGGATGCCCCCCCTTTTGTAGAATGAAGTAGTAGTCAACAAAAATAACAAAAACTGACAGGCCAAAAAAGAGCCATAAAGACGACAGAGTGGACTATTGAAGATAAGAAATTATGTATTGTTAATATTATACAAGAAGCCAAGAATTTCCAAACAGAAGATATACAAAAATATTAAGAGAGAAATTAGAGGAAAGAAAAACTCTTGTACAACAAAAACTGTCAGAAGCTTCAAATAAAAATTTAGGTTCTTTAAAACAACAGATTTATGAAAAACAATATATAGACCAAGAAGCCTTGGCCCATTTGGAAAAAGAAGTGACTGAGGAAGTAGAAAAATATAAAGAACAAAATCTTTTGAAAGGTATAAAAAGATATGGACATGGGAAAGAAAGAGAGACCTGATATGTTGCAATATTTGTTCAAAGGAGAAAGCCAAATTAATCAATACAAAAAAAGCACCTCCAGAGATATTCAAAGAGAAATACAGGCAAAGGCTTCCAGACAGGGACATTTTCACAATACAAAAATAAGATCACAGAAAAGGAGTGCAGAAGAGAAGATTAGTAAAGTAGAAGTTAAAAAATAGAAGCTGAAGTTGTGGAATATCTGTAAAGTGAAGGATTTAGTGTAGAAAGTCTAACACAGGTTATATCGCAGCATGATAGAGCAACGAGTTTCCCAAGTAAGGAGAAACAAGAGGAGTAAGAGACATCGGAAGAAGAAATATGGATGTGGGAATGAAAAAGAGATGTAATATGGTGCAATATTTATGTAAAGGAGAAAGCAAAACTAATCAATACTAAAAAAGCAGCACCAAAATATTTGAATAGAAATACAGGCAAAGGGATCTGGATATGAAAAATTTTGTAATACAAAATATAAGAAAACGAAGAGGAAAAGTTGAAAAGAGGATTATTAATGGAGAATTAAAGAAATAGAAACTGAGGTAATGGATTACCTGCGAAGTAAAGGATTTAGTGTATAAAATCTAAATTTGATAACATCACAGCAGGATAGATCAATGGATAACCAAATTAAGGAGAAACCAGTGGAGCAGAAAACATCTGGCCAGTTGCTTTATAAAGATATTTTGGAGCTTTACATAGGAAACTAGTACGAAAGTTTAGTTGGAGTTGTGCAACAAGGGAAGGAGCAGGAAACAGTGTTAGCTCTGACGCAGTCAACATTGTGGAGTGATAGGCCAGTGAGTTCCTATATGAAAGAGCAACGGATGATACAGGATGAAACTGAAGAGTGTATGTCACAAGAAGACGCTCTGGAACTTTCTATAGAATGCCTGCAGGAAATGGAGAACAATGAATGTGCCCTCAGTATGCAAGAAAACAAAGAAGAGAAGACTTGCTTGATTTAGTTGAGATGTACAGATATGTTAAGACCGATGAAAGAAATCGACTAATGAAAGTAAAAAAAAAAAAACAAAAGTTAGAAGTTCGATAAAACAAATGAACACAGTGATTAGAACTCTTTAAAGAGATTTATGTGACATAGAAGTAAATAGGCTATATTACTGTACAGCTAAATTAATAACAGATAAAGTCTTACCACAAAAACACAGGGCAGTAAGGGAAAGGAAGGGGTTAAATCAAATGCCATCATGGAAGTATTGAATAGAAAACACTATAAAGGAATTAAGACAAGGGCTCTGTTAGAAGAGCATAGAAGAGGGAACAGATAAAAAACACACTGATAAAGATAGCTGTGATAAAAACAATGTGCAGTATCAAAGCCGATCAGTATCTATAGCAAATAGTAAACTAAAAATATCAGCACAGGCAGAAAAACTTAAAAGATATGAAAGTAAATGTAAAGAAAAAGTACAAAATAAGCAATTTATTGATGACCCAAACATTTTTATAGAGAATTGAGAAACAAGGCAAAAGGAACTGAAACACCACCAAAAACAAAGAAATAGATACATTTTGAAGAACAATCTATGAAGATCCTGTGGAACATAGCAGGACTGCTGAATGGATAGAAGAAGTAAAAGAAAGAATAAGAAGTTGAAAAGGTACAGTATATGAAATGGGATGAAGTAATCGCCAGAGAGATTGAAACAAAGTTCAGAAAAGCCCCTAATTGGAAAACCCCAGGCCCATATGCAGTACCTAACTTCTGGCTAAAAGTATTAATATCTTTACATGAAGATTTAACCATGAGTAAGCACTATTTATATATGCACACCCCAAACAGATACCAGTCTGGTTAACAACAGGAAAAACAATGCTCCTACTTAAGAGCAAACGTACAAGCTATCCTAAAAACTGTAGACCAATAATCTGCCATCCAATGACATATAAACTATACACTGGAACTGATGCCAACAGAGTTTATAGTTATTCAGTAGAAATTTTAATCATGGCAATAGAGCAAAAGGGTAACAAATGAAAGTCATACATACAGAGAGACACAAAGTCATAAAATATCAGAATTTGCATGCAGAAATTAGGGTAATGTTTCAGAAGGATACCCAGACAGTTCCAATAGTAGTAAGAGCAATGGGTCTTATAAAAAAGAATTTACAATTGTACTTAGATATTTTACTGATATATGTAACTCCATATGAATTGCAGAAAGAGTCATTACTGGGCAAATTACGGGTGCTGCGAAGAACACTTCTGGCTAACATCAAAGATTAAAATAACTAATTTTATGAACTTGAATCATACTTTGACTTAGAAATGGGGTCTGTTACTGTCATGGTATTAGAAACTCAAAAGACTTGGAGAAATTAAAAAGGGAAATACCATTATATCTGTTATTCACTAGGTGATTTAAATATGGGAAAATTCTTCAAGACTGGAGATATGCACTTGTTAAACCCATTTAAAAGGGAAGGGGAAAAGGATAAACCCAGAGTCATATAGACCCATATGTTTTCTATTTTGTTGTGGAAAAATAATGGTGATGGTTATTTAGGAAAAAAAAATGTCAGAAGTAGAAAAGTTGGGACTTGCCATATATCAGCATGCATATGTTGAAAACAGATCTATAACAACCTGTACTATGATGTTCTATAATAATAATAATAAAACAGCTGTAAATGAAAAATTGTGCCACAATGTAATTTGTATACACTTAACTTCTAACTTTAATAGGGTCATACACAAAACACTGATTAATAAATTAGAACAACTAGGTATTAATGTAATCTTAATATCATCTATAGCTATATGACACACAAACTGTATCTGGCAAGTATTTAGACAGGTGAAATTCAAGGTTTCAGTAAAGTTATTAGAGTGTATTTTGAGGGAATGGTTTAAAGATAAAACTGAATTTGAGGGGTATAATACTGTTATTTGGTAAAACTGGTGTTACTGTTATTATTAAGTAGGCTGGTGATGATTTGAAAAAAGTGAGTATTGAAGTTGGTGGCAATAGTTTCATCCTACGTGGGTGAAATAATTTATTCCCTGATTTCCAGAAGAATTTAGGGTTGTTTGCTTTTCCATTTCATAGTGTTGGGAAGTCATCTTAGGGTTGTTTACTTTTTTCATTTCATAGTGTTGGGAATCATTTTTTCTTGTCTGCAGTTAGTTTCTTTTCAGAGAAATTTCAAATAAGTTTGTAGGTTTAGTGGTTCTGCTATGTTTATTTTTAACCCTGTTTTTCTTATATTTTCATCCATTATGTCCTAAAATAGTTATAACAAAGTCTGCTGCACTTCCATTACTTTGTTTAGCACTCTTCTCATATTTTTTTACAATGCAGTTTGTGTCCCCATAATACACCTCTGCCCTGTGCTTTATATCACTTTACTAACATTAGAAAGGCAACACCTATGCAAGTAAAACTCTGGGCAACAAATAATATTGGAAACTACAGAATGTGGTTTATCTATTCATTTGTCTAATTCTGAGATAATACAACATTTGTATAAGAAAAAGATGGCGAGACTTTTATTATCTGTAGCAAAAAAATGGAAATGTCCAATCTGAGAAATACTAAATGAATTCTAGGTACTAAACTAGAGCTAAGAAATATTGAATGGAGAGAAGCAACTCTTGTATGAGGTTTACTGCAGTGAAGAGTGGCATTGTCAATTAGGGAAGAAAAGCCAAGTGATAATTCACTTTGTTCTAAGCTCCCCTCTAAAAAAGAACAACTTTTGTTGATGCAATTCCAGCTGAATGAGGTGTCCTCTTCATTGGAAACTAAAGAGCATTGGCAACCCATAATATATGTATTTAGGTCTGCAACTAATGTTGAACAACATTATTCACAAACATAAAAAGAGATACTAACAAGACTATGAAGTGCCAGTGAATTTATCATTAGAGTCTCATATAACCTGAAGTCCAGTTAAATTAAATTATACTTTAAGTCTATGATTTATAGCAAAACACCAATTCCTATTAACCCATTACACTGCCAGCACAACCAATGGCATGATTTGGCAAAAGAGAAACATTTAAATGCATTATGGTTATTTGATAATAATAAAACATGTATTAATGTTCTTAAATAATTATGACATACTTTTATCGCTAACAGTTTGCAAATTGGACAAGTATTTGCATTTAAAGCAAATTTTTGAAAGGATAAGTTTGAGTAGTCACTTTGTTTGCATATTGCTTAGAACCAAACACAGCCCAAAAACAATTTCTTTAAGGTGTGTGTGTCTGTGTGTGTGTGGGTGTGTGTGTTTGTTTGAATGTGTCTGTGGGTGTGTGTCTGCACAAATTTGAAAAGGGAATAATGTCTTCTCAAGCATTTGAAGGGAAGACATTTTGAAGAGGTACTTTGTTTGGCACTGTTGTACACTTTCCCTTTGCTGTTCTTTCAACTGCACCACCTACTTCTACTCCACATGCGTAAGTACCCTAAACAGTTACCCTGTTGTTGTACAAATTCCTGCTTAACCCATTACTCACACATGCATAAATCATAAAGCACTCAGTACTGTCTCCACAAATCTGTATATGAAATTACAGTAGACCTTAACAAATTTGGTAACAAGTTGTCATGTAGCTGTCTTGGATAGGGTAGTACTGTTATCTTTATTTCTATGCAATATATATTAGAACCATGTCCCATATTGGTCTTACGTATTTAATCTTTTTTTTATCTTAAAGCAGTACTCAACTCACTCAAAGTACAGCAGTAAACTCCGGGAGTTAATAGTGATATGCAAAAAACACCGTAGTCAGTGCTCGCCTTTCTTCTCCAGGGAAGCTGACAACTCCCTTGACCTCTAAAATTCATTCGGATGTGTAAGTGTCCCTTTCTCCTATGGACTTGCACAGAGATGGAATGTATTCAGCAGCTGGCTTGTCATTGTAAACTAAAAGTATGCTGTTGGCAAGTTCTCACTGGTTACAGGTTAAAGCTGTCAAGTTGGACAATAACTATTGGACTGTTGAACTTGAGAAGTAGACCAATTGAAACTTTACATATGTGACATGGTCTGAGATTTACAATCTGGGTCATATCCACACAAGGGCTGCATGTGAAGGTGATGTTGAGTGGTATGAGGAATAATCATTACATATGAATATCCAGGATGCACGCAGAGCACTTAGCCCTACCCTAATCAATTCTAGTATATCAGAAGTGATAGAACAGAGCAAGGGCTGCTAATTGTGCAACTCACATGGTACCTAGCAGAGATAAACAGCTAGAACATGCAGCATGACCCATGTGCAACTCACATGGTACCAAGCAGAGATAAACATTTAAAACGTGCAAACTGTACCAATGTGCATCTCACACAGTACATAGCAGAGATGAACAGTTACAACATGCAGAGTGTACCCATGTGCATCTTGCATGGTAACTAACAGAGATAACAGCTAGAACATGCAGAATGTACCCATGTGCATCTCACATGGTACCTACCATTGATGAACAGCTAGAACATGCAGACTGTGCTCATGTACATCTCATATGGTACCTAACAGAGATGAACAGCTACAACATAAAGAGTGACCCATGTGCATCTCACATGGTACGTAGCAGAGATGAACAGTTACAACATGCAGAGTGTACCCATGTGAATCAAACATGGTACCTAGCATTGATAAACAGTTAAAACATGCATCTCACATGGTACCTAGCAGAGATGAACAGTTACAACATGCAGAGTGTACCCATGTCCAGTTCACATGGTACCAAGTAGAGATGAACAGCTTGAGCATGCAGAATGTACCCTTTTGCACCTCACAAGGTAACTAGTAGAGATGAACAGATAGAACATGGTCTCACATGGTATCGAGCAGAGATGAATAGCTAGAACATGCAAACTGTACCCATGTGCATCTCACATGGTACCCAGCAGAGATGAACAGTTACAACATGCAGAGTGTACCCATGTGCATCTCACATGGTACCTAGCCAAGATAAACGGCTAAAACATGCTTCTCACATGGTAGCTAGCAGAGATGAACAGTTACAACATGCAGAGTGTACCCATGTCCATCTCACATGGTACCTAGCAGAGATGAAGAGCTGGAACATACAGAATGTACCCATGTGCATCTCATGTGGTATCTAGCAGAGATGAACAGCTAGAACATGGTCTCACATGGTACCTAGCTGAGATGAACAACTAGAACAAGCAGAATGTACCCATGTGCATCTCACATGGTACCTCGCCATGATAAACAGCTAAAACATGCATCTCACATGGTAGCTAGCAGAGATGAATAGTTACAACATGCAGAGTGTACCCATGTCCATCTCACATGGTACCTAGCAGAGATGAACAGCTAGAACATGCAGACTGTACCCATGTGCATCTCACATGGTACCTAGCAGAGATGAACAGCTAGAACATGGTCTCACATGGTACCTAGCTGAGATGAACAGCTAGAACATGCAGAATGCACCCATGTCCATCTCACATGGAACCTAGAAGAGATAAACAGTTACAACATGCATAGCATACCCATGTGCATCTCAAATGGTACCTAGCAGAGATGAACAGCTAGACCATGCAGAATGTACCCATGTCCATCTCACAAGGTACTTAGCAGAGATGAACACCTGGAACATGCAGAATGTACCCATGTGCATCTCACATGGTACCTAACAGAGATGAACAGCTAGAGCATGCAGAATGTACCCATGTGCATCTCACATGGTACCTAGCAGAGATGAACAGCTAGAACATGGTCTTACATGGTATCTAGCAGAGATGAATAGCTAGAACATGCAAACTGTACCCATGTGCATCTAACATGGCACCTAGCAGAGATGAACAGTTAGAACATGTAGAGTGACCCATGTGCATCTCACATGGTACCTAGCAGAGATGAACAGTTACAACATGCAGAGTGTACCCATGTGCATCTTACATGGTACCTAGCACAGATGAGCAGCTAGAACATGCAGAATGTACCCATGTGCATCTCACATGGTACCTACCAGAGATGAACAGCTAGAACATGCAGAATGTGCCCATGTACATCTCACATGGTACCTAGCAGAGATGAACCGTTACAACATGCAGAGTGTACCCATGTGCATCTCAAATTGTACCTGGCAGAGATGAACAGCTAGATCATGCAGAATGTACCCGTCTGCATCTCACATGGTACCAAGCAGAGGTGAACAGCTAGAACATGCATCTCACATGGTAGCTAGCAGAGATGAACAGCTAGAACATGCAGAATGTACCCATGTGCATCTCACACGGTGCCTAGCAGAGATGAACAGCTAGAACATGGTCTCGCATGGTACCTAGCAGAGATGAACAGCTAGAACATGCAGGCTGTACCCATGTGCATCTCACATAGTACCTAGCAGAGATGAACAGTTACAACATGCAGAGTGCACCCATGTGCATCTCACATGGTACCTAGCAGAGATGAACAGCTATAACATGCAGAATATATCCATGTGCATCTCACATGGTACCTAGCAAAGAAGAACAGCTAGAACATGGTCTCACATGGTACCTAGCAGAGATGAACAACTAGAGCATGCAGACTGTACCCATGTGCATCTCTCATGGTACCTAACAGAGATGAACAGTTACAACATGCAGAGTGTACCCATGTGCATCTGACATGGTACCTAGCAGAGATGAACAGCTAGACCATGCAAAATTTACCCATGTGTATCTTACATGGTGCCAAGCAGAGATGAACAGCTAGAACTTGCATCTTACATGGTACCTAGCAGAGATGAAAAGCTAGAACATGCTGAATTTACCCATGTACATAACACATGGTACCTAGCAGAGATGAACAGTTACAACATGCAGAGTGTATCCATGTGCATCCCACATGGTATCTAGCAGAGATGAACAGCTAGAACATGCAGAATGTACTCATGTGCATCTCACATGGTCCCTAGCTGAGATGAACAGCTAGAACATGGTCTCACATGGTACCTAGCAGAGATGAACAGCTAGAACATGCAGGCTGTACCCATGTGCATCTCACATGGTACCTAGCAGAGATGAACAGCTAGAACATGCAGAATGCACCCATGTGCCTCTCACATGGTACCTAGCAGAGATGAACAGCTAGTACATGCAGAATGTACCCATGTGCATCTCACATGGTACCTAGCCGAGATGAACAGCTAGAACATGGTCTCACATGGTACCTGGCAGAGATAAACAACTAGAACATGCAGACTGTACACATGTGCGTCTCACATGGTACCTAGCAGAGATGAACAGTTACAACATGCAGAGTGTACCCATGGGCATCTCAAATGGTACTTAGCACAGGTGAACAGTTGGAGCATGCAGAGTGACCCGTGTGCATCTCACATGGTACCAAGCAGAGATGAACAGCTAGAACATGCATTTCACATGGTACCTAGCATAGATGAACAGCTAGAACATGCAGAATGTATGCATGTGCATCTCACATGGTACCTATCAGAGATGAAGAGTTACAACATGCAGAGTGTTCCCATGTGCATCTCACATAGTACCTAGCAGAGATGAACAGCTAGACCATGCAGAATGTACCCATGTGCATCTCACATGGTACCAAGCAGAGATGAACAGCTAGAACATGGTCTCATATGGTACCTAGCAGACATGAACAGCTAGAACATGCAGACTTTACCAATGTGCATCTCACATAGAACATAGAAGAGATGAACCATTACAACATGCAGAGTGTACCCATGTGCATTTCACATGGTGCTTAGCAAAGTGAACAGCTAGAACATGCAGAGTGACTCATGTGCATCTCACATGGTACTAAGCAGAGTTGAACAGCTAGAACATGCAGAATATACCCATGTGCATCTCACATGGTACCTAGCAGAGATGAACAGCTAGGACATGCATTAACATGTCAGGTTAATATACGGCTAGGTCACATACAATCCAAGTGACTGTTTTTGCCAGTATGTGATGATTCATACCAATAAGCCCTATAAACTGAAACATTGTGGTTATGTATACTATCAGTTGGTTAAAATTGTGTGGCCAGTTTTGTCATTGTTATAATGGGGAAGAAAGAGGTATAAATGACAGTGTAAAAGGTAGCAACAGCAAACAAAGAGAAAGACAAAAAGAACAAATAAAACAGTGACAGTAATAAGGACTAGAAGGTATTGTACTACCTGTTTAGAGAGATAGAGACACTTTTATTTTTTTTTTTATTTTATTGACATTTGTTTACTGGCAAAGTCCAATTTGGCAATAACTTGTTTTAGTGGAGGCCGTGGGAGAAAAGCTCCAACTTATTACGTGAATGCAAAACACTAGAACATGGAGAATATAAATATTTGTGCCTGAACTATTCAGAAAGCCTTATGAGCTGTCATATTTCATCTGTATAGGTTACACAAAAGTGACCTTTGCCTGGTGTGTGACTCAATTTCTGAGTCTGTTGTTTTTGGATGTCTTTACCTCAAATGCTCTACAGGGGAGCTGACATCAGACTGTAGAACATAATAATAAATAAAATAGCTATCATAATATTAAAAACAGAATAAAAATATATTACAGGATGATAATTAAGACTTTGAAAAAGGCTTCCCCTTACCATCAAAAGGTAGTCATTAACTTCCATAAAAAGGCAGGCTCTTCTGTATCCCCAAATTGAAAAGGGAGTTGTGATCTCCATGTCTTTGCATCTCAAAATATACTAATTTCAAAGTCATGCAGCCTTGGAATTACGGAGAAACTTCCTCATCCCTGCATTTCCATAATTATGCTGACACAGCTATATACCACTTGACAAAACATTGGCATAACTTAAAAGAAATCTACTATTCCTGTTTTGATACTTCCATTACAAAATTCACCATGCAACTTTATACAAATACACATACATACAAACACACACACACACACACACACACACACACACACACACACACACACGTATGTTTGTGTGTGTGCGTGTGTGTGTGTGTGTGTGTGTGTGTGTGTGTGTGTGTGTGTGTGTGTGTGTGTGTGTGTGTATGTGCGCGTGCGCGCGCATGTGTGTGTGTGTGTGTGTGTGTGTGTGTGTGTGTGTGTGTGTATCTATATCTATATCTATATCTGTATCTATATCTATATCTATTAGGTCTACTTCACTTGACCTAAAACTCATTTAACTGACACCCATTTGACCTACACCCTAGTGACCTAAATTGCATTTGACTGACAACTCATTTGACTGACTCCATTTCACTGATAGCTTACAATGCGGAATTTTAACATACTAAATCTTAAACCACAGACAAGCACACTTAGAACACCAATAACTAACCCTTTCCAGAACTTAAAAACTACTTACTTACCCTCTTAACAGAAACGGGGCAATGTACAACCAAACTAGGTGGGGGGGGGCTACACACCCCACTCTTTATACATACTAACTCCAGGATTGCACTACAGTGGGGAAAAGGGCATATACCTTTAACTTGACTTACAGTACTCTACACACTGCCATTACTGCTGGGAATGCACAAAACATTCACCAAATTGCTTTAGATACTTCCCATAAAAATGTAGAGAGACAAACTCACATTTAGAAACACTACAACATTACTTTCTACATGACTATCAGAATTTTAACAGTCAGCACTGTAAGTTACACTAATTCTTTTTATCACAAGGAAGTCACAGGTGAAGGAAAACCCTCAACAAATCTATGCCTTAAATGTCGGTGAAATGGAAGTCAGTCAAATGAAATTTAGGTCAATTGGGTGTCGGTCAAATGGGTGTCAGTCAAATGAGTTTTAGGTATAGTTGTAGATAAAGATATATACCTATATCTATCTATCTATCTATCTATCTATCTATCTATCTATCTATCTATCTATCTATCTATCTATCTCTCTATCTATCTATCTATCTATCTATCTATCTATCTATCTATCTATCTATCTATCTATGGCTCCTATCATTTAGTCAAAGTTAGGTTTGACTGAACCACAAATGATTAAAAAGATATATATATATATATATATATATTTATAAAACTGAAAGAACATTTGACGAAAAGCCATCTCACTGAAAAATGTAGAAGTCTATAGATGGTATTTCTAACGTTGTTTTTGACTCTCGGATTTGTAGATACTTGTGTTTATGCATCAACACTTATTCATTGTGCGTGGTGTTTCTTCTTTCCTCCATGGGAGTGTGAGCATTAAGTTAGAATATATAATTAAGGAGAATGTGGGGACATAGATTTTTATGCTATAGATGTTGCTTGGAATGTTTTTGATAAAATGACATTTCAGTCAAATGGCTTTTGGAACTCATTTGTGCCTACTGTTTTTCTTTCAGTAAGTCGACCATTAAGGAAAAAAAATATATATATATACATATATAAATAGATAGATAGATATATAGATATATCTATGTCATAAGATTGAAAGTTCAAAAGCTGAAAACCAAAGTATCTAAAGCTGAAAATATCTAAAGCTTTTTAATGCAGGGGGCAAGCCCCGCCCGATAATTTTATATACCAACTCCAAGATCACACAACAATGGCGAAGGGGCAAATTCCCATTTTTGAATTTTATGAATTTTAGATATTTTGTTTTTCATCTTATGACATAGACCCATATATATATATATATATATATATATATATATATATATATATATATATATGGTATACTATCAAATTTTTGAATCTAACTCCGTCGACTACACTTTGTTCGAACATGGAAAGTCAAACACGGCAATGCAGAGCTCCAAAAGCCAACCTAGGAACAGGTTTTAACATGGGTCGAGATAGGTGTTCACTGCTATTGCCAAACTACAAATTTCGCTCCTATCTCGACCCATGATAAAACCTATTCCTAGGTTGGCTTTTGGAGTTCGACATTGCTGTGTTTGACTTTCTGTGTTCAAACAAAGTGCAGTCAATGGAGTTAGATTTGAAAATTTGATAGTAAACCATATATATATATATATATATATATATATATATATATATATATATGTATATATATATGCATACACACACACACACACATATATATGTGTGTGTGTGTGTGTGTGTGTGTGTGTGTGTGTGTGTGTGTGTGTAGAAATATATATATAATATATATATATCTATATATATACATATATATATATATATATCTATATATATATATATATATATATATACAGATACACACCGACATACATTCTTAAATACCTAATACAGTCTATACTGATTCATCAATGTGAAGGTACTGCAGTGCAGCATTCAATATATCGACAACATAACAAAATGAAATACCCCAAAAGTGACTGCTCTTCAATTTATAAAAGCCACAGCGTGCAGTTCTGTATAAACCATAACACAAGCACAGATTCAAAAAAATTAGCAGGTTGTCACATGATGTGTCTCTATGCTCAACAGTCCTATTCTACAGTGTGAATGTTTATGTTACACAACAGCTCACCAAGTACAAAAACGCAGCACCTAACCTCTGCCCCAAATGGAATTTCCAAAACATGGAAAACCATAGAAAAGTTTCCCAAACCTCTTCCTTACCTAACAAGTAAAGTAATAACCCTTAACCTCAAACCATAAAAACAGCACTGCTTATAGTTATAAACGTAATACGTTCACAACCTTCTGCTATAACTTTCAATACGTAAATTAGCAACAAATAACTATTTAGCAAAACACTTGCCAGCACATAGCACCATGTCTGCAGTTCAATGAAATGCAGAAACTGATTAGATACAGTTTGATAAAGTACATCTGATGTGCAAATCAGTGAACTGCAAAAGAATAAAATCCCTTGTACCTTCTACATGTAGTTTGATGTGTAGGGGCTTACTTGTGGATAGTTGGATGTTTGTATGTGTGTGTGTGTGTGTGTGTGTGTGTGTGTGTGTGTGGGGGGGGAGGGAGGTTGTTCAGCATGCATGCCGGTATGGGATGTACATATATTAATGTTAGGAGTTATGCAGTCATGTTTTTGAAGACCAGTAGATTGTAAACTTGACAATCAAATCTGTGTACCTAGTGAAGTGATATTGCACTGTCACAGAGTGATATAATGTTTTGTTTTGGTTTGCTATTGTCATATCACAAAAATCTGGTTCTGTTCATCCAGATTCCCTCATTTACCACTACTGAGTACAAATTCCATGGAATTTTCATACATTTTTTTTAGTTCTGTAGTTAGAGATGGAAGCAAAAACAATGGATTTGATGCTTGAATAATTAATGCACCAGATAGATGTCCGTCATTATTATCATATACAATGATATGAGGCATTAGGATTAAATATTTTAAAATTACTTGCTTGTTGATATCTTCCGTCCAAAAATATGATAAGACAGACATTAGACAACACAACCAGGAAAGAAGCTGAAGATGCAATGCAGCTCACATATATGACTGTTTTAATGGATCACAGTGCAAGCACATTGCACTTGTCGCTTGTCATGCATTGCGACAGGATTGCAGCAGCATTTCTCACATATCTGCAAGAAGGAAGAAAAAATGCTCCTAATACGGTACCTGCTTCATTTTACATACTGAAGTGTTCATAATATAGACTGACAGTCTGTGCTTCACATTTACAAGTGCACAAGCTATTTCTGTCCTTTATTTTAATTGTTCTTATTAAAAAATGTAGTCAGTCATTTTAAATCAGCTCTTATTGGTTATTGAAACTTTGCCATTGAAAACAGACAGGTCACAGTTTAGATAAGTATACCAAATTAGACATAATGTGAAAGCACTGGTTAAGAATAACTATAAGTTATATTACAGTTATTTAAGAGTTAGAGAAGTTTTAGCCAGTTTATAGAGAAATTAAAGGTAAATTAGTATAATTAAAACAGGAATTGCAATGCGAAGTGTGAGAAAAGCAGGTTTATGGTACATTTAGAGAGACATAAGGAAGACAGAGAAGAAGGGAAAGGAGATGTAAGGTACGAATAGGTATTTGTTCATATTCAGAGATATAGTTTATCCTGGTGGTGAGCAACAACAGAGCCAGCTTTTAAGTAGAAGTTTTTCAAAATGGTTTTGAAGGATGGAAGGGAGGGTATTGACCTGATGGACAGAGATAAGGAGTTCTAGGCCTTAGCAACATGGTACGAGTACAGACAATGCCCAGCAGATGTGACAGCTTTGTGGAGAGATAGGAGTATTTGCTCATTGGATCTTAAAGACCAACTAGTAACATAACAGAATATTATTTAGTGCTGGACAAGCACTTAAAGTATGGATAATTTTATAGGTGGTAAGAAGCTGTGTATGTTATAGTTGATAACCAATTTAGGCTTTTTAGTGCTGCATAGTGCTGGGTTCTGAAAGGTGGATTTACTGTAAATTTAGCAACTTTGTTATAGTATAGTTTTGGTTTTTGTGATGCCTGAAGGTTAGTATGGATGGGAGTGCCATAAAGAAGTGTGGGGAGAATATAAGTAGTGGCAAGTGTAGTTTCAGTTGCATCAGTGAGAAAGTTTTTGGCTCTATTAACTACCCCTAGTTTTTGAAGAGTATTTCTTTGCAAGTTTGTATATGTAGGTCAAAGTAAAGGTGTTTAACTTACAGACACAAGGTGCAGGGTTTGATTCTCACATGGGGTAACTGGCTAGGCTTAAAATGGCCCACAAAAGCAGGTAGCCTAGTGCTAATCTATGAACCTATTATCATTCTCTATCATCCCTAATAATTTGCTATAAGAAGTGATTTCAGTGTTTGTATCGTCAAAAGAGAAGGCTTTATTTATATACATATTTTTTTGATGGGAGAGGGATTTGGGGAAAAAGTAGTAGTGTTGTTTTTTTAGGGTTGAGCATGAGCTGTGAGTTACAAAGCCATGTTTCAGCTGCTGTTAAAGCTTCCTGAGCAATTTCTTGGAGGTGTGCCATGTTATCAGATGTGTAAATGAGTGTTGAATCATCTATGTACTAAATTAGAGAGGCCTGTTGTGTGGCTGTGTGGAGGGTGCTGCTGAGAATGTTAAAGAGGACGGGACCAATGTAGAGCTTTGTGGTGCATCAATGGTCACTGGGAAGTATGGAGAGAGGGTGGAGTGCCATTTTAGTGACTGATACCTATTGAAGAGGTAGCTAGAAGGGGGGGGTTGAGAGAGACCTATTGAAGATACATGGAGTAGAAGTTTCTATGACAAACTGTGTTGAAGGCTTTAAACAAGTCTAGAAATAAGAACAAGACCAGTTTACCATTATCTCTAGCTTTATCAACAGGAACTATATAGGTTAGAAGTGCAGTGTTAGTATTACGGGAGGGATAGAATATGTGATGTGTTGGGGATAGGATTTTGCCCTGCAGGAGATAGTTTAGCAATTGTTTTTGAATATATTTTTCAAATATTTTGGAGAGAGTAGATAAGATTGCTATAGGTCTAAAGTTAGTAATGTCTGTTGAATTTCCTGTTTTGTGCAGAGCAATAATGTGTGACTTTTTAAAGAGAAACAGGGAACATGGGATTCCTGAATTGATCTATTTATCAGTACTGAGATAGTATAAGTAATGCTATTGGCTGCTATTTTAAGATATTAACATGGAAGGTCTTCAGCTGAAGTAGAGTATGGTTTGAGGTTGTTTAAGAGAAGTTTTATATAGGATGTGGGCACAGGTTTTAAGGTCAAAGTGGATGCGGTAATGCGTGGCTGCTGAGCAGGGTTAGGATTAGATGTTGCAGAATCCTTGGTTAGAGATGCCATAGTAAGTATGGAATAAGAATTAAATTGCATTGCAATTTGGAGCGGTCAGTTATTGGGAGAGAGGTTAAGGCTGAATTTATGGACAGTTTGTAAGATTTCGTTAATGGCTGGCCAGAATTTTTTTTAGAGTTGTGTTAGTCTCTTGCTTCTAGGAGGTGCAAGGCTATTTAAGATACTAAGGAAAGTTGTATTGAAGTCATTTACATCATCTAAGGGGAGGATTTTTAGGAAGTTCTAATTAACAGATGATGGGTTACTAATGCACATTTCTGGGTTAAACTTGAAAAGGTTGTGTACTGTTCTATAAATATGCTATTTAACTGGATGTGTGAGATGTCTGGTCATATAGATTGGGAGATGATCACTGAAACCATCAGAGATTGTACCAGAGGTGGTGCATTTGCTAGGGTCTGATACTAGAATCCAGTCTAATAGGGAATTTGATCTTTTGCCCTAATATATAGGGCTATTAATTAGTTGTGTGAAACCAAACAGTTCACACTAGATATAGGGTAGTTAGAGTTTATGCCCAACCAATTGATATTCACATCACCTAGTAGTATTTTTTCTTGTGGAATTGCTATGGATATCCAATGCAGGCTATCTTCCAGTATAGCTGTATTGTCGCCAAGAGTAATATAAAGAACAGTAATAAATATTTGTTTATAATTGTTTAACTTCGGGAAAGTAATAAGAAGCTCTGCTGAATTAAAATTTAGTATTGATTTGTTTTAAGTAGAAATGTAATGTGGTTGCTGTTAGGAAATATTAAAGCAACACCAACACATTTCCTTTTTATATGGTCATTACAGATGGTATTATAACAGGGAGGTATCGTTTTTCAGTCCTTTATGCTAGGTTTAAGCCAAGATTCAGTTATGGCGTGAACATCAGGCCTATGTTGGGTAATCCAGTCATGTAGCTCACCAATTTTATTTCTTATCTTTATAACATTTTTGGCAGCAAAAGTTAGATTATAGGAGTTGTGGGTTGATCAATGTAAGCAGTGTGTGGAAGACAATTGTCTATTGCAATAGGTGGGGCCAGGATTAGGGTGAAGGTCTATTATGGGTTCTTGTTTTTTGGAGA